>NW_027556098.1:332789186-333389186 GCF_003287225.1 Phascolarctos cinereus
GGGTTCCTAAATTGGAGAATTGGGAAATAATACTTTCCAGAGAAAGGAGCAACCCACACAGGAAAGAGGAGGGGTGAAGGAATTAGATCTGGATTTTCCCTTTCTCTAATATCACAATGAGCTGTTCAGACAGTACAGGTCTGATGGGAAGGGGAAATTTAACTCCATGTTCAGTTACCTTCCAAAGAGAGGTTATAGGCTGTTCATGTGGCTTGGGTGTTTTCTACACATTTATGGTCTCTAATGAGTCCTTTGAAGGCTTAATATGTTTTCTGCATCTGAGTTTTGCTCTTGTGTGAGGCTTTGCATCTTCTGCTTTTTCTATGGAGTAGAACAAAGACTATCCTCTGCCCATACATCTCGCTAGCTTGAACAGCTGTATGGGAGCTGGGGACCCATTTATCCACATTTGGGAAAACTTGCACGTAATTAACAGCCAAACCTTCAGCAGATCTTACTTAAGTAAACTTTGGGTGGGACATAACAAGCCAAAGAGAAACTAACCTTTTGGAGTCAGATCCTAAGATTAGACTCTTCGGGGAGGGTCCCTGTGCCATGGTTTCTATTTATGAGCTAGGTGAGCTTAAGTAAATGACTTAAGGTCTTTAGGTTTCATTTTCCTCTTCTGTAAGATTAGGAGATTGGATTAGATGACCTTTAAGATCCCTTTCAATTCTAAATCCTGTGTTGCTCTGGGCTATACATGATTTGGCTCATTATCTTTGGATGACTGGAAATGAGTGCTTGCCATAGCAGGCAGAAGCATATAGTTACACTATAAAATTTAGATCTTACTTTAAGAGATGACCCAGAAATGTTTTCACAAATCTTTCACACCTTAGGCAGATCATAGAAGTCTTATTTATTCAAATAAGGACCACCAACCACTATTTTCTGAGAATTTGGTAGACCTAACCAGATAAGCTGCCAGGATTTCTGCTTGGTGAATGCTAACATCAGCATTTCCTGAAAAGGGCAACAAAGACTTGGGCAAACACAGATAGGAGAGTGACCAAATAAAAGATCACTAATCTTGAAACTTAAAAAAAAATTATCCACCCACAGTCATCCAGTTCTTCCCTCCTCCTCTTTCCTGATGTGTATTTCTCAAGCAGTTGAGAACTTATACCCCTCCCCCCAGCACCATCCCCTCATCTACCTGCCCCACACTCCACTTCCTGTGTCATAATTCTTTGATGACTTCTCTTCTATGGTTGTCAGAAGAATTCTGCTATAATACATGGACTTCAACTCCAGGAAATTTATTTTTTTGTCGTAGCTCTGCCAATGAGGGTTGTGTGGCTTTGTACAAGTTACTTAACCTCTTTGAGCCATAGTTCTCTGACTTGTAAAAGGAGTCAGTGGGACTAGACAATCTCTTCTGACTTTTTTTGTAGCTCCGGTATTTTATGATTCTATTCTCTTTTCCCACTTATTCATAGACCTCTCTGCTTGTAAAATGGATGTGGGAGTAGTCTTAATTCTAGGCTGAACTGTAAATAAAGTCAACAGAGTTTATCTTTCTGCCCTTTTTTTTTTCTGACTACTTTTTCCCTGGTCAGCTGGCAATGCATAATCCCACCTGTGTTAACAAACTGTAACATAAAATGGGGATTTTCTGGAAATAAAAACAATCTGAAGAGAATGTCTAATGATGTAAATCAGACCATAAAACATGCCTTTTGGAGTTGCTACATAGCTGGAACAGGCTATGTTTAAAACTGGAAGAATGGGATGGTCCCAGCCTCTTTAAAGAGCAGCAGCATCTTCACAGTTCCTCAGGCTTAACAACCTTATAGTCATCCTGGTTTCCTCACAATCTCTCACCACTCACATCCAAGCTATTTCCAAGGACTGCTAGTTTCCCCTTTGGACCATCTCTCAAATGAGCCTCCTTCTGTCTTCTGACACTGGCACCTCTCTAGTGCAGGCCCTCATCACCTCACACCCGGACTACTGCAATAGCCTACTGGTGGGTCTGCCTGCCTCAAGTCTCTCCATGTTCCAATTCATCCTCCATTATTTTCCTAAAGCTCAGTTTCAATCATGTCACTTTCTACTCAATAAACTCTAGTGGGTTCCAATTGCTGCCAGAAGCAAATACAAAATGATCTGTTTGGCATTCAAAACCCTACACAATTTAGGGCCCTCCTACTCTTCCAGTCTTCTTACACTTTACCTTCCCAACATAATCCAGTGAAAGTGGCCTCCAAGCCATTCCAGGAATAAGATACTCCATCTCTCTGCTCTAGAAATTTTCTCTGGCTGTCCCCCATGCCTGGAATGTTCTCCCTCCTTAACTCTACTTACTGACCCTTACCCTATTTATCCTATACATAGCTTGCTTTTTACACATTTGTTTGTATGTTGTCTCCTCCGTTAGACTATAATCTCCCTGAGGACAGGACTATCTTTTGCCTCTTTTTTTGTATCCCCAGCACTTAAGCACAGTGTTTGGGACAGAGTAGGCACTTAAAAAAAGTGTATTTATTGACTGATCTTTTGTGCTACACCCTGAAGGTGAAGATCATAAATAGTTCACCCAAAATTTGCTATCATGAACTGAATTAGGAGCAGCACCTTCCTCCCCCAGTCCCTGCTCTCCCTCTTTTCACACTCAATTTAAAGAAATAGGCCTGGATGAAGAATTTTTTCTTGTATGAAATGACAGATTTTATATAGCTTTCTTTTGCCTTGTTTTATGTACGATAAAGGAAGGTGCTCTGAGAAGTAAAGCTAGGTGAGTTGTGAGTTATAACTGTTGCTAGGGGTCTACAAGGTGTCCCGAAAGTGCGGCTTTAATAGCTTTTAAATACCACCAAGGTGTTTGGGATATACTACATGTTAGCCTTTCTTTTCCCCACTTTGTTAAATACGAACTAAAGGCTAAGGGAACAAAATGCTCCCAAATTTGGCTGCATTTCTCGGTTTTGCTAGGGAATCTAGTATAATTTTAGTAGCTAAATTGACATGTTGTTTCCTTAGTATTTTTTTTCCTTATAACAATGGTAATGCACTTCCTTAACACCATAGAAAGATTAAGATGCAAATTTTGATGTAAGTTCTTGCTGTATTTTTAAAAATCACATGGCTATTCAAATATTTTGACTTGTATGGTAAGCAAAGGTATTTGTAATTCATTGCCTTCTTCAACTTGCCGAATTAAGACCCTGATTGAATATGTAAATATATTTCATTAAAGATGTGATTATTATAAGTTTTACCATAATGTAAGTTTGTAGCTATGTCATTTAAAGATATTTTAAATGTAATTTACATTCATGCTGTCTGTAATATTGCTTTTTAAAGTTTGTATACATCAGATGTATATTTTTGTTTTGACATAAGCTACTGTCTAACTTTGCTTGGCATTTTGTCCATATTATAGACTTTTTTGAAGGAATGGAATCAACTTCTCAAAAGCTGTGAATAAATGCATTTTTACATTTAAAAATAATAAATAATTTTGCTTCTTAAAAAAGAAAAGAAAGAAATGGGCCTAGAGGTATTTGATCCTGTTCTGCTGTTTGTCCTCAGTTTCAGTTGCAGGCAATAATCTTCACTAGAAATCAAGTCAAGCCATGATGACCTGAGAGCCAGAATTGCTGATAGAATGTCGTAGCCAGTCAGCTGAGCAGGGAAGCCTGGAGAAGTCCAGATGTTTGGGACTTAATTCTAAGAGGGGCACGCTTTGGTATTTTGGACTTGGAGCTTGGGACTGTGCTCTATGGGAACTGAACTAAGCTGTTTGTATATTTGTTACTATGCCTTTGAAGTTTTTTTTTTTAATTAAAGCTAATCTGACTTTTAAGTGAATGTGTCATCACCATAGTCCCTTCCAAATCTAAATCCTATGATTCTTGCGCTGATATTTGCAAACTATTTGATCCTAATGAATTCCTTCGCCTCTCTGAGTTTCAGTTTCTTCCTCTATGAAATAGACTTAATAATAAGAGACTTATGCCCATGCCATATACGGATGGATTAAATAAACTGACGTTTAGCCTAGAGAAAAGAAAATTTGGAGTGGGGGTTGGGGGGAAGTGAATAGGATAACTGAGTATTTGAAGGACTGTCATATATTATATGGAAGAGGGATTAAATGTTCTGCTTGGTCCCAGAGAGCAGAACTAGGAGCAACGAGTAAAAACTGTAAATGGGCAAATTGAGGCCTGATGTCAAGAAAAGAGTCACATTCTACTTTGATAGATAGTTGGAGGTCTCCCAAGTTGAAACTGGATGGTCACTTGCCAAATGCATTATAGAGGGGATTTTTATTTAGGTGGGGGTTGGATTCATGTCTCTTCTATTGCAGAGATTCTGTGATCTGGTGGACTACCAACTTCACATATGTCACTGTGGCTGAAAATATACTGCAAATCTTGATGGGTTACATACATATGAGTATCATCATTAGTCCCATTTGTGTCAAGACTAGAGAAATGGGGTGAACATAGCCTCCCCAGAGTCTCTTGCAGTAGAGATGGGCATGTCATATGGGGCAGCTAGAAAAATCTCCTGGGAGGCCTTAAACTCCAGATGGTCAGGTTCTAGATGTAGTGGGATACATCCTTACCTTTCCACTTCCTGATACCACCTCCTAGGAGGCTTCTCTCCTCTCTATATCTTTCGTATCTGCCAGCTAAAAATCTAGCCATCATTTAAGGCCCTGCTCAAATGTCACCTTTACACAGGAAAAGACCCCTCCCTTCAAAGTCTCGTTGTGCTTTTTTTCCTCTATATTGTTTTTACATTCTACCTTATAGTCTAATTATTTTCCTATACATCTTACTATCTCTTCTATAATATAATCTCCTCAAGGGCAGGGCCTGTGTCTTATTTACCATAACTGAGATCACTGTCAATGGAAAAAGGTAGTTGAATTAAAGGGAGGAGTTTGGGAGTAGGGAAGTGGGAATGATGAGTGGATAGGACCTGGACCCCTAAAAGGAAAAGACCATGTCTTTGAAAGCAACCCAGTCCCTGAATTTTCCAATACATTTCAGTAGCCCAGATCACTGGTGCTTTGGCCCAAAGCATCTGGCCCACCCCAGGCCACCTTGGTTACCTAATTAGCTTACACTCTTTAATCTCATCTAGACACTTTCTCTGTTGCCCTTGTACCCCTCCAGGCTATTTACCACTCCTTAATCCCACCCAAATCTTCTCACAGTGTTTTTCTGTATAAAAGTACCAATCTTATTTCAAAGACATGGTCTTTTCCTTTTAGGTGTCCAGGTCTCATTTCTCCATCAAGAACACTAGGTAATTGAGTGAAAACTTTTAAAAACAAGTGATCTTTTTAAAGTAGAGGGCCCACAGTTGTCCCAAAATGGAGGCCTCATCCCAAATTCTACCCCTGTCCTCACTACCCAAGGGAATAATGGATTTTCTTCTCAGAAGACTTCACCCTTGGGATTGTAGCCTTTCCCTTTATTTCTTATGCAGTAACCCAACTATTGTCTTTTCAGTACACAAAATTTTCAGTCAGTCAGATAAAGTGAAAATCTCCTTAACTTAGTGTAGGAAGATGACTTTGTCCATAAGGACTGTTTGTGCCCAACCTGTGATATATCCTTCTGAGCTTATATTGGTTTGATGAGCCATAGTTGGACACATTGTACTTTGACCCCAATGTAGTGACGTGATTTTAGTCCTCTTCAAGAGCAAAAGACAACAACCAACCAAATTGCAAATATCTCAAGGGTTGTCATATGGAAAAGATATTAGACTGATCTGTGGAACCATCTATACAATCGGTGGTGGTTGTGGTAGTGTCAGTGAGGTTGACCTTGTAAATGTACATTTTGAGTATACTAATGAATCCTGGCTCTCCTTCTATCTTCCTGACAATTCCTTCTCCATCTCCTTAGCTGGATCTTCATTCATATTATGCCTGCTAACCATGGAGTTCCCCCAAGGCTCTGTTTGAGGTCTTCTTCTCTTCTCCCTCTATACTATTTCCCTAGGTGATCTCATTAGCTCCTGTCATTTCAATTAGCATCTCTGTATAGATGACTCTCAGATCAACTTGTCCCAAACTCTCTCTCAACCTTCAGTCTAGCATCTCCAACTACTTATTAGATTCTTCAAACTGGAGATCTTAAATTCATCATGTCCAAAACTGAACTCATTATTTTTCTCCCCAAACCCTTAATTTTCCTAAGTTCTTAATATCAGTCAGTCACCTGGGCTCACAACTTAGGTATCATCCTTCAGTCCTCACTCTCTCTCCCCTATATAATTGATTGTCAAGTCTTGCCATTTCTACCTTTGCAACATCTCTTGTATATGTCTCCTTCTTTCCTGTAACATCAGCAGCATTCTGGTGCAGGGCCTCATTGCTTCATGTCTGAGCTATTGTAATAGCCTGCTACTTGGCCTCCCAGCTTCAAGTCTCTCCCCACTACCCTCTCACTCATCCGCTGCTCAGCTGTCAACTTGATCTTCCAAAGCAAAAATTTGACCATTTAGAAAAATCCAGTGGCTCTTTATTGCTTCCAGGATCAACTATAAAGCCCTCTGTTTGGCTTTTAAAGACTTTCAAAACCTTACTCCTACCTATATTTCCATTCTTCTTATACCTTTTTCTCTTTTGTAGTGTTCTGTGACCCACTGACACTGGCCTTCTTGTTGTTCCTTGTACCAAAACCCCTCCTTTCTCTCCACTCCAAGCATTTTCATAGGCTGTCCTCCACACATGAAATGCTCTTCCTCCTCATCAACTCTTCCTAGCTTCCCTGGCTTCTTTCAAGTCTCAGCTTAAGTCCCACCTTCTAGAAGAGGTCCTTCCCAATCCTTAATCTTTGTGCCTTTCCTCGAAGACTATCTCCAATTCATCCTTTCTATATTTTGCTTTTAGTTGTTTGCATGTTGTCTCCTCCATTAGACTTTGAGCTCCTTGAGATCAGGGACAGTCTTTACTTTTCTTTGTATCTCCAGCATTTGGCACCGTGCCTGGCATGTAGTAAGTGTTTAATAAATGTTAGTTGAATAACTGACAGACTGACCCTTATTCTTTTGGGGTTAATGCTTTTGACAGTTTTCAACTCTGGTTTCCTCACTGAGCCTGAATTTTGTGTTTCTATTTCTATATTTCTATAGTGCTAAAAGCTGCTGGAGGAAGTCACATGACCAAACCAACTCTGGTTCATCTGACCTGCAGATACCTTCACAGAGCTCTTTTTCCTGGTACCTCTTCTCTCTTTAAACTATTTTACTTATTATCTCATTAGCTCTCATGGATTCAATTATCATCTCTATGCTGACAATTCTCAAATCTATTTATCCATTCCTAATCTCTCTCCTCACCTCTAGTCTCACATCTCCAATTGCCTATTGGACATATTGAACTATATGTCCCATTTTGTTACTCATTCATTTTAGTCATGTCTGACTCTTCCTGACACCGTTTGGAGTTTCCTTGGCAAAGATACTAGAGTGATTTGCCATTTCCTTTTCTGGCTCATTTTACAGATAAGGAACTGCAGCAAACAGTGTTAAGTGACTTGCCCAATAAGTTTCTGAGGCCTGATTTGAACTCAGGTCTTCTTGACTCCAGGTCCAGTGCTTTAACTACAGTACCACCAGCTGCCTAGATGTCCCATAGACATCTTTACAATGTCCAGAACTGAACTCATTTTTTCCCCAAAACCCTTTCCTTTTCCTAACTTCCTTATTACTGCTTAGGGAACCACCACCCACCCAGTTACCTAGACTCACAACCTAGGTATCGTCCTTAACTCCTCACTCTCTCTAACCCATATATCTAATCTGTTGCCAAGGTCTGCTGACTTTACCTCTGCAATGTCTCTTACATATGTCCTCTTCTCTTATCTGACATTTCTACCATCTTGGTATAGTCCCTCATTATCTCACTCGTGGACTAGTGTAACAGTCTGTCTGCTCTTTGTTCTCACTGCCTGAAGTCTCTACCCAATCTGGCCCATCTTCCACTCAGCTGCCTAAGTGATCTTCTTAAAATGCAGGTCTGATCATGTCACACATACCTCTTCTCCCACTCAGTAACAGCACGGCTCCACCTTCAGGATCAAATATACCGTCCTCTGCTTGGCATCCAAAGCCCTTCAAAAACCTGTCTCCCATCCCATCTTTCCAAAATTTTTGAACCTTACACCCAACCTTCTCCTCCACAGTCTAGCTAACTCTTTGACACTGTCCAGTGACACTATCCCCTTTATTACTCCCTGAACAAGACACTGCACTTCTTGACTCTGGGCATTTTCATTGGTTGTCTCCATGGCTGGAATTCTCGCCCTCTTTATCTCCACTTCCAGGCTTCTCAGACTTCCTTTAAGTTCCAGCTAAAATCTTTCCTTCTACAGGAAGTCTTTCCAGTCTCCATTTAATGTTAGCGTTTTCTTTCTGTTGATTACCTCCAATTTATCTTGTCTATAGTTTGTACATAGTTGTTTGCTCGTTGACTCTCTTCCATTAGACTGTGAATTCCATGAGAAAGGGGACTGTCTCTTGCCTTTCTTCATATCCTCAGCCTTCAGCACAGTGCCTGGCACATAGCTGGTATCTAATAAATGTTTAACAACTGACTGACTAAAACAGAGGTGGGGAATCTGCAACCTTGAGGCCATGTGTGGCCCTCTAGGTCCTGAAGTGTGGCCCTTTGACTGAATTCAAACTTCATGGAATGAGTCCCCCTTCATAAAAGAATTTGTTCTTTAAAACTTGGACTCAGTCACAAGGCCATAGTCAAGGACCTAGGAGGTCACATGTGGCCTCAAAGCCACAGGTTCCCCACCCCTGGACTAAAACATATCACTCTCATGCTGAAAAACCTTCAGTGGCTCCCTATTGTTCCTAGGATCAAATACAAATTTAGTCTTAAATTTAAGGCCCTCCCCAAATGGCCTCCCACCTCCCTTCTTGTAATTACTCCCCTTCACCAATCTCTTCTCCATAAGGGCCTTACTTGTTACTCTCTGGATTCAGCCTGTCATCTCCTGCCACTGTGTCTTTGCTGCATAGTTTGAATAGAATTCACTCCTTTCTTTCCTCTACATATTAAAATCCTTAATTTCATACAAGTCTAGAGTCAGGTGCTCACCCCTCCTAAAAGAAGCAAATGTAAGTCTTTTTTGATCTTATTTGCTAGTGTTCTATTTTGTCCCAAATTACACTGGATTTACTTATCAATGTAAATGTGTTGTCTTCTCCCCCCTTCCAATAATTGCTCATCGAGGGCAGAACCTGTTTCTCTCTCTTTTCCTTGTATCCCTAACATCCAGTACATAATAAGTACTGAATAATTACATGGTCAGTTGAGATGGTCTATACTGTTACCAAAGATGAATCACTTCTAAAAAACTATAAAAGATGTCATGAAAGAAAAGCACTACCAGAAAAGGAGGTGGGTCCATCCTAAAGAAGCTTCAAGGAATAATAGATAGCCCCAGTGTTTACTGTGCTATCTATAGAATGTTAAGAAACATGACGTCTATCAGATTGGATGGACCCCCTATGTAAGTCTTACGAGAGTACTCTAATAAGAGTACTAATAAGGATGAGAAGTCATGGGTGAATTATCAGCTACATTATTGAATGGACTAGCCATGTGAATGTGATCACAGGATGCGTTGAAATATTAATGAAATAAAAAGATCCCAGAAAGATAACACAATGGTACAGTGGAAAGAACACTAAAATTTGAGTCACAGGGATGAGACCTGAGCTTTTGTACTTACTAGTAGACTTTAAGATAGTCAACACCTCTAAACCTCAGTTTCCTCAACTGTAAAATGAGGTAATTGGAGTGAATGACTATAATGTCTGCCACTCTGGATCACATCATTTCTTGGGTTGTAGTTACATGAATAGCTTCAGTTGCCAGAACCAGAATAAGACAGTAACTCAAAAGGCACATGTAGTGTGGTTAAGTGGAAAGGAGAAAGAATTTGGAGTCAGAGGACAAGGCTCTAATCACATCTTTGCTGTGTCTAACCTTGGCGAGTTGGGTGCTGACTTTCATCACCTGTAAAGTGAGAGAGTTGGGCTAAATAGATGGCCTCTGACTGTCTGATCTTATGGGTGGCAATGGGCCAGAAGCACACGTCTCATTAATAGGAGTGGGTGTTCTGTCTATAGTTGAAAACAATTATAGTTAGCTTGGAAGTAGGCATGGCTGTGTTTCTTTTCCTTGAGATCTAGAACTCTACTAACTCAGTAAGAAAGAAATATTTGGATTGCACTAAGGAAGTTCACAAAATATCTATGTTGACAAAAAAAGGGGAAATATCAACTAGATGATTTAAGTAGTTGAGAAGCAGTCAGGCATAGTGAAAAAGTAGTGGTTTTGAGGTTGAAAGACCTGAATTCAAGTCTAGGCTCTTATACCTACTGGCTATGTGACCATAAGGAGAGAGCTTTATTTTTTTGAGGACCAGTTTCCTCATTTGTAAAATAAGCATTATCAAGTTTATACTACCATCCTCATAGGGTTTTGGGGAGCGAAGATATTTGGCATGCTTTTAAATTCTTTTTAAATGTGAGCAATTATCTGATGAATTTTGGTTATTATCAGGCAAATCTGGCTGGCAGATCAATGTCAATGTGGAGAAATATCTCTAGAGGCTTATCATAAAGTCCTATCTTTGATCCTTGCTTTGTTCAACATTTTTTCCTTAAGAAAAACAGAAGAAACACTAATCATTAGAAATATGATCATAAGCAAACACAGACATTTCAATATGTGAAACAGAAAATAGTATTGCACGTGAAACCATGATACTCAGCATTTTTTAATCAAATGTGAATGAAAACATGGATAATAATACTACCACATATTTATGAAGCACATTGACATCCTTGGAAGGTACAGAGAGCAAGTTCTATTATCCCCATCTTCCAGATGAAGAAACTATTTCAGAGGAGTGAAAGAACTTGTAACAGTGCCAGCTATAGAATAAGCACAGTAAATGCTTATCAACTGTCTGATTGCCCAAGGTGACACAGTTATTATACAGCATGTTTATAAAATATTTTGGTGGCATGAAGCTAGGGGAGATAGTTAATACATTTTATGATGCAATCCCAAAAGCTCTTGTCAGATTGCACCAATGGACTGAATTATAGGAAGGTGAAATTTATTAGGGAAAGAATTAAGTCTTGCTCTTACAATACATTAAGGGAAGGCAGATAGTAGCTGGCACAAAGAACAGTTGAACCTATACTACCAGTCATTCAATCTCCAAGCAAGACAAATGTTTAATGAGGTCAGCTGACTGATACTATTTCTTCAATGGAATTAACTTGCTGATCCCAGATCTGTTAAAGAATTGGGGTGTTTTCTCCACACTAAGGCTAACTCACTTGATTGTAAGGATAGGAAGTGTACAAGAAAGATATAGATGTTGTCAAACTGATATATACTTAAATCTAAGTGGATCTTTAAGCAGTTAATTTTACCTTAATTTGGTTCCAGTTCCATTAACGTTCCCTATAGGATCAGACAAAAACATTTCTCCTGCACTGCATCTTCTTCCCAGACTAGAACCAAGAGTAATTGAGATTGTTGATACAGATGAAATCCAGAGGCAAGTTATGTGCAGAGGGACTCAAGACAGTCAGGAGTGTAGAGATTGTGTTTTAGAAGGGATAGTTCAAATTATTAATGACATTTAGTCTATAGAAGATAAGAGGAGAGGAGAGGACAAGACAGGACTGAAGGAGACAGAGGAGAAGAAAGGATAGGAGAGGAGAAGAAAAGAGGAAAAGTTGGGCAAGGGAGGGGATGAGAGGGAAAAGAAGAGGGAGATAATTATGGTCTACAAATAACCAAAAAAATTATCATATTGGAAATTGAATAAACAAGTATTTATTAAGGGTCTGTTATGTAGAAGGCTCTGTGCTATGCTCTGGGAATTAGAAGGGAAATTATTTAGTACATATCCTTAGTGTAACAAGGATATCAATCTTTGCCACTGTAGAAGGGTTGTCCACAGTGTTATCAGCTATGCTGTTTCCCCCACCACATTTCTAATGCTTTCTTGAGATTCTCTGAGCCTGTTGGTGATTTACATGATCTGGCCTGAGCCATGGGTTATAGTGGTGGGTGTGGAAATTATGAGTAGTGGAAAAGCAAGTGGAAAAGTTTCTAGTGTTTTGACCCAAGTGGTGAGCATACTTCCGGAACTTTGGGGGTAGATATGAGTACAACCAGATTGCTCTAACTTAGAATTGAGAACTATAGACCTTTCATTAAAAGGGAAATTGTGAATCATCAAACTGCCTGATAGAGTCCTTTTGTGTACAAGATAATGAATAAAATGAATGAAAAGAGTTTTGTGACAAATAGACTACAAGCATTGTGGCCTTATGTCCTCTCCCTATTTGGAGAGGGGCTTCAATCTATAGTAGTATGATTAATATTGGGTGATAAATTTGGAGTACAAGTTTATGAGGAAAATGGGCCTCATTGGATGGGAGCATTGTTTGGCACCCATTGGAGGGCAGAGAGTTTTTTTTTTACTGTCTATGAATATGAATCTTTGTATGAATATTTTCTGTATTTTCTGTTGTGTTAAATGAAATGTGTTTTATATTTAATGCCCTTTTCAGCCTGAACACTTACAGGAGAGCTAAAGGCTTTTAAGTGAAACAAAATGAGCCAAAAACTGAAGTTCCCTGGTCTTCCTTAGGTGAGGGCAAAACATAAGTCAAAAGAATTTTGTAGAGGTCCTCTTTTCCCAATTTCCCCTGAGTCCTTGTGTCAAGACCCCTGTCACATGTAGCACCAGAAATCATAAGTAGAGGCAATAAGTGGAAATAATAGAGGAGGAAATTTTGACTAAATAAAAATTATTTTCTAAACATTAGAACTTCCTAAAACTAAAATAGGCCATCTCAAGAAAGAGTGAAATCCCTTTCACTGAAAATATTCAAAGAGAGGATGAATAAATTTAAGTAGATAACTCTGAGGAAGCTTTTGCTTTCCTTAGTTCTAGATCTTATTGGATAAGTGGGAATAGGAAAAGGGAGAGGGACTCGGCTCAAGAATAAAGACATAGAATTGTTTTGATGGCTTTGAAATTATAAAGAAGGCTAGACAGTGAGTTTGGGGAAAGGAAATCTACAAGGGTATAAGAAGGAAAAGGACTTAAACTGAAGCTGAGAAGGAATTGAATTGAAGAAGGCAGAGATGCCTTCAGAAGTCTGAAGGAGATAATAGATTCAAAGAAAAGTAGCTGAGGAGGAGAAGGGAAATGACTCAAAGAAGAATGAGACCTGTGACTAGAATGAGATTCTTGAAGATTATAACATTCAAAAGAAACAGCATAGGTTAAAAGTAATCATTTTTAGCCCAAAGAAGAAGCAGAAGAAATTTTTTTTTTCATTAAAAATGGACTACCAATTACCTGGTTGGAAAGAGAAAATAAGTGAAAATTTCAAAAACAGGTCTCAAGCCTGGTGCAGAGGCCTGATAGTGGTTGGGAGTAGGTGGTGGTAGAAGAAGAGGGTCAAACAGGGGTAAAGACCATTGCTTAGGATGCATAGGATGATAATAACTGATGACTAAGAAAAGGCAAATATTTTAACTCATTTTACTATTTTTTCCCCTCTTCCCAGGAAAATAATCATTGGGCTAAAATGGCAGAACAAGTAATGACTAATATGATGTTGATAGCCAGATTAACTAAAGAGAGCACCCAGCTATCCTGGACAAAATTTCGGCTTATGCACCAATGGCTTTTGCATTTGATGAGGAAGTAGAGTTCTTTCGCAGAATTAGATAAGGCTGGATTAAATCAATATATACTTTAGTCTATGGGGATTTCAATGTAAAAGTAGGCATAGCAAAAATATGTTGGTAACTATGGTTTCAGAGTAAGAAATGAGAAAGAGCAAGGGCTTCACAGCTATGAATAATGAATATGGTTTTTGAGAAATGAATCTGGAGGCACTATATATGTGGCAAGCACCCAACAACATCACAAAATATGAAATTGATTGTATTTTAACGGACAGAAAATGACTTACTGCAAACCAGCTGAATCAGTTTCCTGTGTGCAATCAGACTACTGACTTATTAGGACAAAGATCAAAAATAAAAATGAGTAAAGGGGACAGGCACAGAAGGTAGAAACAAGATTTCATAACTCATTGGATTGGTGAAGTGAATGTGACTAAAGAGTTAAGGATGACACTGGATAACTGAAAGGATGAAGGTACTTTTGACAGAAATAGAGAAGTTTATTTTTTTTTGCAATTGGGGTTTAATGACTTGCCCAGAGTTACACAGCTAGTAAATGTCAACTGTTTGGTCTTGAGGCTGGATTTGAACTCAGGTTCTTCTGACTGCAGGGCCAGTGCTCTATCTACTGTGCTATCTAGCTGCCCCCTGAAATAGAGAAGTTTAGAAGAAGGCTATGTTTTGGGGGAAAGATAATAAGCTCTATTTGGATATTTTGGTGGGCCTATAAGATATCCAATTTGAGATGTTCAAGTGGCAGCTATCAATTGATACAGGCTTAGATCAAATGTGATAATATTTGTGAAAAAGCGTTTGGCACAATGCCTGGCACATAGTAGGGACTATAGTCCTTGGACCTCATTTGAAAGATGAGGGTTGGATGTATAGGTCTGGGAGTCATCAATAGAGATCATGGCTAATTTCATGATATGTGATAGGGTCTTCAAATTAGAGAATGTAGAGAGAAGAGGTCCCGAACAAGGCCTTGAGGTACATTTACAGGTATGGAGCATAATATGGCTAATGATGGAACCAAGAGAAAATAGGGTTAAATCCAGAGAGGAAAGAAGGTCCAGATGAGAAAGTTAATAGTGGCGATGCAGCCAAGAGGAGAAGAAAGATGAGGGCTGAGTAAAGAATATTAGATATGATAATTGAGGAAGTTTGACAAACTGTTAGGCCCTATATGAATGTGAACTATTGTTATCAGAACTCTACTATTTCTAACTGTTTAATAGAGCAAAATTGCACATAGTTTTCTACCTTCCCTCTCAAAAAGATTTTGCAAATAAGTTTATATTCTAAACCAATGTTGCCCTTGGCTGCATTATCTCTCAGTGGCAAGATCAAGCATTTGATGATAAAGGCAGTCACTAGGCTCTTTTGCTCCCTTTGTTATACTAATTGATTTACTTCAGTTAAATGTCTTTAGGAAATTGTTATAACTTGTGTTAGCTTCTCTTCCTCCAAACATTTCCTGTTTTTCATCGTAAAGATAATTTGTTTAGATAAATCAGGATATAGGTGTTTTGAGTACATACCATATCTTTCCCTCATTTTTCTCTTCTAGTTTTCTATTAACTTTGATCTTCGCTATAACAAGTCAGTGGACTGAATATACATTGGCTTCTGATTCAGAGATATTAGTAACCAGTTAAAATATCATCAGTTTCACTTTTGTAATATTACCAGATGCTGGCAATATACAGTAGCTCCCAATTATTATCTCAAAAAATGTGCTAGTGATCTATAGATGTTGGCTTCCTTGGAGCCAACAAACATTTGTTTCTCTTGCTTCTTACTGTTGAACTATATTTTTCAACCTACCTTTTTTTCCTGTACAAGTGGATATGTCTGAATATAGCAGGTGTAGCCTGTATCTTCAAAGCTTCCCAAGATAGGTTATGGTAGTAGGAATTAAGAACCAAATCAACAAATGGAGGTTGTATATTGCTAGATGAGTGATCTCTAGGGTAGCTCAGTCCATCTCTTCTGGGACTCTGCCTCAGTTTCCTTACCTGCAAGAACAGTATAATAATAGTATTTCTACACCCTAGGGTTGTTGTGAGGGTCAACTGAGATGATATTTGTAAAGTACTTAGCACAGTGCCTGGTACAGAGTAAGTGTTGTTTTTTTTTTTAAATGCCTATTTCCTTTTCTTACTGTTGCTTCCCAATCAGGAAAATGCAAGCACTGAATCAGATGATCTCTAAGGTCCAATTGAACTCTAAATCTCTTGATCTGGTGGTGAGAACCCAGGCTATTTAATCCCATGCCCAATGTTCTCAATAGCCAAAAGAGTCCCCCACACCACTGCACCATATTCAGTTTTAGTGCTCATGACTAAGGCATTAGGTACAATGAATTTTAAGAGACAGTGAGTTTCCAAGGAATGAGTTTCGAATAATGAAAGAGAGAATTCTCAGGTGTTTTGTCTCTCTCTTGAACGGTAGTGGTTCGAACGCCTGGGGCAAATTCTTCCTCTGCATCGTCCGCTTTCCTGGGCTCAGTGTCGCCCAGTACATTTCATTTAATGCCCCTTCCCTCCTCTACCCACATCTTCCTAGAGAAAAGATATCTGGAAGATAACAATTGCATTATTTAAAATTCATTCCTTGCAAGCTCCTTTAGATAGCGTCAGATTTCTTTGAATCTAGCACAATGCCTTGCTGTTATGAAGACAGTAGTGATATGGTGGAGGCTTTATTCTTCTAGAAAAGAGCCCTAAACTTGGGGCACAACATATAGAAATATGGTATAGTTGATATGGTGAAATGGAGAGAATAGTGGACATGGAAGGAGGAGAAGCCTAGTTCATATCACATCTCCAGTACTTGCTACCTGTGAGACCTTGAATAATTCACTTGACATCTGTGAGCTTCTGTAAAGTGAATATACTGCCCATCGTAGCTACCTCCAAGAATTGCTCTGAGGCTCAAAGAAGATGACACACAGTACTTAGTAAAAGTTAAGTGGGCTTTGTCCATCCCAGCAGTTATTGTCATTATATCTATTACGATAAAAAAAATAAAACAAAACACTAAGCAGGCATGCACCTACCAACAAAAAGAACTAAAGGTATAGGCTTAATTGAAGGTCATGAATACATCAAATAATAATAATAATAATAATAATAATAATAATAATCTATTGAAATTAAAATTGAATTCAACAAATATTTCTTAAGTGCATACACACTATGCACAAAGCCCTATGCTATCTGCTGGGTGGTCTGAGAAGGGCTGGGGAGGAGACAAAGTTTAGTAAGATATAGTACCTGCCTTCATTGAGTTTATAGTCTAGTAGAGGATTAATGCATACACATAGATAGAGTCACATTAGATAGGGAAGTGGATAGAGCTATGGACCTCTTACAGTCAGGAGAGACCTGAATTTAAAACTGGCTTCAGTCACTTACTAACCTTGTGACCCTATTCAGATCACTTAACCTTTCTCTTCCTCAGTTTTCTCATGTGGAAAAGGGGGATGATAATTGCATCTACCTCCCAGAGTTGTTGTAAAGACCAAACAAGAGAATATTTGTAAAGCCCTTTGTAAACCTTAAAGTACTATATAAATGGACTTATTATAGCTGTGATGAAAAATACTGTAAGTACAAAAAATATCATCTGAGGTCTTGGAGCAAAAGGTTATTACTGTCAGGAGAATCCAGGAAATACTTCATGGAGAAGGTAGCCTTGAGTTAAGATTTAAAGAGTTCATATTTTTCTCAATAGGGGTTCTTAGCTTGAATTCTGTGAATTTTTTAAAAATATGTATGTGTTTTGATAACTATATTTCAATGCAGTTGGTTTCCTTTGTAATTCTATATATTTTATGCATTTAAAAACATTCTTCTAAGGGATCCACAGGCTTCTCCAGTCTTCCCAAGAGGCCCATGACACAAGAAATGTTTAAGAGCTCCTGTTCTAGGACTTTCCTTAATACACTCTCATTTGAACCTCCTAAGAGTTACCTATCACCGGCGATTTTCAATCAGAGGCTGACTGGATGACCCATTATTGGAGATGTTTTAGAGGGGACTTCCACTTCAGGGGATGGTTAGGCTTGTTACTTCTGTGGTCCTTTTTAGAGCTTAGGTTCTGTGATTCTGTGAGGTAGACAGTGAAAACACAATGATCCCCATTTTCTTAATGAAGAATTTGAGGTTCAGAGAGGTTCACAGCTGGTAGCACTCCAACCAACATAGGAAGAGAATTGTAAGGGAACTCAGAGATCAGTTAATCCATTGTACAGTTGAGAAAACTGAGGCCTGAAGAGAATAAGAAACTTTCTTAAGGTCACTTGGGTAATAAGGATCAGAGGCAGAATTTGAACCCTCACCGTGTTATTCCACAGCCAGAGCTGCTTCCCGCACACT
Organism: Phascolarctos cinereus; assembly: GCF_003287225.1. Lineage (NCBI taxonomy): Eukaryota > Metazoa > Chordata > Mammalia > Diprotodontia > Phascolarctidae > Phascolarctos > Phascolarctos cinereus. The sequence goes on from NW_027556098.1 coordinate 332,807,292, forward strand.
TTATACAAAGAGGTCAGAATGTATGTGATGCAGTTTTAATTTTTTGAACAGCCAGGATCTACTCACTGCCCAAGGGTCTTTTAAACTTCTCTCCTAAAGAAAGAGTCACTTCTCATATTGAAAGGAAGCTAATATGATGAGGAATCCTTAGCTGTCAAATTTAGCCTCAAGTGACTTGTTATCAGAAACTGTCATATCTAATTTCCTTTCCTTAGAGAGGAAATGAATGACTAGCACAGTTGTATAGATGATCCTTATGTCCCTTCTAGCTCATATGTTACCTCTTCCCTAAATGATGTTCAAGTAAAGTTACACAGGAAGCTGGAAGATGGTTTCCATTGCTGAAGGCCTTATCTGTTGGGTTTTATAACTAGAAGGGGCATCATTTTATGGGTAAGAAAATTGAGGCCTAGAGAGGATATCTTGCCCAAGGTCACATGTGTGATCATTAGCAGAACTGGTATTCGGACTTGTCATGGGATTGTGAGAGCTCAGATTTAGAGATCAGAGGGGCCTGAGGAACCATCTAGTTGAACCTCATTTTGCCGATGAAAAAGTTGAGGCCAAAAAAGAGGTGACTTGACTAAGGTTACGTGGGTTTTAAGTAAGAGAACTGGGTTTCAGAGCATTTTCTTAACCCTAGATCTACCATATTATAAGTCTTCATTTGAAGGAAAGTTCACATTTCTTTACCACTTCAGAGGTTATGAAGCTTTTTTTTCCCCTATACGTGACAATCCAGTTAGGGATTTCCTGCAGTACTTTTTATTTTTAAGATTATGTTTCAACATTTACTTTTAAGGACTTTTTTTATCTGATGGTTTTTGTTTTATTTTTCCAAAGACTCTATGTTTCTGGAAAAAAAGAAAGATGCTTGGATAATATTGGAATTAAAAATCAGAGATTCAATTGAGAGTCAAAGGATATGAATAAACTATTTTCAGAAGAAGAATTACAAACTATTATCATTCACATGAAAGATTGTTTTCAAGTCACCAATAACAAGGCAGAGACAAATCAAAATAGCTCTGAGGTTTTATATCACACCTAGGAAATTGTCAAAGATAATAAAAAATGTAGTTAATGTTGGAAGGGTTTTGGAAAGACTATTGGTAGAGCTGTGATTTGGTTCAACCATTCTAGAGAGATTTAGATTTATGCTGAATTAAAAAAAGAGAGAGAAAAAGCTCATACCCTTTGACTCAGAGATCTCCTTGCTGGGTATATGCTTCCAAAGTGGTCAAAGATGGTAAATTCCCATTAATGCCCTAAATATTTGCAGCATCATTTCAAAGAACCAGAAACCAAATAGATTGCCCATCCTTTGAGGAATGGCTAAACAAATTGTGGTTCATGAATGCAATGGAATACTACTGTGTTATTGACTGGGACAGCTAAATGGAACATTGGATAGAGCACTGGGCTTGAAGTTAGGAAGATTGGAGTTCAAATCCTGCCTCAGACATTTACTAAAGGTGTGACCTTGAGCAAATCATGTATTATTCATAACTTCAGTTATTATAAATAATTTTAGTTTCCTCAACTGTAAAATGGGAAGATAATAATAGCACCTATCTCCCAGGTTGTTGTGATGATCCAATGAGATAATATTTGTAAAGCACTTAGCACAGTGCTTGGCATTAAATGGTTGATTGTTCTTCATTCTCAAAGAGGACCAAAATGACATAACTATGTTAGAGTCAAGTTACAGTACTTTCGACTGCGGCTGATCAGACCAATACAAGCTCAGAATGCTCCATCACAAGTCAGGCACAAATAGTCCATGTGAACATTTGGGGTGGATTCTCCAAATTTATGCATCCCATGCTTCTTTTGAGCTACTTCAATTCTGCTTTGCTCACAGAGCACAGCGCCTTCTCTAACGAGCGCACACCATGCTGGGCAGTCTTCTGCCAGTGTCTTCCATGTTACACAATCAATTCTAAAGTTCTTAAGAGAGACCTTAAGAGTGTCCTTGTATTGCTTTTCCTGACCACCATGTGAACGCTTGCCCTGTGTGAGTTCTCCATAAAATAGTCTTTTTGGCAAGTGTACATTTGGCATTTGAACAATGTGGCCAGCCCATCGGAAGTTACACTCTCTGTAGTAGAGAGCTTATTATGTTTATAACATAATAGGCACTATATAAATTCTAGCTATTATCATCATTACGTGAAATAATTAATATAAAGAATGTAGAGAAACATGGGAAGACATAAAAATAATGCACACAAAGTAAGCAGAACTAGGAAAACAATATACACAAGTGATTGCAACAGTATAAATAGAAAGAAAAGATGAACCCCTCTGAACCCTATGTTCTTTTAATGACCAAATCTGGCACCCATAAAAAATGAGAACATGCACTCCTCTCTCTTTTTTGCAGAGAAGAGAAACCAGGGGTGTGGGGAATTATGGGAACATTGCATATCCCATGAGATTCAGTTGATATGTTAGTTAGTTTTCATCCTTTTTTTTTTTTTTATGCTTTGTCAGAAGGAATGGCTCTTTGAGTAAGGGAAGGGGAGGCATATATGAGGAAATGAAGGTGACATAAAAACAAAACACATCAGTCCAAAGAATCAGTGATTTGAAAAACTTGAAAAAGAGGGGTGTTCCTTGTTCCTCTTTATCCCTCATGTCATTTGTTATAGGTTCTGAAGCTCAGAGTTACCTTTAAAAAATAGGTACTGGGGGCAGCTAGGAGGTGCAGTGGATAGAGCACCGGCCCTGGATTCAGGAGGACCTGAGTTCAAATCCGGCCTCAGACACATAACACTTACTAGCTGTGTGACCCTGGGCAAGTCACTTAACCCCATTGCCTAGCCAAAAAAAAAAATTAAAAAATAAATAAAAAACAGGTACTGACCACTACCCAATACTTCACTGCTTTATTCTTTGTCTTTTATGATTTAATTAAACTGAAGTGATTATCTCCAAGTAACAGCCAAATTCCCATGGATAACCTACATCTTAGCATCAGATTGATCTCTTTACCCTACTTAACAATTAGATTAAGAAACATTTATTGAGCCTATATTATGTTTGTGACATTGCCAAATCTAGGAGGTTAAAAAAAAAGTATGTAGAGTCTTTGATTTTGAGATAGCACACAGTAATAAGGGATGATTTTATGGAGCAGCTTTTTTTTTTTATTAAAGTTGGACCTTGAAAGTTGCATAAATGTTCAATAATTGAAAAGAAGCAAAGAGACCATTTCACAGGCAAGAAGAAGCATGAGTGAAGCCTCGGTTGTATTTTTAAAATACTGTCTTGAATGCACTCAAGATGTGTTCCGTTGATTTAACTGAACAGCTAATAGTCTGATTTGGGTAGATTACATGTACAGAAAGCATTGGAAGAAAGGCCTGGAAATGTAACATAGGGCCAGATTGTGGAAGGCCTTGAGTCTTAGGTTATAGAGTAGGGACATCATTTGATAGTCAATAAGCTCATCATTGAAGGCTTTTGAGCTGAGAAGTAATATGACATGAGCTATTTTAAAGAAGACTAAATTGACAAGAATATAAAAAAAAAGAATTGGAGGCAAGAGAGGCTGGAGGTAGAAAGACTGGTAAGGAGGCTCTTGTAATAGGCCAGGTTAAAGTTATGAGAAAAAAAATGTACCCTTAGGGAAAAACCAGGTCTAAGGTGAGGAGATGAAAGAATGCTTGTTGGAAAAGGTGGAAAATATAAAAAGTCATGCTCATATTAGAACAGAAGGGACAGTGAACTGGAGGAGGGACAGTTAGCTGGAATGGGCATGGGAAGGGAAAAGGTTAAGGAGAATAATGATCAGAACATAAGAATATGCAGCAAAGAGGAAGGGAGGTAAGTATGGTTAATTGATACTATTAGTAATAACATCTCACATTGTTTTATCAGTGAAAGTTAGGGCCAATTGGGTAATGGAGGAGGAAAGGACATCAAAATCCATGTGAAGCCACCTTGTCTAAATACTCAAGAACTCTGAGCTCTCAGAATCAAACACTACTCGTGTGGGTGAATCTCAGTTCTTTCCAGCTTTATTTAACGTGAAGATTAGTTTATTGTATGTATGGGAATATGGCTGACGAAAGGCTTGCTGAAATCATCACCAAAATACTTAGCTCCATAGGTCACACATTTGCTTTTCTGTCCTTATTCCCATTCCCATCCTATTACAATATAGTGTAATTTTTTTTTTCTTTGAAGTGTAGGAAAAGGGCTCTGAGGCTAACTACACTGTTCTCATTGCTGGTTCAGGTGCACATAGATTTAGGACGAAGCTACTTCCCTGGCTATTTTCTTCTTTCTCTTCTTCTTTTGCTAGGTAATGGGGTTAAGGGACTTGCCCAGGGTCATACAGCTAGTAAGTGTCAAGTGTCTGAATCTGGATTTGAACTCAGGTCCTCCTGACTCTAGGGCCAGTGCTCTATCCACTGCACCCCCTAGCTGCCCCCTGGCTATTTTCTTTTAAGGGAGGAGAGATACTTCAAGTTTATACTCACCGGTTTGATTCCTTATCACTAAACACTGATTATACAAAAGAAGCTTCACAAATAGTGAATAGTAATTAAACCTATGTGTCATATCAAATAAAAACCACAGGATAATAGAAATAGGAAAATAATAGAAAATATTCAGAGTGAATGGACTCTTTAAATGGAAATGAGATAACATCTTAGCTCAAGAAAGAGGTGCCCTGATTTCACCCGCAGGGAAATTTTCTGAAGTCTCTACAGACAAGTTAGAAATCAGGCTCATGTTGAGACACAGTTTTCCTCTACATGTCTGCAGCTTGCAAAGTTATTTTTATCTCTCTCTCTTCCTCCATGAGTCCAGAGTCAGTTTTAGCCCCATGTGTCTACTAAAGCAAAAGGAAAAGAAAACACATAGAATGTCTCCGCTTTCCAAAGTTCTCATGACAGCTCTACTCTTTAGACATCCTGTATCTCTCAGCATTTTATCATTGGCTCTCTTAATGGAAAAGGAGAACACAAACTTAAGGAAATAAGAGATAGTATGGGGGCTCAGGTTCAGGCAGCAGGAAATAATGCTACCAAATTCAGTTGAGAGGGACATCACTATTGCTGGTATCTCCTAATCCTCCAATTCCCATTGAGTGTATCAAACAAATCTCCATGGTCATATTGGAGTCTCCTTCGAAGGGCATGACCATCTCATACCAGCTCAAGATGTTTAACACCACCAATCATCTTTTCAGGTAGTCAATACAGGTACAATACAGGCAAGCTTTTCTCACAAGACCTCAACCATGTGCCTCAACTCTGACCTGGAAGGACTACCTTTAAAGGCTTATACAATTCAAGAACAGCCAGATTTGATCATGGTGAACTAATTGAAGATCTGACAACCTCAATTACCTATGAGGAATATCCATACTGATTTCAGTGAAGTTTTGGATACATTTATTTAGACTTTCTCTTATGAAATCACCAGTCCAAATGGCTTCATTGGCTGTATAACTAGCTGTCAAGGAACAAAAATCAATCAAATTCCTCATATCCCAGACTCAAATCAAAATTACCAATCCAGTGGAAAGACCTACTGATAGTCAAGTTACCATCAATGAGTGGGTTGCCACCAGTAGGTTGGCCCAGTATTTAAGCAATGTCAGGCTTTCCTGGAAGGGGAGTGACATGACAAACATCAAGAATAATGTGGACCCACCCTATTACCTATTTCTGCAGTTTACTACCTGTTATGTATCTGAGTCATTCCTGAATAGTCTGTGACTCCATCTTTTAACTAATTTGTAAAGTTTGAATTTCTACACATTATCATCTACTCATGACTTTAAAAATCACAGACCTTTCAATTCCTTTCTTTATTCAGCTATTAGTATTGAGATCTGTTATTTCATTTGTTTTAATAGCTTCTCCCCACCCACTACTCTTTTTGGTTTAGTTTAGTTGTGTTTATTTTGCTTGGGATGAGTGGTTCTTGTTTTTTGAAGGGATTGTCAGTGAAATATGAGTGGAATATTAATGCATTTCATTTAAATACTATAATATAAGAACTCTTTCAAAAAATTAAAAGGTAAACTTGAGTTGAAAAAGGGAAAGGAGTATGCAATTATTAAGCACCTATTATGTACCAAGTGTTTTACAAATATTATCTCAGTTGATCCTCTCAAAAACCCTGTGAGGTAGGTGTTATTATTATCTCCATTTTACAGATGAGAAAACTGAGGAAAACAGAAATTAAGTGACTCATTCAAGGTTACTACTTAGTAAGTATCTGAGATGAGATTTGAACTCAGTTCTTTTTGAATTTAGGAACAGCGTTCTATTGACTGTGCAATGTAGATATATGTTAACTCTGATCATTCATTCATTTATTCTTTAATTTTATAAATTCATTTATTCATTAATTCATTTATTAAGTCCCAACCACATGCCATGGAATTATACTGCAGAATCTCATATTTACAAAGGACTTTAGTGGTAAACTCTTCCAAACTCCCCAAGCCCATGTAAGAATTGATAGCATTATCTGATAGTTGGTGTAATTCTATAATGGTATGCACAATGTTGACTTTTCAGGAACTTTCTTCCTTAGGGTGAATACAGAATAGAAAAGAATCTCCAGTCTCAAGATCATTCTTCTGCCAGAGTTACACAATTTCCCTATTTTTATTTCCAATCTCTGTGGGTAGTTGGTTTGCTATTTCAGATTTTCAAGCATTCCTTAATTGTTTGGTTTTCATTCTTCCATATCCTTTTTCCATGTACTGCTAAATCCATTTTGAGGGTTTGCATTGAGAATGTTTTTTTTTTAATATCAAGCTCATCTTTGTATGAGCATAACTATTGTATTTCACTTTATTGTGTTTTGTAGATATTATGGTGTTTTTTTTTTTAACAAACTGAAGGTTTGTGGCAACCCTATATCAATTAAGTCTATTTGGCGCCATTCTTCCAACAGCATTTGCTCACAATCGTGTCTCTGTGTCATATTTTGGTAATTCTTGTAATATTTCAAACTTTTTCATTTATGGTGATTTGTGATCAAAGATCTTTGATATTACTGTTGTAATTGTTTTTGGGGCATCAGGAATTGCACCCATTACCCATAAATGTTATGTATGTTCTGATTGCTCCATCTACCTGCCATTCCCTGTCTCTCTCGCTCTTTCTCTCTTCTAAAACCTCACTATTCTCTAAGACACAGTAATATTGACATTTGGCCAGTTAATAACCCTACAATGGTCTCTAAGTGTTCAAATGAAAGGAAGAGTCAATCAATGCAGCAAACTTCATTGCTGTCTTATTTGAGAAATTACCACAGCCACCCCAACCTGTGGCAACCACCACCCACTGCAGCCACCAACATTGAGGCAAGACTCCCACCAGGAAAAAGATTACAACTCTCTGAAGGCTTAGATGATGGTTAGCAATTTTTTAAAAAATCAATACAGTCTTTTTAAAAATTAAGCTATGTACATTTTTAAAGATATAATACCTTTGCACACTTAATAGACTACAGTACAGTGTAAACATGACTTTTATATGCACCGGGAAGCCAAAAAACTCATGTGACTTGCTTTATTATGACATTCACTTTATTGTGGTGGTCTGAAACCAAACTCACAATAACTCCAAGGCATGCCTGTATAGCACTTATTTTACTTATTTAACAAACACCGTTAAGTGCCAGTGCCTCCTCAGACTATACAGAAGACTGCCAGTTCCAAAAGGCTATACCACTGACAGTAACATTGGCAGTCCTATGGAGCTGGAAAGACTTCACCTCAAGAGCTAGAGAGGGACTATGTGCTTATTAGCTGACTAGCCAAGTTCACAGAGGTTCAGCAGCAAAAAGTTAGCTAGCAAGAGATTAATTTTTTTTCAGAAACAGCCAATCATGAAAACCAAGCACTAAAGTATACAAGATAAGTACTTTAATAGTGGACAGAGTACTCATGTAGGTAGAGGAATGGATTCTTAAAATATTGAAGCATTTGAGATTATAATATTTTTTCTCTCTCAGTTATCCTGGTGCAATAATGTATGTGAGTATTTTTGCATTTTTTTTTAGAGAAGAAAACAGACACATGCATATTGTGTCTATATGCATGAATATACATGCTATGCACATATACATATATATGTACACTCATATACATATGAACACTTATGCATATATGTGCTTTTCTCCATACATGCATGTATACACACATATCTTTCTTTATGCATGTGTATGTATATGCATATACATATGCACATGCCCAGAACATAGTCTTTAAGTGGGAAACGATTATGAGATTTGGGAAATTGAGAGTGGGTCTAAACTACTTTAAAAGAAATAAAACAGAAGTCATCCAAATGATGCTGAAAAATGAGGTCATGACAGTTAATAAGAAGACTTACTAATGGAAAAAAAACATTGTTTACCAGCCAAAGGGGGAAAAAAGTAGGAAGATTCTGTGAATAGACCAACCAAAGTGAAAAGAAGGCAGCAAATAATTATGGTAAAAATCAATGGGCAAAATGTTATAATTTTTTCAGGGTTCATATAGACTCATATTTTTCCTATTTTTATAATACTTCAGCTTTTAGGCAGCACAGTGTTTTACACATTGCACCTTGAGTAACAAATACTTGGAAAACAGGGAAACTGGAAACCAGAGCTGCTTACCAAGGAAACCTGCCTATGAGGCAGTTGTCCCCGCAGCAGTGGGCACAGCAGAAAAGTCTTCTGGTTTGGACTCAAAAGATGCTGTTTCTAGTCTATTTTTTAATTAAACAATTTATTTATTAATTTTTAGTTTTCAATATTCACTTCCATTAGATTTTGAGTTTTAAATTTTCTCTCCCTTCTTCTCCTCCTCCCTCCCCAAGATGGCATGAAATCTGATATAGGCTCTACTATATGTTCATATTAAGCATATTTTCACATTAGTCATGATGTAAAGAAGAATTAGAACCAATGGGAGGTTTCTAAGCTATTTGTACATGTGATATCAGACAAAAAAGCTAAACTTCACTGAGGGTAGTTTTCATCATCTCTTCTGTTGTTATTTTGTTCAGTTGTTTTCAGTCATGTTTGACTTTTTATGATCCCATTTGGGGTTTTCTTGCCAGAGATATTGAGTGGGTTGCTATTTCCTTCTCCAGCTCATTTTATAGATGAGGAACTTGAGGCAAACAGGGTTAAGTGACTTGTCAAGGGTCACACAGTTAAGAAGTGTCTGAGGCTAGATTTGAAATCAGGTCTTCCTGACTCCAGGCCTGGTGCTCTATCTGCTGTGCCATCTAGCCTCCCCAGCATCTCTAACTTGGGTTAATAGAGAATCACGGAATCTATTAATTGGAAGGATCTTTGGAGCTCAACTATTCAACTTGTACCAACATTTAACTACTCACTGGGTTGTTGTGAAGAAAAAAATAAGATAAATGCATGTAAAGAGGTTTTGTACATTGAAAAACTTGATAGAAATAATACAAATAATAATTGCCTTTTGTTGTTATTGTTGTTATATTTTTATGTTAGAGAGGCAGCATCAGGCAGTGGATAAAGAGCTGGCCTCAAAGTCAGGAAGAATAAACTGTGGGACTGTGTAAATCCCTTAACCCCTCAGGGCCCTAGGCAGATGGAGTTTCCTCATCTGGAAGTTAGCTATTCCTGAGAAACCATAGATTACACCATGTTGTTGAGATGGTTGCTGTGATAACTTACCATACTCTACAAAGAATCAAAATTTCAACTGATCCAAAACTATCTAGGGCTATCATATAATACCCATGATGCCTTATATGTAAGAATGAGAGTACAAGATATTCTGGAAAGGGATGAATACAAAAGAAAGAGTCCTGGTTATTTATTAAGAGTATAGGATGTGCAACTTGTGTGTGCTGCACTGGTACCCATGGAATGTTAAAAAAACATGGAAGGAGCACTTTTGATGAATCTCTTGTGGAAGATACTGGGTAAAGCATGGACAAAAGTAGCATATGTTAAGTAGTTATGGTTGGATTGAGGTCTTTACTGTTGAAGAGACTGCTTACACTGATGAGATTTGAGGATCCTTTGGAGTAGTGAAGAATTCATATTTCTTTAGCATTTATGGTTTGCATAATGTTTTCCTTACAATGACCTTGTGAGGGAAATAGATAGGCTGGTGGGTAGGTGAATAGGTAGGTAAGAAGGTAGGTGGTAAGTAAGTAGGAAGGTAGATAAATAGGTTGGTGGTAGGTCAGTGGATAAGCTAACCAAACCTGGGTCATTCGAATTCCCAACAGGCTTTCTCTCTGTTATATAAACATACGTGCTGAGTGAAAGAATGTATTACTTTGCAGGGGCTAAAAACTCAGTAATCTGAGAAGTATCTAAGGAAGGAGTCCCATGGAAAGGAACTTCTTCAGTTTTCATCAATCATTCCTGTTTTGTCACCTTGGTTTTTCTATTTATATTGTTCCAGAACAGGGGTTCTTAACCTTCTCTTGTGTCATGGGTGCCTTTAGCAGTCCAGAGGAGTGTGTAGACCCCTTTCTCAGAATAATAATTTTAAATGCATAAAGTAAAATGCATAAGATGATGAAGGAAGCCAATTATACTGAAATACAGTTATTAAAATATTGTACAAACAAGTGTACAGACCCCAGGTTAAGAATCCTGTCTGGTGGCTGTCAGTCAAGATGTGTCTAGTAATTACATCTCAAATGGAAAGAGAATGAGTATCAGTGGGGTGAAGGGAAACTGGCCAGTGGAAAATTGCATTAATTTGTATATTAGGCAATTCTCAGCTAGAAGCTGAAAGAACCCTTGTGTTTAACTTACACACTCTTCAGAATTGTTTTTCCTGGGAATTTTCATTTATACTTGATTTACAGGTTAATGAAGCTAAGGTAGGTCATTACACAATGGGGAAGACAAGAAAAGGACAAGAATCAACTAGAAAATAAATTTCAAGGGCTTACAGGTGTTCCAAGATAGCCCTGAGAAAGTCAGAGCTGGGTGAGCCTAGTTCAATAATTACTCTGGGGTTTTGTTGTTGTGCTTGAAGTAGCAGAGAGGGCCCTAGTTACTAAATTAGCATTTTCTTTTCCTAAAGAGGCTTTCGGGTATAGTGGAAAAGACAGCTAGATGGGACTACCTTTTATTAAGTGTATTATAATGGGGATTCCTTTTGGGTGAAGGTTATACTTGCTGACAGCCGAGGTCCCTTCCAACTTTCACATTCTGTGATTCTGTGAAAAAGGAGTTGCAGAGGTGTGCTGGAGTCAACTCCTATGAACTAGAAGGAGTGAATTTGTGAGCGAATTTACTAATTTGGAAATTGGGTTAGGGTTACATACAAGGGTTTGATTTATTGTTTTCTTAAGTGTCAAGACTTAAGAATGTTATGGAGAAAATGTTAAGAATGCATATTAAACTTAGATGTGTGTATGTGTGTGTGTGTGTGTGTGTGTGTGTGTGTGTTACAGACAGAGAGACACACAGCACACAAATGCATTTAGAGAGCCAGTTGTTAAACATTTAACAGCAGCACTCCCCTGTACTGCAAAGTTTTCAAAAGTTGAACATTAATGTTCTAGAATTCTGAATCCTTGAGAGAATGAGTTAACAGAGATCAGATTAGAATACAAAAATATCTGGAGCATGAGACTTGAGGTTTTCTAATGGAAGGGCAGAGGGTTGGGAGGCAAGGATAAGAAACTTTATTTCTCAATTTTTCCTCAGGCTCATTCTGAATAGCTGGTTTACAATCACCTGACAGTTTCTTATTTTGTTGAAAGCTGCTGAGTCAATGTTTTGATCTCCTTTTCCCTCACTCGTTCAGTTCTTATCCTTCCTTTGAAGGCTCTTTTCATATATTCTCTCCTCTAGAGAGCGATCCTTGATCCCTTGGTGGGAAGCAAACTTCCCTCTCAGACTTTATATAGTACTAGGTTGCAATTTATCCAAGATCATTTAACTCCCGAGATTAGAAGCCAGGTCTCATAACTCTTAGAAACATTTTTTTCTTTCAAAACTCAGTTGCTACTTTCCATGTGAATTCTTTCCTGATCTCCTAGAGTCTCATCAACCTCAAATTAGCTTCCATTTATTTTGTATATACTGTACAGTCAATTCTAATAGAATGCAAGCTCCTTGAGGGCAGGGATCATTTCATTATAGTATTTTTATTTCTAGTGCCTGCCACATAGTAGACACTTAATACATGCTTTTTTATTGTTGGATTGATTTCTAGTTCTTTGATCTTTCCTCAAAATGTTAGTCTGAGGAACATGAGGAAAGAATGGTAGTTTTAGAACTAGTACAAAAATCACACCAAATACCTAATCAGAAAACACGGGGATTGTAATTATTTCTGTCCTTAGGAAACTAGTCTAGCTATATTCAAATATGTTAGGTAGAGTTCTTGGTCTCTCCTTCTGCTGTTGATGATCCAGTTTTTTTAAAAGTACGTGCTTTTTTGCAAGGAACCTCAGCTTTTGGGCTCTAGGTTTCCACAAAGAAAATCTCCCTGAGGTGGCAAGAAAAGGGCATTCCCAGCTGATTCTTAGAATCTACCTCTTCTCTCTAGAGGAGATGTGGGGGTGGGGCAGGAAAAGCGAATTAAAGAAGGCACTTTGGAGAACAGGTCTGAGAATCACCAGCCAGTGTTGTTAGTTCAGGACACTTTTCTTGCTAGTTGGACACTCGGAGATAAGAGTAGAGCAATGGCAAACCTAACCTTCAGAGTACCACACCTTGTTCCTCAGACACTGATCTATGATAATAACTTCACATGAGGCCCTTCATTGGATCTCTATCACCTATCTTGTTTTCAGTCACGTCTGACTCTTCATGACTCCATTTGGGATTATCTTGGCAAAGATGCTGGAACCGTTGGCCATTTCCTTCTCTAGCTCACCTTACAGATGAGGAAAATGAGGCAAACAGGGTTAAGTCACTTGTCCAGCAACTAACCCAGGGTTAGCCAGCATGACTTGGATAAAGATTCAGCAAAGGAACCTGAGAATAAGTAAGAGGAGAATCAGGAGAAACTAATGTCATGGAAATGTGTCTGAGGACAGATTTGAACTCAGGAAGATGAGTCTTCCTGATTGGAGGCCTGGCACTCTCTCTTACTTCACCATTCCCAATAAAAGAAATTTCAGATTTATCCTGGTATTCAAGGCCCTCCATCACCTCATGCTACCCTACATCTACTGCTTTATCTCTGATAATTCTGCTCCTGCCCTTCAAATGCTCTGTGCTCCAGCTAACCAAACTACACTACTCCTTACCCACAACTTATGCTTAGGGCTTTCCTGCTTTTTTTTTTTTAATCTTGTGCTCATGCTATATTCTCTATGCATGAAGCAAATGAGGTAAGATATGTAAAGTACCTTAGAAATCTTAAAGCATTGTATAAATATTAGCTCTTATTATTACAGAATGTTATCTGCCTTTTGAATTCCTACCCACTCTTTATAAACCCGAATCAAATGCCACTTTTTTCCTCTATTCTCTCATGCCCTACCAGTAATGATGCTTTCCCACTCATACCTAACATGATACTTTTCTCCTCTTTTATTTGCTTGTCATGTATTATTTTTGTAACAGGGACTGGTGTATGCACAGAACATATTAGGGTGTTTCACTGATGCAACTTGGGAAATGCAGAATGAGAATAAGCATTTATGTAGTGCTTACTATGTGCTAGGCACTGTGCTAAATGTTTTACAGATATCTCATTTGATCCTCACAACAACCCTGGGAGGTAGAAACTATTACTATCATCATGTTACAGATGAGGAAATTAGGCAAACAGAAGTAAAGTGATTTGCCTAGGCTCATGCAGCTAATAAATGTCTGAGGCTAGATTTGAACTCAGGTCTTCCTGATTCCAGTCCCAGCACTCTATCCATTACACTACCTAGCTACACTAGGGAATTTGCTTCTAAATGATTATTGATGATTCAGAATGTAAATGCTTTGGAGAAACTGCGGAACATGTGCAGACATAATGTAACTGGTTCTGGTCTGCTAACCATTTGTTAATTGCCTGTGTAGCCAGAACTAGAGGCATCTTTAAATAGGCCTAGGTCACCCTCAGGCTAGTCTCTTTGGCCATTTTCTCATCAGCTGTACTCTTGGATGACCTCTTGGACTCCTTTGCTGATGGCATCTGGTGAGAAATAACGTTGTGAGAAAAGGGCTTGGAGACTTCTTCTTGTCAAGACCATTTGATCCTGAGAAGCAGGGTTTGGTGCTTAGCCTCTGCATTTCTGTTCTAGGTGAAGGAATTGGACGGAGTCTTTGATCTTGGGTGTTTTGAAAGGCCAGGAAAGTGAGTGTCTGAGCTTCCCACAATTAAGGTATTATAGCCAATTCAGTACTAGTGACAAAAGGAACAAAGAATAACCTTCAGAAATGACCTTCAGCATTGCACACAGTAACAGCAACACTGTGCAATGACCAACTGATAGACTGCCCTTCTCAGCAACACAATGATCTAAGACAACTCCAAAAGACTCATGATGGAATTGCTATCCACATCCAGGAAAAGAACTATGGAGTCTAATACAGATCAAAGCATACTATTTTCACTTTTTTTTTCTTTCTCATGGTTTTTCCCTTTTGTTCTGATTCTTCCTTCACAACATGACTAATGTAGAAATATGTCTGACAGGATTGTACATGTATAGCCTACATCAGATTGTTGTTTTGCTTCTGTTTTCTCAGCCCAGGGGAATAAACCGTAAATTAGAAGAGACAGCTGAAAAATGGCTAGCAGGAAATAAAACACTAGATACCTAGGAAAGTACCTAGTTAATTTTGGTTAATTCAAGTCAATTTGCCTGGATCAGTTGTAGTTCCTACCATTTCAGGATCATGGATTTAAAGCAAAAATGTATGCACTAGGTTATCTATCCCAACCCTCTCATTTTAGAGATAAATAAACTGATGCCCAGAGATTAAATGAATTGACCAAGGTCACACAGGGAGTAAATGATACAGGTAAGATTTGAACCCCAGATTAATTTTATTTTACCTTTTGACAAGGTTATCCGATTTGTGGGTAAGAGATTGCTAGGCATATCTTAGCAAGATACTTGGTGTTACTCTTGTGAACAAGATGAAGAGATGGAAAACAGATGCCATTAGTTAGGTGAATTTGAAACTGATTCAATGAAGAGACCTAAAGGATCAATGGTAATAGATCAGTATCAACATAAAGGGAGGCCTCTAATAAAATGTGTGTCTTTGAACTATGATATTCTTTTTTTTTTTTATCAGACTGAGATGAAAGTACAGGTGATATGCTTATCAAATTTCAGGTGGAAGCTTAGCAAAATTATTGTCACTTTGTTTTTCATTCTTTGAAGAAGACCATTGAATAGAGTCATTAAAGTAAGATGCTATTTTCTTGCCTCTACCAGAGGCAGCTAATCAACATAGTGGATAGAGCTCCAGGCCTGGAGTCAGGAAGACCTGAGGTCAAATCTGACCTTAACTACTTATCTAATTACTCTGGGCAAAGCATTTAACCTCTGTCTGTATCAGTTTCCTCAATTGTAAAATAGGAATAATAGCACTTATTCCCAGGGTTGTTATCAAGGTCAAATGAGATAATACTTGCATAGCACCTAGCACAGGGCCTGATACATAGTAGCCTTTTTTTTTTAGGCAATTGGGGTTAAGTGACTTGCCCAGGGTCTCATAGCTAGTGTCAAGTGTTTGTTCTGAGGCTGGATTTGAATTCAGGTCCTCCTGACTTCAGAGCTGGTGCTCTATCCACTGCACCACCTAGCTGCCCCCTATAGTAGACATTTAATAAATGCTTATTTTCTTTCTTCCTTCCAACAAAATACCTCCCACACATATGGTAAACTCCTATAGGATTCCTTAATAGATGCAATGACACAGCTAATTTTGTTTAACAGTAACAGTCCTCTGGTTATCAAGATTAAACAAGGTTAAAAAAAAAGAAGAAATATTTTTGTTGAAGTTGCTTATCAATGTCAGGAAGGTGTCTGATAGGGTCCAATTAGAAAAGAGATTTCTTATTGACTGTGATGTCCTCCAGGTGCTCCTGTTTAGGAATGCCTTGCTAATTGTATCAAAGCCTAGAATTCTAAGATACTCTTCAATTATATTCGTGACCACCTGAAAGAGATGGGCCTAGTCATCCATGTTTGAAAAACCAAAAGGATGAAGAATCCATATTGTCCAGAGTATTGCATGCAGTTGGAGTTTGCCAATGAATGTGTTTATTTTGATACAGACATTTTCCTATTTGACCTCTTCCCTTATTAATCTAGTTTTATCATTTCTATATTTCTTTTAGTTCCAATTTATCTATTTCCCCTCTAATTTTTAATATATCCTCTTTAGTGGTTATTTTATGTTTGTTGATTTATTTTTTAAAATGCATACTCAGTTCATTAATCTTTTTATATTTTGTTAATATGTGATTACAGAATATGATTTCCCCCCAAGGATTGCTTTAGCTGCTTTCCAGAAATTCTAGTATGTTGTTTCATCAATCTTTTCTTTCACATAGTTATTGCTTCTATGATTTATTCTTTGACCCACTCATTATTTCAGATTTCATTGTTGTCTCCCTTTGAGTCTGTATCTTTTGTTTGTTTTCCCTGAATAATTTTCTGTTGTTATTGTGTTATGATTTGTAAGGGATGTATTGATTTCTGCCTTTTTGCATTTGTTTGTAATATCTCTGTGATCTAGAATATGATCAATTTTTTAAAAGTTCTATGTGATGCAAATATACACACATGCACACACGCACATTCTTTTGCTGTCCTGTTTAGAAGATACCATAACTTTTTAAACTCTAGTTTCTGTAGACATTTGTTTAGTTCCATATTTACCATTTATTTATCTTTCTGTTGGACTTATCCAAAACTGATAGGGAAATATTGAAGTCTCCTGTCACACTGTGTAACAGTCTATGTCTTCTTGAAGCTCAGATAATGTTTCCTTTATGAATCTGTATGTTAAAGCATTTAGAGTGTATAAGTTACTTATAAGTGTATAAGTTATTACTGCTATTGGTTTGCTATCTATAGCACCTTTCATGATAATACATTCCCTTGTTTATCTCTGTTTTTATTTGATTGCTTTTGCTTTATCTGATAAAATGTTTTTCTAGGGATGCATGGTAAAATTTTATCTATTCCTTCAGTTTTATTTTGTGTATGTGTGCATTTTAAATGTGTTTCTTGTAAGCAACAAATTTTAGGGTTTTGTTTTCTTATTCAATGTCAATTCTTTTACTTTTATAAGATTTGTCAATCCATTCATATTTAAGGTTTCAGTTAGATTTATATTTTTCTGTCTCTAAAATTATTTTTTTGAACTTGTGATTTTCCCCTCTTTTACTATAAAGATTGTATTATGTTCCTTTAATTACTTTAATCGTTTTTTTAAGGTGGCCCTGTGCCCACTGGATCTCTTCCCCTCCTCTCTAATCCCATTTTCCTTTAGGATTTTATTTCATCCTCTCTCCTGTTTTCATCTAGCTTTATATTTCTTCCCTCACTTTTTTCCCTCTCAGTCTAGTAGATTTCTCCTTCCCCTCCTCTCCTTCAGTTAGTCCTGTTCATTAGCTTTTGTGCTCCTTCCCCCAAAAAAGATTTCTCTAATTCTCTTCATTATCTATCGTCTCTTTCTGTCTACTCTAGACCTTCATTCATATGATCCTTACAATCATCTGGTCTTTTTCTTTTTTCTATGTTCTTTTTACAAACAAAGCTTCCCAGGTATCCATTCTGGGCTCTGCCTTCTAGGTGCTTTCTTCCACTGGTTTGTAGGAATCCTCGTGATTCCTCTTTTCCATTGTGAAGGCCCTGACTTATATCAGGGCTCTTCTATCCCCCCTCCTCCCTCACTAATCTATACCCACTTTCACTGAACTTTTTTTTTTCTCCCTACATTTTCCTGAAAATTTCTTTCATGTGTCCACTCTCTCACATTCTTCTAGGTTCTGGGGGTTTCAACTCACCCTGTCTTAGACAGGTAGACTTCTAAGGCACCAAATAACCAGACCTCATCTGGTATAAGGTTCTCATCTTCACCCATTGGAACATTTATCAGTGGAAGCCTTCCCACCTCCAAAATAAGACCTCTTTCCTTTTCTCTACTATTTAATCTTTCCCTTTTCTTCTTCCCCCATTCTCTTGTACGGTCTCCTCTTTCTGAGACCACAGAAATGGACTCCTTTTCATTGTTAAACTTTGATTAGACCCTGGTGCATCATTCCTTCCTCTTTATCCCCTTGTTCCCCTATCTCTTTTGATGTACCTTCCTATGTTATAACATAGTGCCACAAAAGAAACATTCATCTATAGACAGGGTGATACCAGGTTCTGTCCAGAATGCCCTCTATCCACCTCTTCAGTCCTATACTTTCTTTTCTTTTCTTTTTTTTTTTGGTGAGACAATCAGGGTTAAGTGACTTGCCCAGTGTCACAAAGCTAGTAGATGTCAAGTGTCTGAGTCCAGATTTGAACTCATGTTCTCCTGATAGACCTAGAGCTCTATCCACTGAGCCACCTAACTGCCCCTCTCTTCAATGTTATAGCTACAAGATTTCCACCTTCACCCCTGTCTTCTTTTGTGCATTTAGAAAGAAATCTCTTACTGGTCATTCTGTTGTCACTTTGATGCTGCTGTCACTGTCTGCACTTATTTGCTCCTGCAATTCTGTTATTTGGGGTGTTTGAGAAGTAAATAGTCTCTTCAATTCTGGTTTTCTTTCTAAAAATGTTGCAAACTCTTTTTTATTATTGAACATCCATCTTTTGTCCTATATGGTTAAGCTCAGATTTGAACTTGTTGTTTCTGAATTGAATTGTTAAATTTAACCACTGTATGTGTTGGAGTTTGCAACCTTATCTTTTTTTCCCCCTTTGGAATCAATCTGTCAGTTCTTTCAATTGAGATTGAATTTTCAATGTTCAGAAGTTCCAGGCACTTCTCCTTTATAATTTCCTTCATTATGGTTCTAAGGGTTGTTCGGTCCTGTAGCGTTCTTCTGGGAGACTTGTGATCCTTAGGTTCTCTCTGTGTAGGCTATCTTTGAGATCCATATGTTTTGCTTGCATAGTGAGTATATTTTCTTTTAATGTTTTTGCTTTTTGTTTTTCTTCTTTTAGGCTATGCTTCACTTCTGTGTACTTGTATTCTCAATCTATCGTTCTCTCTTTCACTTGCTATTATAGATTCAAGTTTTTCTGTTTATTATTTTTGCTATGTAAAAAACAAATTCTACAGTCATCACTCTCATTTCTATTTAAACCACTCAGGAATGGCATGGTTCTATGTTCTTCTCAAATTCCATAGGATCTTTTGTCTCAACAAGTATTGGATCATTTTTGTTTATTTTATAATGTGTGCTCATAGATGCCTGAATTTGTTTACTAAATCTGGAGGCCATTTCCCCTCTGTTGTTTCTTTTTTCCCCTTGCTGTTTTATTTACTTATGTTCAAAGTCTTTGAGGTGTATTTTTCCTGAAATCTTTGATACTTCCAGTCTTCTTCTGCCCCCACACACTTATTTTCCTGATCACTCACTGCCTGATGCCTTCCTCTCTGATTGTGGTTTCCTTTGGCACTGGATCTCAAAGTGGCTCAGCCTGCTCCCACACTGGGCAATTTATGATTCACCAGCCTAGGTCTCTGTCCCTGACTTTTGGGTGGCCAGAACTGGCCCCAGCTGGAGTACTGTACAGCTTCCCACATTCAGGATGTCCTGTCTTGGTGACCTGTCCTTCTCCCTGTGTTCCTTAGTTTCCTGGCTTGACAGTGGCAGAGCCTGCTTTTCTTGGCACTGGCATTTCAGAGCTTTGCAGCATTGGTGCTTCCAGTTTGTAGACCCTGGCAGCCTTTTTCTCTTGAAGGGCTATCTACCAAGCTGGCTGTTGAGGGCTGAACAGACTTCCACAGCCTGGAGCCAGGATCTTTAAAGCATTAGAAAGAGGGAAGGGAGGAAGAGATATAGGGGTTGATTTTGGTTTTGATTTAAGCCTGTATAATATCCTTGGTTCTATTGGTGTAAACTCACTACTGGAAATGGGAGAGGATTGCTAAATGAGGTCAGGATCAGTGAACAAGAGTTCTTGGATTTTCAGGGTGTTTTTTTGAAACCTTTTTGGATTCTGGGTGTCCTAGACCATGGAAACAGTTGAAATAGTTTTATCTTTGGTCTATAATTTCTGTTTTGGAGAGGTCTGAGAAGTCCTAGGTATCAGAGAAAATGTCTAGTCTACCATCTTGTTGCTCATGTGACCAAGATCCTCCCTTATTAGCATAAGTGAATTAATTTTGCTTGTGTAAAAGCTTTTATATTTCACGTAAATCAAAATAACCCATTTTATCTTTTATAATTGCCTCTATCCCTTGTATGGCTAAGAATTCATCTTCTACCCATAAGCTATGAAAGATTTATGATCCACTTCTAATTTTTTGTGGTTTTATCTTTAATGTACAGATCATACATCCATTTTGAGTTGGAATATGGTATAAAATGCCAGTCAAAGTCCAACTTCTGCCAGATAAATGCATCTGCTTGGACAAGATTTGAAGATAGAAAATGAATATGGCCAGAAATGAATAAATGGGAAAAAACTGGCATTTGAAAATTTGTGCAGCGTTGCTCTTCACCTATCTACACATATTTTTAACACCAATATTTAATTACAATAGCATGTGTTTCTAGAGCACTTCAAGGTTTACAACATTTACAAACTTGTTACATTCTTTCTAGTATCAAAGGAATAGAGATAACACTCATTTGATTACCATTCTCAGGGTAAGAGAAAAAAAACAGAATGGGAACATTGTTGTGGCAACAGTTGGTGGTAGGGAAGACATCACTGAATATCTAGATGACAAGATGCTTAGACTGGGTTGATTTGAGTTTTATATTGTTTGGATGAATGGGGTATAAAGAGCAGTTTGGAGCCAACTAGATAGATTAAGTTAGTTGAGATTTTACTTGACCACAAATCAGGAAGCTTAGACCCAGGACAAATTGTCAAAGCTAAGTAGAGAGGTAGACAACATAAACAGATGTTTACCATCTTTAAAAGCATTTCTGTATCTATTGTCTCATCTGAACCTCGTAACAACTTTGTGAGGCAGGTAAGCAAAAATGTTATTTTAGTACCAATTTATTAATGAGAACTTGGTTAACTGACTTGCCCAGAGTAATATGGCTAGTAAGTGGCATATTACTAGAATCCAGGGCCCAGAACTTCGATTCTATTGCTCTCACTACTTTAGGTTGCCTTACTAAGCAAGAGAGATAACTAGTATGGTTTAACTTTACCCCCAATATGTATACAATACACATTGTATTATTTTATGTAATAATATGTATATGTTATATAAGATGTATAACCCTAATATGTATAAAAATCTAAGTCAGATAATGTGGTATAATGAAAATAAATCTAGATTTTTAGACAGAAGACCCAAATGTGTTACTTACCATCTGGGTGATCTTGGGTACCTTCAATTGGGCTTCATTTTCTTCATGTCTAAAGTAGATGTTTGATTACTGAAGTAATTTCTGTTGCTAAAAATACTATGATTTTCTTCATTGGATTCTATAGAAGATTGAAATTCCCACCATTAGTGCTCCCTCTTCAAAGACCTTGGTTACATTTTAATTGGGTTAAGGCTTTACCTTAGCCAGAATCTAGCTAAAATATCAACCAGCTATTACCTTAACAAGTAATGGTTTATATTTCATTAGATTCATTATCCTCTGCTGTCAACAGAGATGCATGACAGGCCCATTTTCATGGGCCAAGTACTTGGAACTATGGAACAAGACTTTGGTGGGGAGAGAGGAGTCTTGATTAACCAGGGGGCAGAATAAGGACATGGTCTGTAATTGTAGGTGTCAAATAGAGATGTAAGATGAGGGTGACCACAAGTACTTTGTCCACTTCACAATTTAGCTTGGAATGGACCCTATCTCTAACTCTGCTGGTGGTACTTTATGTTAAGGCAAGGTTACTGATCCCTCATGAAAACTGAGGCTATGGCTGGGAAAAATGGGTAGGAGAGATGAATTTGAATGGTGTCATAGAGAAAGAACCGGAAGCATATGGGGGGCAGACTAGCTGCTAGGTGAAGTCCTTTCAAACTATGGAATTCTATAATTCAGTGATTCTGTAAAAGTTCAACAACTTAGTATGATATGTGGGTATTATTAGTGGTGAATAGATTGTTGTTTGTCCTTCATTCTCAAAGAGGACCAAGATGTCAGGAAAGTGATGCCATGACATGCAAGTGAATTGGATTTAAGTGAGGGTGGGCCATGCAAAGTCAACAGCCTCACTTTCTCTTCCAGATCTTTTTGGGTCCAATGGCCAGATATGGATCAGAACAACTGGAGATGGCCCAGGATACAGTGGGGAATCTTGGCCTTTTTAAGCTAAGGTCTTTAACAAGTCTCAGATTGACTGAGGAAGTCAGTGAGCAGGTAGTTAGGTTGGGGAGAGGAGTTTGGAATCATAGTATCATGGGGCCTTACATCCTGAAAAGACCTTAGAAATTATCTAGTCCAAATTCTTCATATTACAGTTAAGTGAACTGAGGTCCAGTGATATAATTTGCTTCAAATAATATAATTATTTTGGGGCAAATCCAGAATTTTTTTGAGTCTTGTGTTTTCAAGTTCCACTATGCCATTCTCTGTCTTAGGGTATTGGGGATGATGCATATGGGCTTAGAAAGCTTTAGTTTTATTGGCAGTAAGAGACTCAACTTGCAATGTAAAGTGAGAATTGAAGTCCTTCACAAAAAGATTCTAGGTGACATATTGGATAGAGTGCTGGGCCTGGAGTTAAGAAGATTCATCTTCCTGAGTTCAAATCTGGCCTCAGAGCTGTGTGACCCTGAGCAAGTCATTAACCCTGTTTGCCTCAGTTTCCTCTTCTGTAAAATGAGATGGAGAAGGAAATGCAAGCTACTTCAGCATCTTTGCCAAGAAAACCCCAAATGGGGTCACGAAGAGTCAGACATGAGTAAAACAACTGAATAACAACAACAACACCACAAAGAGCCTCTAATCTACCTTTTCAGTCTGATAACACACTGCTCCCCTTAATTCACTTTGTGGCTCAGCCATAGTGACCCACCCACTGTTCCTTGTGACACTCCATTTTCCTGTCTCTGCGCCTTTGCATATGTTGCCATGAGCCTTTTTTCTTCTCAAAGAATCAGCTAAGGACCACCTTCTACATGGCATCCTTTCTACCAGTACCTAATTCCAACCCCCAATAATCTTATATTTATGTAGTCACTTTTAATATTTTTATTTTTATGTATGTAACAGGGACAGGGAGGGTTTAACTCAGTTTGAGTCCAGGTGAGAGTCATATTCATCAGCCAATCATGTTGTTAATAGGGTATTTTAGCCAGGCTCAGAATTAACCAGATGGGAAAATTTCATGTCCAAAAAAGGAAAGGGCACAGTAGGAAAACTATTTCAAGAGGATCCCACCTTCATTATGCCAAGATCATGCCCTCAGGCACAAACATCTATCTGTAGAGGTTCTCAGGTGAGACTCCCTTGAGAAACTATTGAGCAATCCTCAAATAATGGATTATTGACTTAAAGATCATTCAGACACTTATACCTAAATTCAAAACTTAAAACAATATTTAATTAAAATCCCATGAGATTTAACAAAATCAGCAAAATTTCGGTGATCATAGCATGGGGCCACGACAGTTATTTTTATTTTCATAATCACAAATCATCATAAAGTCACTTTTATACTGTAAGCAACTTATGGGCTCTCCCCTAGCTTCTCAGAAAACCAATGTAACATTTTAGGGCTAGGGTACAATTGGATAACAGTCTATTATTATTTATCTCATGTTAACATATCAATTTAAATTGCACTATGAAGTTTCTTGTATATATAAAATTTTAATGTCAAATGTTTTAAACACCTTCTTCTTGAACAAATTAGCAAGGTTTGCTCTGCAGTTTTGAATTTTACAACAGTTACCTAGTATACTAAAAAGTTAAGTTCTTATGACTCTTAGGGCAATGTGGTATAATGGGCAGAGGTACGCATTGAATCTCTCCTTTTTATAATTTCTACATAGACCTATGATTTTATGAGTATGAGGAACCGTAAAATTTATTGTCATCATTCCCAAATAAAATTAAATCACCACACTCTAGCCTAGGGTAGGACTAGTTCTTAAAATCTTAGTTTTGCCCAGTTGCCAGTATGTTGAAAGGTCCCAGCACTGTTTCTCAGACTTAATTACTTTAAACCATTAGCAGGGCTGGTAAGCTCTTAGGACTGCATTTCACGGATAAGGCCATTTTAAGAGATCTTTGCTATATCAAATTTATAGAAAATTATTACCACGATCTATTATATTTCTAAATAAATAATTTTCAAACATTTTCATATCTTTTTTTTTTAGCAATTGAATCTATAATCCAAGAGAATCTAGATTAAAGGGGAATTTACGTTTCTAATGGTATTTCTAATACAATGATTTACCAAATTTATGTTAGGCACTATGCTAAGCACTGCAAAATCATGATATTATTTGGTTCTCCCAATAACCCTGGGGGTAGATACTATTTTTATCCACTTTAAAGATTAGTAAACTGAGATAGACATGAGGGTGAAGTAACTTGCTTAAAGTCACATAGTTAAAAAAAGAATTCCGAGACCACATTTTGAATTAGGTTTATCCTGATTCATGAGTTTTTCAATATATTGTCTTAATGCTGAATAGCAAATGTAATTTGCACTAAGTTCAGATTTACCACAATTATACTGATAGGAGAACACATTTAGATCACATTATGATTTAGTTTCAGGATAGATTTCAACCAAATCACATCTAGATTTTATAACCACTAATAGTCCTAATAGTTAACTTATTACTTTAACTAGTAGTTAAAATCTCAAAATTTACTGGTAGCTCCTCAAAATGTTATTTAATTGTTATCAATCAGCTCATTTTCAAAGACACCAGAGGTACTTTTAGCTCCCTATAACCTTTTATCTATTTCCTTTTTTAGGCAATTGGGGTTAAGTGACTTGTCCAGAGTCACACAGTTAGGAAGCATAATGTGTCTGAGGCCAGATCTGAACTCAGGTCCTCCTGACTCCAGGGCTGGTATTCTATCCATTGCATAACTTAGCTGCCCCCTCTGTATTTCCTTTTAAATCACCCCCAAAGCCTGATCAATTCTTTTTGTGTTCATAATCTTTTCCCTACTGTTTCATCTGTCCAACCTTGGGCAAGAGATAGGAAGAGGCTCCATGTGGCAGCTTCTACATTCCCATCACCTTGCTTTGGAAACTGGGAGGTGTAGGGGATAAGACAGGAAAAGCTACTTGTTAAAAAGAAAGAGGATGCTTAGATTATTACAAAGGCCTTTAGCATAACTATTTACATCAAACCAAATGTAACATTAAAGCAACTATGTGGCACAGTGTTTGCCTCAGTTCCTCATCTGTAAAACAAACTGGAGAAGGAAATGGCAAATTACTCCAGTATCTTTGCGGGAGAAAAAAAAAAAGAACAAAAAACTGCAAACGAGGTCACTGGGAGTCAGCCACGAAAGAAACATCTCAACAGAAAGAAAACACTATCCTCTTTGCCGGTAAGTTAAAAGCATTTGCCAAGCTCCTACTAAGTGTCTTATCATATAGGATAAAGGGTGAGTTTGTAAAACATTAAATACTTATCAAAAGAGGCATCAGACAACCCTGGGAAGCTCAAGGAATCCCTTCCTGATTTAGATTTCCTCTCATGTTGAGCAAGATTACTAAAACCCCTCATCAGTAGGATGTCTCACTACGGTCTACAAAGATATTGGAGACATCTATGACTTTGTAAGGATTCACTATAATCTGGGAGTTGGTTTCTATGCTGAGATTTGCCGGCAACTGGACAGTGAGGAATGAAATAACTTGTTCAACCTGGAGAGATGTAGACTCATGAATGTATTGGCCATTCTACATTTGGAAGCAAACTTGATGAGACAATTGTTATGTAGAAACTGCAGTAAATTTGAACCGACTCTCACAGGGAACAAGGTAAAACAGAGAAAAAGGTTCTTTCACAGGTTGAAGGAGAGATATTTA
This sequence comes from Phascolarctos cinereus, assembly GCF_003287225.1. NCBI lineage: Eukaryota > Metazoa > Chordata > Mammalia > Diprotodontia > Phascolarctidae > Phascolarctos > Phascolarctos cinereus. Next base: position 332,833,397 of record NW_027556098.1, read on the forward strand.
CATTTCTAGTCTTGCTATATTTTTATGGTATCGGCTGTTTTTTTTTTTTTAGACGATTGGGGTTAAGTGACTTGCTCAGGGTCACATAGCTAGTAAGTGTCAAGTGTTTGGTATGAGGCCGAATTTGAAAGCAAGTCCTCCTGACTTCAGGGCCAGTGCTCTATCCACTGTGCCACCTAGCTGCCCCAATAAGTATCAGTTTTGTAAAAGTTAATTGATGAAAAATACAGTGGTGGATTAGCAGAATAGATTAGTACCTATTACATTATAGTAAATGACCATAGCAATCTAGTATATGATAAATCCAAAGATCCAAGCTTTTGGAACAAAAACTCATTATTTGACAAAAACTGTTAGGAAAACCAGGAAACGGGATGGCAGAAAATATGTATAGGCCAACATCTCACACAGTACACCAAGATAAAGTCAAAATGGGTACATAATTTACACATAAAGGGTGATACCTTAAACAAATTAGGAGATCGTGGAATAGTTTATTTGTCAGATCTATGGATAAGGGAAGAATTTAGGACTACAGAAATATAGACAGCATACAAAAAATTAAATACATAATTTTGATTATACAAAATTAAAACATTTTTGCTCAAACAAAATCAATGTAGCCAAAGTTAAAAGGAAAGCAGAAAATTGGAAAATTTATTTTGTAATAAGTCTCTCTGATAAAGGCCTCATTTCCCAAATATATGGAAAACTGAGTCAAATTTATAAAAATACAAATCATTCCCCAATGATAAATGATCAAAGAATATGAAAAGGCATTTTTCAGACAAAGAAATCAAAGCTATCTATAAGCATATAAAAAAATTCCCCAAGTCACTATTGATTGGATAAATGCAAATTAAAACAATGCTGAAGTACTACCTCATACTTATCAGATTGGCTAATGTGACAAAAAAAAAAGGAAAAAGATAAATGTTGGAAGAGATGCATGAAAACTGGGACACCAATGCACTGTTGGTGTAGTTGTGAACTGATCCAACAGTTCTGGAGAGCAATCTGGAACTATGCCTAAGGGTGCATAGCCTTTGATCCAGCAAGGTCTATATTCCAAAGACATAAAAAAAAAAAGAAAATCCCTTATTTGTACAAGAATATTTATAGCAGCTCTTTTTGTGGTGGCTAAGAACTGGAAATCAAAGGGATGCCCATCAATTAGGGAATGGCTAAACAAGCTGTGACATATGATAGTTATTATTGTGCTGTAAGAAATGACAAGCAGGGTGATTTCAGAAAAAAACCTGGAAAGACTTATATGAATTGATACAAAGTAAAGTGAGCAGAACCAGGAGAAATTTGTACACAGTAATTGGAATATTGTACGATGAAGAATTGTGAATGATTTAGCTATTCTCAGCAATACAATGATCCAAGACAATCTCAATGGACTGATAATGAAGAATATTATTCACCTCCAGAGAAAGAAGACTGAAGCATGCTCTTTTTCTTTCTTTCTTTTCTTTGTTTCTTTCTTTTTCTGTCTTCCATCCTTCTTTTCTCTCTTTCATTTTTTTTAATTCAGGCCTTCCCATGGAAAATGATTAATATGAAAATATTTGACTTGGTTGATTGCACATGTATAACCTACATATGATTGCTCATTGTCTTGGGGAGGAAGGAGGGTAGGAATGGAGGGAAGGATAGAATTTGGACCTCAAAACTTCAAAAAAATGATAAAAATTTGTTTTAACATGTAGTTGGGAAAAATATTATATATGTGTACACACACACACACACACACACACACACACACACACACAGTTAATTGGTGTTAATTGGGAACTAGGATTCTCTACCGGGCTCTGCTTCTGACTTCTGAACTTTGACACAATGCCTGAGCTGCTGTCTAACACTGGAAATGTCTTCAGAACCCGGGGCTTCCTCACCCTGCAACCACCATTCACTCTTATCACCTTCTCACAGTAAATCTTTACATAATTCCCTATGGTCTTCATATGCATATTTTCTTATAGTACAATAATATAGCATCACATTCCTGTTATCAAAAACAGGTATATACTCTGTTTCCCACTCTTTTTTACAACAAAAAAGTGTTGCTATAAATATTTTGTTGTATTAGAGCCTTTTATTTTTTTCTCATTGACTTTTTGGAAGTTTGTTTATGCCTAGCAATAGGATCTCTAGGTCAAAGGCATGCACATTTTATTCACTTTCATAGCCTAATTCCAAATTGCTTTCCAGAATGATTGCATCAGTTCATGTTCATGGTTCCAGTAACAGTGTATAAATTTTCTCAAATATTTTATTCTCTTCCAGTGCGAAATAAGGGAAGTCCAGAAGACTGGGTTGTGCTCTGAATCTTGAGGATCATATTGATTATGGGGGTAGAAGGAAGCAAGCATTAAGGAAGAAAATGAAAAGCACCTACTATGTGACAGGCAATGTGCTAAGAACTTTACATACACCATCTTATTGGATTGTCACAACAATCCTCAGAAGCAGGTGATATTATCCCCCTTTTATAATTAAGCTAACTGAGACAGATAGTTAAATGACTTGTCTTGGGTCACACAGCTAGTGAGTATCTAAGGCTGTATTTGAACTCAGGTCTTCCTGACTCCAAATCCAGCCCTCTGTTCACTATGCCATCTCCCTAAGGAAGTAGGATTCAGCAGAGAGGGAAGAATCATTTTTGCCAATTGCTGTGGGCTACTTATGAGTCATTCCTGTTGCTTTTCATTTTCTGTTGGGTAAAATAGGGCTGCCCTGTATGATGATATGAATTGAGAGTTGAGGTCGTTTTATCCACATCTGTCCAGATCTAGTTAGAAGCTCTATTCCATGACTCCCAGAGATAACTCTGGGCAAATGAAGCCAAATCTGAGGCTCTCAAGAAAATTCTAGGTGGGGACAAAATGAACTAATGAGGGTGATTTTTGAGACATCTCCAAGATTGAACCTGGTCCATGCAAAGCCAAAGGCTGGGCTTTGGGCCTATAGATTATCTTTATGTAGATCATTTAGTTCATAGTTCAAGTCCCATCTTCCCCTGACTAGAGCTTAGGCTTCTTAAAAGGTGAGCACAAGGGATAAGCAAGTTGAAGAATCTGGATAAAATATCACCGAGATAACCAGCTCTAGAGTGATGGAGAGTTCTAAGACAGCTTTGTAATCTCTCTTAAGAAAAAAAAAAGTCTACCATTTCCTCTACATCATAGGTTCTCAAAGTGAGCAACACTCTGGGGGGCGCTGGAAAAATCCAGGGGGGCGGTAGTTGCCTTGGGTGCAATTGGGAGGTGTTGAATAAAAATAAGGGAACTGTGGGAAGCATAAGGAAGGAAGAGAAGATAAGAAAACTGAAAAACCATACATGTTTCATCTATTGTGTTACAGAGTTAAAGTCATAGTGATTCCATTATTTTCCAAAGAAACACACAAAATGCAAGTTATAACTGATCAGTGGTCAATTCTGCCAACAGGTCTTAACAAGCAAGCATTGGCAGGCAAGCTTGTCACACATTGTTGTAATGGCTCATTTATAATATAATACTACATAGTTACCTAACAAAGTATTGAGCTATCAAAATTTCAATACAAGAAAAAAACCAAAAATTTACAACAAATTATTAAATTTAAGATGCTTCATTTTAAAAAATGTATATTTTTTTCAGGATGATGCAAATAAAAAAAATTAAAGAGTTAAAGTACATTTCCAGAGGAGCACTGAGTAATTTTTTGAAAAGGGGGGGTGTAGGCTAAAGAAGTTTGGGAACCACCGCTCTAAGTCATTAGCAATGGATTTAATTATAATTGGATTTTCCCCCCACAAATTCATAATTACTTTTTAAAAATTGCTTCTGACATTTTAAATTTATGGAATAAAACAAGCATTTCCATAATATAATATAAAAAAAAGATTGCAGATGAACCTGCAAATCTATTATGTACAACTTGTTATTCCTTTTAAATGTAAGAGAAAGTTATAATGTAAATTTCTTTTTTCTTTTCTTTTTTCTCCCTTTCTTCCCTCCCCCCCACCATAGAGATGGCTAATATTTACTTCTTAGTGGGCAAGTACTACTTCTCCTTTGAAATAATATATATGAAAGTATTTGGAAAAACAGAAAGTGCTGTCATGATAAGGGATTATGGAGAGACTGATAATGTGGAGTGTTGGGTCATTGCATGTCAATGAATATAGGTTCCTGGGCAAAGCCCCTATCTTTTTATTTTTGGAAATCCTAAAACACTGATAAAGCACATTTCTGAGATCATACATCTTGTAAACTCCTGGCCTACTCCTTCCTCTGGCCCAGCTGAGATCCTTGTGAATAAACATAACCCATGACTTAAACTCATTTTCTAGCTTAGGGCAGAAACAGAACATGCCAAAGATGCAGCTGCAGACAGATTTTTATTTTTATTCTTTTCAAGTGCAGATCTCACGCTGGTTGGTTCCATAGAAAGCAGCACTCTTGCTCAACCTGGCAAAGTTGTGCCTTTTTCTCTTTTCCTGAGTCCTTTGTTTTCCCCCCATTGAAGGTATGTGTGCCTTAGGAAAGTACTTTGCTGATGTTTTGTGGTTAGGCCCCTGGAGATATACAATACAACTTTCGGTTGCCTTTTTGCTACTTGGTTTAACGATTTGTTTGGTGTCAGATTTTGTTTGCCAAGTAATTTGCTCATTTTAGCCCAATATAAAGAATAGCTGAAACCTCATGGGGTAAGTGGGTGGTGGGAAAATGTGCTTTTTTCCCTAACTAAAAATTTAATACCGTAGAAATGCTTTCTGTTTCAAAATCATAATCCTTTAGAGAAGCAAAAAGTAACTAAATCCAAAGAAGCATCAGCTTGTTAACGAAGAATCTAGGAGGATAATGATAATCATAATCATGATAATTGTTATTACCAGCATTTATGTAGTGCCTTATATGTATCAGGCAATGAACTAAATATTTTATAAATATTATCTCATTTAATCCTGGGGGGGCAGGTGCTATTATTATCTCTGTTTCAGATGAGGAAATAAGGGCAAACAACAATTAGGTGACTTGTCCAGGGTCACATAGCGTCTGAGGCTCAATACCCTATCCACTGTATCACCTAGCTGCCCTGAATGAATAACTCTTATTCTGATAAATTGTAAACTCCTTAAGGACACGTACTGTTTTGTTTTTATTTTTCTACCCATAGCACCTCTTAAAGACTCAGCTCATCCCCCCAACATGTGAAATAAATAACCACTTTTATACAACCTCAGCCTCTGGGAGGGGATTCACATTTTAACTCATCTCTCATAGTCCCACCAAGTCAAAAACCTCTCTTGGACCTAGAAGGCCACATCTGGCCTTGAGGCAGCAGGTACTCTAAACCAAAGTGAGCAGCAGCTGATAGGAAATGAAGTTTCCTTTGGAAGGCCCGGCAGTATTCTAGGGATCATACAATCAGTATGTTCTCAAAACCCTGAATATCTGAAGAATCTCAACATAGACAGGGTATCTTTCTTGTATTTGGATTTTGCTCAGGACATCTCCTGTCACTGCAGAAACTGGTGAACAAATTTCTCCTTGTTATATGCCTATCTGGATTTCCATGTTGTATTATGTGTTAATTATGTATATGCTATATTTCTCTAATACAAGAGTTCTTCACTTTGTGTGTGTGTGTGTGTGTGTGTGTGTGTGTGTGTGTGTGTGCATGTGCAATATCCTCCTTTGGAAGTCTAGTGAAGCCTTTGGATTCCTTAGAATATTTTTAAATGCTTAAAATAAAATATATAGGATTGCAAGAGAAAATCAATTATACTGAAATACACTTACCAAAATATTTAAAACACACACACATACACACACACACACACACACACACACACACACACACACACACACACATGAACCTTAGGTTAAAACCTCTAAAGTGTATTGCAAGCTTCATGAAGGCAAGGACCTTACTTAAAGGTCAGATTTCCTCTACTAAGTAGCATAATGTTCTGAACAGCATTCAGTATTGGTAAACTAACATTCACTATCTGAATAGCGGGTATTTAATGCTTATTGAATTGAATTATATTATCATTGGCTCCAGAATGAATTAACTATTAACATAGTATCTTGCACATAGTAGGTGCTCAATTGTGCTCCATACACAGTAGGTTCAATGCCTCATAAAAACTCTACCTAGGAATGGAGGTCCTAACCTTTATTATGTCTTTATTTTTATTTTTTGGTGAGGCAATCGGGCGGGGTTAAGTAACTTGCCCAGGGTCACACAGCTAGTTAAGTGTTAAGTGTCTGAGGTCAGATTTGAACTCAGTTCCTCCTGACTCCAGGCCAGAGCTCTATCCACTGCCCCACCTAGCTGCCCCTAACCTTTATTATGTCATGGACCCCTTACACAGTCTGGCAAAGCCAATGAACTCCTTTTCAGAATAATATTTTTAAACACAGAAAACAAAACTAGAATGGAAGCAAAAGATGAATGAAAATAAAGATTTATTTATTTTTCCATCTAAATTTACAGATCCCTGAAATTTTACCCCAGGTTAAGCATTCCTGATACGGGAGGAAGAGTGGGGAGAAATGGTAATTAGTAGGTATCAGGAGAAGCATGGTAAAAGAGAAAGGCCATTGAATTTGGAATTAGAGAATCTTGGTTCAAATCTCGCCACATACCACACGTATGACCTTGGACAAGTCATTTCACTGTTCTTCTGGGTCTTAGTTTCCTTATTTGTAAACATAGATGGCCTCCTGTGAAGTCCCTTCCAGCTCCTGAGCTATAGCATTGGGAGAATTTCCTTGCCCTGTTTGTCAAAGAGCATTAGATGAGAAGCCTAGAAACCTCGGGAGTGAAGCCTTGCTCTGGTACTTACAAACTATGATGCTATTGTCAGCTCTCTTAACCTCACTGAGATTCTGTTTTCTTATCTACCCATAATACAGGAATAATGATACCTATACTATATACTTCACAAGGTTGCTGTGAGGAAAGTCCTTTGTAAACCTTAAAGCTCTATGTAAATTTGAGCTTTCTTTTGGTGAGGCAATTGGGGTTAACTGCCCAGGGTCACACACCTAGTAAGAGTCAAGTGTCTGAGGTCGGATTTGAACTTTGGTCCTCCTGACTCCAGGACAGATGCCTCAATTTGAGCTATTAATGTTACCTCATAGCACCCAATATTTACTTCAGTGGGAAAAGAAATCTGAAGGGCAGTGGAGACCTTTATTTGTCTAAATGAGTTGCAGGATGCTATATTTTTGAAGACAATAGTGGGTGTATGAATTACATGATATGAATTATATTTCCATGGTTGCTTTTATTTTCAAAGCACCTCATAAACATTACCTAATATATCCTTAAAATATTCCTAAAGGGGCAGGAGGTAAATAAGTGCCTGCTTTGAATCAGATGTCCACATTTCTCAGCATTTTTCACAGTTTTGTTTCTAACTTAGGTTATATATTTCTAGAATGCAGGAAGTTAAGACCCAGCTAATTTTTTGTAAAGTTTTTAAAATGATCTTTAATTTTTATATTGATGTAATTTTTAAATGTAGCTCTTTTCCTCCCACCCATTGCGTTATCCCTTATGAAGTAGAATTAAAAAAAGAAAGAGTTAAAAAAATTAATTCAGCAAAACTAAATCACACATTGAGTGACTATGTTACACTCCCATGATTTCCTATCTGAGCAATTTCTTTCAAATGTCCAAGTTCAGAGATCCAGTTAATTTTTAGTTCACCCTTTAATTTTTGAAATCCTGGGAAATTGAAGGGGGAAGGATCATTCTAAAAAAAAATAAAGGAAAGAAAAAGGGGAGAAAGTACTGAAAAGGAAAATTTGGTAGAGTATATTACCAAGAGATCACAAGAAAGGCTATTGTCTCAAATCCTTGAAATTTCTTTTAGGGTGATCAGCAGTTCTTTCCAAACGGTATGATTTCCTAAAATGCTCCCATGTTTTGAAAATGGGAAGAGGTATCCAAGAGATTTGAGGGAGTACTGACAAAATGGCAGGGTCCCAAGAGATTAGGGAAGGAAAAGAGAAGAGATGTCACAACACACAGGCTATGTAAGAGACAGAAAGACCTCTGAAGATCATTTAGTTCAAACCCATCGTTTTATAAATAGGGAAGCTGAGGCTCAGAGAGAGAGAGAGAAGGGACTTGAAATCTCACATAATCCAACATTTGGCAACTTATTAACCACAAGTATGAGAAAGTTTGGCAGGATTGTAGAGATATAAACTGTTGACCATACCAAGCTAATGGGAATTTTTTTCTTCAAATTAGTTTATCAGGCAATCCCTGTTCTCAGCTATAAAGGATAATTTGAGAGTTGGCTAACGTAATTCATCTGGCTCAACTCCAAACACATGAAAATACTTTATTGAATTTTTTTTCTTGTATTATGTCTTGGGAAGGGAGGAAAAGAAATGGGAGAGTGCTTTGAATACTCTTCCCAGAAGGGATCTGGGGGCTCAACAGCTTCCCCTTGCTAGCCAGTTAACAATGAGCCATGTAAAAACCTCATTTAACAAAAAAACTCTCTTGATTTTGAGAGAGGAGAGAGAGAGAGAGAGAGAGAGAGAGAGAGACACACACACACACACACACACACACACACACACAAAGAGACACAGAGGGACAGAGATAGAGACAGGAGAGACAGAGTGAATAGAGGGAGAAAGAGAAAGATAGAGAGAGATAGAGACAGAGAGAGACGGAGAGAGACAGACAGAGACAGAGAGAAGGAAACACTTAATTTGGTTTTGTAAGCACATGGATTTTTTTGGAAATTTCCAGATCAACACACAAATCTATCAAAAATTGCTCATACATTGAGGATATAATTAAAAATAAAATAACCCTAAAGGTACTGACACTAGAGCATTCCTGCAAATAAGATGGGATTATTTTACAAATCTGCTCCATTCCTAGGTCCCATTAGAAACCTTGACTGGAGTCTCATAGCTTACACTATAAAAGAGAAAAAGAAAAGAAGGGAGAAAGGGGAGAAGTTGGGGGGAGGGTAAAAGGAGAAGAGAGAGAAAAAAGGGAGAGCAGTAAAGGGAGAAAGGTAACTAGGGTAAAGAAAAAGTGGGGGAGGGCCAGCTAGAGAACTGGCCCTGGAGTCAGGAGCACCTGAGTTCAAATTTGGCCTCAGACCAAACACTTGACACTTATTAGTTGTGTGACCTTGGGCAAGTCACTTGACCCCAGCTGCAAAAAAAAAAAAAAAAGAAAAGAAAGAAAGAGTGGGGGAGCAAAATCAGGAAGGAGGTTGATAGGAAGAAGAGAGGGAAAGAAGGAGAGAAAAGGGAGGGAAGAAGGTAGACAAGAGAACAGGGAGAGACAGAGGAAAAAGGTGAAGGAGAGAAAGGGCCTGTCCAGCCTTTGAACTGACTATAAGAAAGGGCAAAACACTGGCCCTGAGACAGAAGGGTTTCCAGTAGATCTCAGTGAAATCCCATCTGTTCTCTTTGACTCAGTAGCCTGCTCCTCAGCTCCCCCTGAGGGTCAGAAGTAAAATCACGCTTGAATGTCAATCTGCTGCTTGAAAAAGCAGCTATGTGAAAAGGGATAGGCAGCTAAGTGGTGCAGTGGATAGAGCACTGGCTCTGGAGTCAGGAGGCCCTGAGTTCAAATTCGGCCTCAGACACTTGACACTAGCTGTATGACCCTGGACAAGTCACTTAGCCCCATAGCTTAGCTTAAACAAAAAACAAAAAATAATCTTCAGAGTCAGCTACTTAACCTTCTTCTTCATTTTGTAGATGAGAAAACTGAGGCCTTCAAAGACAAAACAATTTGCCAAATGTCTCACAGCTAGTAAATAGTAGATCAGAAGTCATCTGCCACCAAATGTAGTATTCTCTTCAGCACACCACCTCCCTTCTGGGTTTGGGGCCTTCCTCCTTCTTCCAGATACCTAACTCCTACCTTCCCATTTCAAGGACATCAAGTACCTTTAAGCTACCCTCTGCCTACCTGTCACCTGTGAGGCCTACACTCCCCAGGCTTTTTCTATATATTTATCAATCCCAAAAGATAAACTTCCTTCCCTAGTTGCATTCTTACCATGTGACCTCTGGAAAGTAACTTGACCTCTCTGGGCCTTGGGTTTCCTTATCTGTCAATCAATGAACATTTATTAAGCTCCTACGTTGTTCCAGATACTGTGCTAAGCATCAGGGATAAAAAAGAAGTGAAAGATGGTCCCTGCCTTCAAGGAGCTTGTCTGTCTAAGGATTATATGGACTACATGATAGCTGTCAAAGAATGCCTTTCAGCTCTAACTGCATGATTGATGGACTGTTGTGATCATTTATGCTAGTTACTTTAGCTGATAAACAAATCCATGTTTTGTATCATAGCAGTTACTGTAAGAGTCTTATCTTAGTCCATCAATTACTCAGTCAAAAAGAATGAGTCTAATGCTGGAGATACGAGGCTCTGCAGTCGGCTAGTTGGAAAAGTATTGCTGAGCTTGGATGAGAATTTTGGCGTACAGCAGAGCCAACTGTCTGTCCAACCTATAGAGAGAGAGTATGTCCTGCTTTGGAGAATTCAGATGGCAAGAACTCTTGTATTCCACACGGCGTGGGCAGGGGTGGGGAAAGGATGATATGGTGTCGTGTTCCAAGCACAAAGTACCTTTAAGGTATCAGCCACTACAATAAATGTATACAAGGAAGAAATTTGAAAAGAAAAGAACTAGTGGTGCCTCATTTTTTCCAAGATGGCGGGAAGACTCTGAGAAATAATTTTTAAGTTGTTGTCGTTGGTCAGTAATTTTTTAGTTGTGTCCAACTCTTCGTGACCCCATTTGGAGTTTTCTCGGCAAACATACTGGAGTGGTTTGCCATTTCCTTCTCCAGCTCATTTTACAGACGAGGAACTGAGGCAGACAGGGTTAAGTGAGTTCTGCAGGATCACATAGCTGGTAAGTGTCTGAGGCCAGATTTGAACTCAGGGAGATGAATCTTCCTGACTCCAGGCCCACTGCTCTATCCTTTCAAGAACCATTCATTTATTCAGTCAGCATTTGCCAGCACTGTAATAGTGTTTTTTGACCCTTGCTCCATAGCATTCAATTTTCCAGGTCATAGTGCCGTGTTTATCTTTTAAAAAATGCTATCCTGTTCTCAGTTTCCTTCTGTAAAATGGGGATAATAATACCACCCACCTCCCAAGGTTGTTGTGAGGATCAAGTGAAATAATAAGAATTGTTTCCTCACTATAAATGGAGGTGGTTGAACTAAAGTGCCTCTGAGGTACCTTCTAGCTCTAGAACTAGGTCTGAATCTCTGTTTTTTATTTTTATTTTTATTTTTTTTTGTTTTTATCCTTCTGGCTCCTCCAAGGTTCCTAGCACAGTTCTGGACCAGCAGCAGGTGCTAAATAAAGACTTGTTCAAATCAAAGACAATTAGACTCCTTGCCTGGTACATACAGCATGGCAGATGGCTAACCACCTTCCTTTGCTTGTTTCTTGCCCATCTGTCTGGTTTGAATTATAAATGCCAATGGCAGGACAGGATGTGTTTCTGACTGTATGATCTATATAGCACTTTTCACATTATTGGCACTTGAATAGCTCATCATGCTCAGAATCACTCTCATTACTATTGATAGCAGCAGCTTGCTCATCAACAGTTAACAATCTTCATGGAGATGCCAAAGTATGAGTAATGAGAGTCAACATGAAAGGAATAAAAAAGAAAAAAAAGAGAGATTGAAGAAAGCAGGAGAATTCAAGATTTCTTTTAATGGTGCCTTGTCTCTGAGTATTCTGACTTATTTTATTTTTTCTGTCCACTATATGGAGGGCTTGGTTTTCTTGGACCTTGGGAAGACATCATCCAAAAAGTGCAAGGTAGAACATGACTTTAGATAAACTTTATAAGGATACAGCACATTAAATGAGTCCTTTGTTTCTCTAGACACTATCTTAGTGCTTGGTGTCGAGGAGAAAACCTACAAGTGGAACTTACGACACTAATAGCACTATAAATCAGCTATGTGTTCTCCAGAGATTTAACTGAAGGCTTCTAATATATGGGGCCTTTTGACTCATTGTACAGCTTATGCAGAAAAAAAATAATCAAAACATCTAACTACCAACAAAGAGGGGGGAAGTTATTGAGTAATCTTGTTGTGAAATGTTATGTATTTCTCAAACTGCAATCAAATCAAGATTTTAGTAAAAAAAACCGTGGCTTAATGGAATTCCTACTATCATTTTTATTCATCTCAAATTTCAATCAAATTTAAATTTTAAAGTGTTCTAATAACTTAGGTTAAGTGGATCCATGCTGTACATGAAAAGTGATTTGTTCTGATTTAAATGTTAATTTAAAAATTGTCCTTCCCATGTAGTATAAGTAAGAAGTTGGAAGGCATGGAAGAGACTTTTCTATTTGGATGTAAACAATGAGCTTTAGCAGTGTATAATAGGCTGACATTCCCTTACTCATTAAAATCACAGAATTTCAAGTTGGAAAGGACCTCAGATGTCTTGTCAGCAAATTTCACCTAAAATGTCCCCAATGAAAGGGTAACAAACTCCACATGAAGATCTTCTTGATGGGAAAAATATCACAGTTTCTTTTGAGGCAAGTCCATTTTTTGATATCTTAGTTTATTTAGCCCAATCACTGCTCCACACAATAGCCTATTCAGTTTTTGGGCAGCTGTAATTGTTAGGAAGCTTTTCATAATGGGGAACCATCCTTATAACCATCCTTTCACCCAGAGACCAGAATGTCTACCATATATGGTACTGTGCTAAGTGATAGGAATACAAAAAAAGGTAAGAGCAAACAAACCAAAAACAATTCCTCTTCTCAAAGAGCTTACAGTTTACTGAGAAAATTATAGGAAAAACTGGAGATAGTCAACAGAAGGAAGGCACTGGCATTAAGGAGGCTCAAGAAAATTTTCTTACAAAAGGTAGGACTTATTCTGGACCCTGAAGGAAGTCAGGGAAGCCTGGAGAGTGGGATGGAGAGAACTCTAGGCATGGGGGGACAGCTAGGGAAAACACAGTGTCAGAGATAGAGTGTTTTGTATAAGGAACAGCAGAGCCTTAAAGAGGATGGAGAGGTGGTAAAGTATAAAATGTAAGAAGACTGGAAATGTAGGAAAGGACCAAATTATGAAGGATTTAAAAAAGCAAGCAGAAAATTATGTATTTGATCTTTGAGGTAATAGGGAACCATTGGAGTTTATTTAATGGGGGTGGTTGGGGTGGTGACAGAGTCAGATCTATACTTTAGGAGGATCAATTTGACATCTGTGTGGAAGACGTCCTACAGTGAAGGGGAATTAGAGGAAAGGAAATGTTTAAGTTTAATTTGCATTTTTACCATTTTCTCTATCACTTAATCCTGGACAAGCTATAAAACAATGAATCAAGCCCTGATGTTTTCGAGGGGTAAATGTCTAACAGTTGGCTGTGGCTCTGGTGAGCCAGTTGGGGTTGGCTTCAGCATGCTCCTTTCACACATTCTATGTAGCAATTAAACAGGCTTTTTTTTTTCCTGTTTCTCACGTAGGACAGACTTCATTTCATTTCTGAGCCTTTCCATAGGTTTTGCCTTTATAGCTGAACTGCAGTATTTGCTCAACTACTCCAGAATTCATTTCTCCTTCAAAACTCAAGTGAAGACCTACCTAACAGAAGGCCTCCCTTTTGACCCTAGTTACCAGTGTTTTTTTCCCCCCAAAAAATATGACTTTGCATTTATTTTGTATATTCTTATATGTATTCATGTAATTTTCCCTAATAGAATCTAAATTCCTTGGCTATTTCTCTTATGTCTGCATCTCCATTGCCTAGGACAATTCATAGCAATGCAGCAATTATTTAATATGTATTTTTTAATCTGTAGTTGAATGATGACTTTTTTTTCTTCTTCAAGTATCTAAAAGGCACAATGGTTTGAATACTGGGCCTGAAGTCAGAAAGATCTGAGTTAAAAAATCTAGCCTCAGACATTTACTGGGTATGTGACCCTGGGTACATGGTCAGTCAGTAAACATATATTAAGCACCTACTGTGGGCCAGACACTGTGCAAAGCTCTGGGGATAAAAAAGAGGCAAATGACAGTGATTGCCCTCAAGAAGTTCACAATCTAAGGTAGAAGAAAACAAGCAAACACATATGTACAAACAAGCTATACACAGGACAAATAGGAAGTATATAAGAGAGGGAAGGCATTAGAATTAAGAAGAGTTGGGAAAGTCTTCCTATAGAAGATGCTGTTTTAGTTGGGATTTAAAGGAAGTGAGGGAAACCATTAGGCAGAGATAAGGAGGGAGAGTATTTCAGACATGGAGGACAGACAGAGAAAATGCCCTAAGTCAAGAGATGGTGTGTCTTGTTTCTGGAAAAAGTCACAAAATAAGTCCTTCCTTCCTTCCTTCCTCCTTCCTTCCTTCCTTCCTTCCTTCCTTCCTTCCCTTCCTTCCTTCCTTCCTTCCTTCCTTCCTTCCTTTTTTTCTTCCCTCCTTCCTTCCCAAATGTATTCAGTTCACAGAATCTGAGATTTTCAGAGTTGGAAGGATATGTAGAGGCCATCTTGTCCAATATATATCTATACATCAGAGCTGATGAATGGTCATTCAGCTACTTCTTGAAGACCTCCCAGGAGACAGGGATTTACTTTCTGAGGGTGTACTTTCCATTTTGGAATAGCTCTAATTATTAGGAGGCTTTCTCTTCCATTGAGTCTAAATCTGACCACTTGAACTCTTCGAATTACTTCTAGTTCACCCTTGGGGTCAAACAGAAGAATTCTAATCCGTTTTCCTTAAGAAAGCCCTTCAAATGTTCAAGTATATTTCAAAGATAGTTAACATGTGTCATCTGTCTTCTCTCCAGGCTAAATGTAGCAGTTTCTTTAAGTGTATCTTTAGACCTCAGGAACTCCAGCTCATTCATCACTAATTTGCCATATTGAATGTTTACAAATTATCAATAGAGCTTCTTCTCTGCTAATTGATCCTATGTATCCTGTTTATAGCTTGCTCTGTATATATTTGTTTGCATGTTGTCTCTCCCATTAGACTGTAAACTTTTTGAGGGCAGGCACTGCCTTTGCCCTTTTTTATCCTCAGAATTTAACAGTGTCTGGAACACTGTAGGAACTTAATAAATCTTTATCGATTGTTTGTTACATAGAACTGAAGAGAATAATCATCTTTTTTTTTCTGTTGGATATTGACAGCCCAGTATAGATGGAAGATGCTCAATAATGAGACACAAAGGGAATCAGTTCCAAAGAGAGGTAATATAGTGCTTATATAAATAGACTTATGAAAATACACAAAGAACTCACCAACTCATTTAGACTTTAAAAAGAAAAGTACAAAAAAACTGAAGCAAGACCAGATTATAGAAAATGAGCAGTGTGGCATGGTCCAAAAAAAAAAAATAGTATCAGGAGTGTTAAAGATCAGCATGAGCTGAGGCTGGAAAGAGAAGCTATGGACAATAAGATGGGAAGTGATAACAGAAGATTGGAGAAAGACAAATGCTATCTTGATTTTCAAAAAAGTAAGAGAACAAAGTTTGTAAACTGTAGGGTAGCTTTATTCTGATTTCTGGGAACATTTCAGAAAGGATCATTAAAGAAACGTTTAGTGAATATCTAGAAGAGCTGATTACAATGAGCCGGCATGGTTTTTCCAAGAATGAGTCATGCCAGACTAACCTCATTTCATTTTTGGACAGAATTATTAAATTAGTAAATGAATGAGGTAGAAAGGGTGTGAATTAGCTCAATTTTATCAAAGTCTTTGGGAAAACAACAACAGCAACAAAGAAAAACCCTCATATTATTCCCATGGAAAAGATGAAAAGAGATTAAGTAGATACAACCTATGGATTCAGAATTGGTTAGATGATCAGACTCAAAGAATGGTTCTTGATGGCTCAATGTCAACATGATAGAAGTTTTGTAGTAGAGTACTCCAGCGACCTGTGCTAATCCCTACACTGTTTAACATTTTTTATCAATTACTTGGAGAATAGCATGGATAGTGTGGTCATCAAATTTGTAAATGACACAAAATTAGGAAGAATAGCTAACATTCTAGATTTTAGAGTTAGGAATACAAAAGGAGCTTTACAATCTATAGCACTAGGCTAAATCTCTTAAGCTGAAATTTACTAGGGATGAATTTAAAGTATTATATATTAGTTCAGAAAATCATCTTCATAAGTATAAGATGGGGAAAGTATATATAAACAGTAATTATTGTGGAAAGAACCTGGGGATTTTAGTGGGCTACAAACTCAGCATAAGTCATCAGACAGAAAACAATCATTTTTAAGCACTTACTGTGTGACAGGAACCGTGTTATGCATTGGGGATACAAATAGAAGCAAAAAGAAAAATATCCCCTGTCTCCAAGGAACTTATATTCTTAGATGGGAAGATAATACATAAAACAGAGCTGAAAAGCAGAGTGGGAGAAGGGTTGAAGTCTGAAGAATCCGAAACATAGCCAAGAAGGGAGTCAAACAGGTCCATCTTGGATCCATCTGTCAAATAGAGGCCCAACTGGTGAGGAAAGAACTCACCAATGGTGAAAGGAGTCAGCATAGCAGAGGAATATTCTAATGGTGAGGGGGTCCCAATGTCTCAGGGAAGTTCTAAACTGAAGAGGTAGCTAGGTCATGGTGATCAAGTCTGGATAGTCAGAAACATAGCTATGTGATGTGGCAGCTAATAAAGCTAATTCAACCTTAGACTGCATTAAGAGGGGCATAGCTTCCTGGAGTAAACTGGTCATTGGTCAGAACATCAAATCAATAAAAAGTATAATAGAGAATATTCAGCACAGTCCATAGAACATTGGACTTGGAGTCAGGAAGATATGTTTGAATCCTGCCTCAGACATTTACTACCTATGTGACCCTAGGAAAGTGATGTTATGTCTCTCATCCCCATCTGCAAAAAAAAAAAAAAAAGAATAAAATTGGAATGGATGGTGTCTAAATTCCCTTATAGCTCTAAATCTTTGTTACCATGGAAGTGCCCAGTGAAAGAGAAATTGTATTACCGCTGTATTCTGTCCTCTCAGTTCATGTCTGTAGTATTATGTTCATTTCTGAATGTCACATTATAGAAAGGGCAGTGACAAGCTGGACAATGTTCAGAGCAGGATGATTAGGATGGTGAGAAGACTTGGTATTATACTACTCAAGGATTTCTGGTTAAAGAAACTGACGATGCTTAGCCTAAAGCAGAGGCATTTTAGTTCTCTAGTTCTCTTCAAGCACTTGAAGGATTATTATGGGGAAAAAAAGTTGAACTTAACCAATCTTCAGAGGGCAAATTTAAGGCCAATGGAGGTAATAATAACAATGATAATATAGCATGAATATAGCATTGTGAAGTTTGCAAAGCACTTTAAATACATCATTTTATTTGAGCCTTACAACTGTGGAAGGCAGGTGCTATTATTACCCTCATTTTCCAGAGATTAAATCACTTGCCTAGGATCACATATTCGCAAGTATCTGAAGTAGGATATAAACTCAGGTGTTCCTGACTTCAGGTCCAGTAATCTCTTCATTTCCTAGGAGAACAGTGAGTGCCCTTTGAATAGATGTATTTAAGTAGAAACTGAGTTGACACTTTTTTGTTTTTAATATTTATGCATTTGTTAGGGGGCAAACTAGATGACTTCTGAGGTACTTTGAAATCTTATTTCTTATCTAGCCTTAATCACTGATTAGATGTTGTCTCAGTCAAACTGATACCTGTTAAAGACCTTAGATTAAAAATGCTAAGGTCTCCCACTACATCTGAGGCCGCCTCCAGTTGTCCTGATCTATGTCTGGCCACTGGACCCAGATGGCTCCAGAGGAGAAAGTGAGGCTGGTGACTTTGCACAGCCCTCCCTTACTGAAATCCAATTCACTTGCAAGTCATGGCATCACCTCCCTGATGTCATGGTCCTCTTTGAGAATGAAGGATGAACAATAACATAACAACAGCAACAACCCTGAAATCTATAATTTTTGATTATTCCAAAAAAAATTCTTTTTTTTTAAACCTCTGATCTGCAAACCTCTCAGTGCCTCAGTGATAGTTATGAGTAAAGTGAAGATAAAGTGCTTGATTCTGGACTTAAATTCTAGTATGTTATTAGCTTTATCTCTTTTTAGAATTTATGAGAAGAAAACTACCATCTGCTCCTCGTCCTGTTGTCGACCCACTGTTCTGATTTCCGAGTGTAATCCCTTGTTGGTACTTTAGGCAGACATAGCTTTTCTTCATTTTACTCCCTATTCCCCAGCAACTATCTCCTTGACCATCTGGGAGGCATTCACTTCTCTTCCTCTTAAGTCCTGGAAAAGTGATTACATAAACTCTCTGTTTTTCCTGGGAGGAGTGTGTCAATTGAAACCCCTAAGATCCAATTCACTATCTCAGTAATCTCTTCCAGACCAAAGTGTCCCTTCTTATTTGGCCACCACTGCCCTAAATATATTGTCTTCAATTGGAATGTAAACCTCTTGAGGGTAGGAAATCTTTTTTGATTCTATATTTGTATTTCCCGCATTAATATATTAAATGCTTAATAAAAGATTTTTCATTCATGCATTCATTTTTCTAAAAGGAAGTATAAACTCTTAATTGATGGACAAGTCTAGTAACAAGCATTTATATTAAACATTTCCCACGTGCCAGGCATTGTCAGGAACTCCTCTTGAGGCAAGTATGGTGGCATGGTAGGGAGAGGTTTTTGTATATGACTCTGGCCGAACTATATTTTAGGCCCGTGGACAGGGTATGGTTTTTGATGTCAGATGCAGGCAGTCAAACAATATTTATGAAATGCCCAGTAGGTTCCTAGTAGTGTGGCAGAAATTATTATGAGAAAGAGGTGGTCCCTATCCACAAGAAGCTGAAGTGCTAAGGTATAGGATCTGGGAACTGATACTTTAGATGAATCAGAATAGCAAATCCAGATGAATGATTCCATAAAGCGGATGTTTTTTGGTCTTGTGTATGACTGCATCAAATGAATCAAGGTGTTCATTTCATTTAGTGTAAATCCCAGAGAGCTGAAACGACTTGCTCAAAGTCACACAGGTAATAAAGGTGCAGGCCATGAATTGTAACCGAGGTCCACAAACGTCACACCAGAGCAAGATGGGGTTGAAAAAAATCAAAGCAGGGTATACCATTTTATTGAAGTTAAATTTTACTTCTCAGCTGGCCCATAATGTCAGTCAGTGAATTATGAGACATTGTTTGCTGCAGGTCATTCTCTCTGCTCAGAATAGAAATGTCCACTCAGGGACATTAATTTTTCCAACTTGCTGGACCTCCAAGACAAATATGTTTAGAATTCATTAGCAACTTAAAATTAAATTTGTAGGAAGAGAACCTGAAATATGGTGAGAATATAAAATGGATAGAGTAGAAGCTTGGTGTATGGGATAGAGAGGCACCAGAAGCAGGAAGGCCTGAGTTCAATTCCAATCTCCGATTGTCATTTATATAGAACTTTAAGGGTTTGCAAAGTGCTTTACAAATATTATCTCATTTTATCCTTGCAAAAACCCTGGGAGGTAGATGGTATTATTACCCCTATTTTACAAATGAAGAGACTAAGACACAAGGAGATTAAGTACTTTGCCCAAGGTCACATAGCAAGAAGAATGTCTGAACTTAGGTCTCAGCTGTGTGATCATTGGTAAATCACTTCTCAGTGCTATAGGCCACTCTCTAAGATTATAAGTTAAGGAGTAATTATTGATCTGTATTAGAGTAGGAATTTCACCATGGAGGGTCCCCAACTTGTGCTGAACTCACAGGTCAAAAACAAAGAAACAAAAAGGAAGAAAATGAATATTTATTAAGTATATGCCAGGAATCGTGTTAAGTGCTTTACAAATATTATCACATTTGATCTTGCAACAACCCTTGGAAGTAAATGCTATTGTTATCCTCATTTTACAGGTGAGGAAACTGAGGCAGACAGAATTTAAGTGACTTGTTCAGGTTGCCATAGCTACTTAAGTGTCTGAGACTGGATTTGATTCAAGTGTTTCTGACTTTAGGCCTAGCTTTCTATCTGCCTAGCTATAGAAGTCCAGTCCTCCTGCATAACTGGAAATCCAGTCAATTTTCAATGCATGAACTATAAGCAGAAAAATGTTAATGTCAGGCCAACTTAATGAAACTGCAAGCCACTCACTGTATGGTGAATCTTAAATGGCTCATTATTTTTAAAGAACATAAAAAGAATGGAGGAGCTTAAGAGCCCCACTGCATATAATTATTTCAGGATTAAGCAACTTTATTAGAATATATACGCTGTCTGTGTTAAGTCAGCATCTCTCAGATTTTCTTGCTAATAAAAGATTTCCACATGGAGAATCCATTATTCGGCTGCACTCAAGCCTGGAATATAGTCATACATAATGAATAAAAGAACATGTAAAAATTAATGTGTCTTTTTTACTGTACCTTTGGATAGTGGACAAAATAATTCACATTTTCCCAGCGTATAAGCCAGTGGTAATGCTGAATTTGAGTAATATCCTAATTAATATTCTAGAAATTCTAATGTATCCATTCATCATGCAGTGATTCAGATGTAGCTTTCTGAAAAGAATACTGAGTTCTTCTTTCTTTTCACTATGTAATCATTAAGTTTTATGCTGGACTGAAGTTAGTTCTCCAAAGATGAGCTAATATTCCTGTTATAACATGGAAAGGATGATCAGGGCAAAGTTTCTTCTTCAAATGCCTTTGGAGAACTAGTTTGAAATGAACAGAATTGTTCCTTTTTGGGAACATTCTGTGATTCACATGATTATCCAGACAAAGGTACAGATGGCCTTTTTTCTGCAACGTCAATAATAATATTTAGCATCTACCCAGCATTCTTTCCTGCTGAATGCTAAAACACATTAGTCATTTTCTCACCATCATCTGCAGGTTAAAACTATGTAGAGATATAAATGGCAGTAACACTTGAAAAGCTGGGAAGTTGGGCATTTGGTAACATAACCACCTGGCAATTCAGGGAAAGTCTTTGGGAAATCTCCAGTTTGTAAAAAAAAAAAAACCAAACCAAAAAACACTCCCAGCCCCAACACACACACACACACACACACACACACACATACAATAAAACACTGTTGGCTCTTTTGTTTCTCCAATTTTATGCTGCCTAAAATAAGTTCGTGCACTGCAATGTTTATGTGCATATTCTTCAAACATATTTGAAATGGAAATCAATGAGACATATTTATTGCATACTTAAAAGAACTAAGGAAACAAAACCCAATATGTAAATGTCATGAAACTGCTCTAAATCTAGCTTAAAAATAACTTGTTTAAACCTAGTTGAAAATGTTCTGGAATAAGGAATTCATTCTTTTACAGGAACTCTCTTCTGGACCTAACTTATTAAAAGTTATTAAAGAATTGCTATAGCCAATAACTGTATATACTTTGCCATTTACTCCAAGATGGTTTACTTTTTTTTTTACAAGAATAAAGTGCAGTTCTAGTTTGCTTAACTTCCTTAAATTGTTGCATGGAAATGTATTAGATGAAGCAGTGTTACAAGGGACAGTGAATTCCATAGGAACAGTGCCATAAATGTATGATCAGGTGAATGATGTAGTACAGCTTTTTTTTTTTTGTGATATCATGGGTTTGGGTTGATTATATTAATGATGTTACTGTGAAACAAAGTCAGTTAGAAAAATGTTAATCAATATATCCCTGTGAGTCTTTTTTCATTAATATTCAGGAACATGCATATTAACAAATGAATCAAATTAGGAACAATGAATTATATCATTTTTCTGAATTGATAGCTGAAGATAAAGCAGAGAGATATCAAATTCTACCTGGATATTAACTTTTTTTTTTTTTTGGTGAGGCAATTGGGGTTAAGTGACTTGCCCAGAGTCACACAGCTAGTAAGTGTTATGTGTCTGAGGCTGGATTTGAATTCAGGTCCTCCTGACTCCAGGGCTGGTGCTTTACCCACTGTGCCACCTAGCTGCCCCGATACTAGCTTTTTAAAAGTTTGCTCTTTCGGAATTTACCATTTAGGTTTTGGCAAGTTTAGGTGTTTTGCTAGAAAAAAAAGTGAATTTGATTTATTTTTTAAATTAGAAGATCCCAATGTTTGTGATCCCAATATAAGGTAAAGCCCATGTAAATCGAAATACAAAGAGGAATGGAACCTAGAAGTATTGATTGTGTACTGGGACTATACACCTAAAATTATAAGCCACTAGAAGACATGAGCATAACCCCTAGGAGTTTTTGAACTGGGCTCAGATTTAACTTATCTAGTAGTCACTAAAAGTTTGAAGGCATCTAGCTCTTTGAGACTCTACTGTTTTGGAATCTACAGGGAATGTCAAAACACCCAAGATCCTTTAAAAGATCTATTATTTATTTTAACATTAATTTTCTTTTGAATTTGAGGTCCAAATCCTCTCTTTCCCTCTAGCCCCTCCCCTGCCCATTGAGAATGTAAGCAACATGATAATAATTGTACATGTGAAATCATGCAAGACAGATTTCCACATTAACAATTTTGTAAAAATAAAGGGAAAAATTACATCTCAATCTGCATTCAGACTTCATCAGTTCTAGTAATTATCTTGGATCACTGTCTTGATCAGAATAGCTAAATTTTTCACAGCTGATCATTACAATGTTCTTGTTACTAGGTACAATGTTATCCTGGTTCTGCTCATTTTATTTTGCATCAGTTTCTTGATTTCTCATAAAGTCATTAGCTTCCATTTGTTTGATTCTAATTTTTAAGGAATCATTTTCTTCAGTGAGCTTTTGTATTTCCTTTTCCATTTGGCCAAGAAACAGCAAAATAAAACCAAAAGAATTAAAAAATAGAAAACAATGTGAAATATCTCGTTGAAGAAACAACTGACCTGGAAAATAGATCCAAGAGAGATAATTAAAAAAAAATTATTGGACTACCTGAAAGCCACAATCAAAAAAGAGCCTCAATATCATCTTTCAAGAAATTATCAAGGAAAACTGCCCTGATATTTCAGAACCAGATGGTAAAATAGAAATTGAAAGAATCCATTGATCACCTCCTGAATGACATCCCAAACCAAAACTGCCAGAAATATTATAGCCAAATTCCAGAGTTTCCAGGTCAAGGAGAAAATATTACAAGTAGCCAGAAAGAAATAATTCAAGTATCATGGAGCCACAATCAAGATAACACAAGATTTAGCAGCTTGTACATTAAAGGATTGGGGGTCTTGGAAATATGATATTCCAGAGATCAAAGAAGCTAGCATTACAACTAAGAATCACCTACCCAGCAAAACTGAGCATAATTCTTCAGAGGAAAACATGGAAATTCAATAAAATAGATGACTTTGATGCATTCTTGATGAAAAGACCAAAGCTGAATACAAAATTCGACTTTCAAATACAAGACTCAAGAAAAGCATAAAAAGGCAAACAGGAAATGGAAATTATAAGGGACTTAATAATGTTAAACTGTTTGCATTCCTACATGGGAAGGTGATACTTGTAATTCACAAGAACTTTCTCATTATTAAGGCAATTAGAAGGAGTACACATAGACTGAGGGCACAGGTGTGAGGTGAATATGAAGGGATGATATCTAAAAAAATAAAATTAAGGGGTAAAGGAGGAATTTACTGGGAGAAAGGGAAAAGGAGAGGTAGAATATGGTAAGTTATCTCACATAAAAGAGACAAGAAAAAACTTTTACAGTAAAGGGGGAGAAGGGGAAGCTCAAGGGAATGAGTATACCTTACACTCCTCAGAATTAGCTCAAAGAGGGAATAACATGCACACTCAAATGAGAATAGAAATTTATCTTACCCTATAGGAAAGTAAGAGTGGAAGGGGAAAAGAGAAGGGAGGTGGTGATAGAAAGGAGAGTAGGTTGGGGGAGGGGAGAGTCAGAAGCAAAACACATTTTGAGGAGGGACAGGGTAAAAAGAGAGAGAGAATAGAATAAACGAGGGGGGAGAGGATGGAGTGAATTACAGTTAACAATAGCAACTGTGAAAAAAAAATTGAAGCAAATTTCTCTGATAAAGGCCTCATTTCTTAAAAATGTAGAAAACATAGTCAAATTTATAAAAATAAGTCATTCCCCAATTGATGAATCAAAAGATATGAACAGTTTTCAGATGAAGTAATCAAAGCTACCTATAGCCATATGAAAAACAAACGCTCTAACTCACTATTTGTTGGAAAAATGCAAATTAATACAATTTTAAGGTACTCCCTCGTACCTATTAGATTGACTAATAGGACAGAAAAGGAAATAAACAAATGTTGAAGGGGATGTGGGAAAAATGAGACATTAATGCATTGTTGGTAGAATTGTGAACTGATTCAACCACTCTGCAGAGCAATTTGGAACTATACCCAAAGGGCTATAAAGCCACGCATACTCTTTGACCTAGCAATACCACTACCAGATCTGTATCTCAAAAGAGATAAAAAAGGAAAAGGACTTTTATGTACAAAAATATTTATAGCAGCTCTTTTCTGGTAGCAAAGAATTGGAAATTGAGGGGCTGCCCATCAATTGGGGAATGGCTGAACAAATTGTCATATGGGATTATGATGGAACACTATTGTTCTATAAGAAATGATGAGCAGGAAGTTCTCAGAAAAACCTGGAAAGATTTTCATGAGCTGATGGAAAGTAACAACGGTATTGTAAGGTGATCAGCTGTGAATGACAACTATTCTCAGCAATACGATGATCCAAGATAACTCTGAAGGACTTATGATGAAACATGTTATCCATGCCCAGAGAAAGAATAGATGTTGTCTGAATACAAAATGAAGCACATTTTTTTAAACTTTATTTTTCTTGAGGTTTTTCTTTTTTTTTTGATCTATGTTTTCTTTCACAACATGACTAACATGGAAATGTTTTGCATGACTACACATGTATAACCTTTATTGAATTGTTTGCTTTCTCAATGAGGGAGGTTAGAAAGGGAGGAAAGGAGAGAATTTGGAAGTCAAAGTTTTCAAAGTGAATGTCAAAAACTGTACATATAAATGAGGAAATACTAAATAAATTCAAAAAGAAAAGAAAAGAAAAAATATCATATTTGTGTTGTAAAAGAAATGTGGTAAATCTCCTTCTTTACCTATTTTTTTCAAAGACTTTATATGGTATTGACATTCATTGTTCCTTAAATGTTTAGTATAATTTATTGTAAATATTTATTGTTCTGGGGATTTTTTTCTTATAAGGCTCATTTGTGGGTTGTTCATTTGCTTTTCTAAGACCGGGATATTTAAATATTCTATTTCCTCTTCATTCAGTCTGGGTAATTTTTATTTTTGTAAATATTCATTCATTTCACTTAGATTGTCAGTTCTACTGATACATAACTGGGCAAAATAACTCCGGATGACTGCTTTAATTTCATATTCATTACACTCACCCTTTTCATTTTTTGATACTGGTAATGTAGTTTCCAACTGTCTTTTTAAATCAAATTCACCAATGGTTTATTTTATTTTTTTCACAATTTTTTTCATAGTTTTATTCATAAGTTCAATAATTTTTTGCTTTCAATTTTATTATTCTCTCCTTTGATTTTCAAGATTTCTATTTTTGTATTTAAATGGTGATTTTTAATTTGTTCTTTCTCTTCTTGCTGTTGTTATTCAGTCATTCTTCAATCATGTCTGACTCTTCATGACCTCATCTGGGGTTTTCTTGGCAAAGATACTGTAGTGGTTTGCCATTATCTTCTCCAGTTCACTTTATAGATGAGGAACTGAAGCAAACAGGATTAATTGAGTTGCCCAACGTTACACAGTCAGTAAGTGTTTGAGGCTGGATTTGAACTCATAAAGATAAGTTTTCTTGACTCCAGGCTCAGAACTCTAGTCACTGTGCCATGTAGTTGCCCTTGTTTTCTAATTTTTTAAAAATTATGTGCCCAATTAATTGTTTTACTCTTTTCTCTCTCTCTTTTTTTTAATTGACATATGTGTTTAGAGATACACATTTCCCCCCAAGTATTGCTTTGGCTCATTCGACAAATTTTGTTATGTTGTCTCATTATTGTCATTATCTTTAATGAAACTGATTGTTTCTATGATTTGTTCTTTGTCCCACTCATTCTTGAAGATTAAATTACTTAATTTCTGATTAATTTTTAATCTAGGCTTCCAAGATCCTTTACTGAATGAATTTTTTACTTTATTATCATCTGAAAAAGTACATTTGATATTTCTTTTTCATGCATTTGTGAGGTTTCTATGCTTTTGTACAGTCAATTTTTGTGAAGTTGTCACATATAGCTGAGAAAAAGGTATATTCTTTTCTATCGCCATTCAAATTTTTTCCCCCAGAAATCTAATATGTCTAACTCAGATTCTCCTGACTCCAAGGCTGGTGCTTTATCCACTGCACCACCTAGCTGCCCCCATTGCTTGCAATATTTTCAATGAGATATTTCACATTTCTTTCTAAATTTTTTTATTCCTTTGACTTTGTTTTATTGTTTTATGATGTCTTGTGAAGTATTTAACATCTACTTGCCTAATTCTAATTTTTTAAGGAATTGTTTTCTTTAGTGAGTTTTTGTACTTTTTTTCCATTTAAATAATTTTGCTTTCTAAGGAGCCATTTCCAAATTTTGTATCTCTTTTTCTGTTTGGTCAATTCTGTTTTTTGGGGAGTTCTTTTTATAAATTAATTATTTTTAGTTTTCAACATTTACTTCCATGAGCTTTTGAGTTTTAAATTTTCTCCCCTCCTTCTTCACCTCCCTCCCCAAGACAATGTGCATTTTGATATAGGTTCTATATATTCATTCTTATTAAACATATTTTCCCATTAGTCATGTTGTAAAGAAGAATTAGAGCCAATAGGAGGAACAACAAGAAGAAGAAACAAAACAAAACAGAAGGAAAAAAGAGCAAATAGTATATTTTGATCTGCTTTCAGACTCCATAGTTCTTTCTCTGAATGTGGACAGCATTTTCCATCATGATTCTTTTGGAGATGTCTTAGATCCTTGTATTGCTGAGAAGAGCTAAGTCTATCAAAATTAGTCATCACACAATGTGGCTGTTACTGTGTACAATGTTTACTTGGTTCTGCTTGCTTCACTCAGCATCAGTCCATACAAGTCTTTCCAGGTTTTTCTGAAGTCCATCTGCTCATCATTTCTTATAGCACAATAGTATTCCATTGCATTCACATACCATAATTTGCTCAGCCATTCCCCAATTGATGGACATCCCCTCAATTTCCAATTCTTTGCCACCACAGAGAGAGCTGCTATACATATTTTTGTGCATACGGGTCCTTTGCCCATTTTTATGATCTCTTTGGGATACAGCCCTAGAAGTGGTATTGCTGGGTCAAATGATATGCACATTTTTATAACCCTTTAGGTATAATTCCAAATTGATCTCCAAAATGGTTGGATCACTTCACAACTCCAGCAACAATGCATTAGTGTTACAATTTCCTCACATCTTCAGGGAGTTTTTTTTTTTTTGGTGATTTTTTTTTAACCTCTTTTACCATTTGGGCAATTCTGTTTTTTAAGGTACTGTTATCATCAGTATTTTTTTTTGTGTGCCTCTTTTACTGAACTACTGATTCTCTTTTATCATTCACATTTCTTTTCCTAGTCCTTCCTTTACCACTCTTAGCTCTTCCTTTAGCTCTTCCAAAAATTCTTCTTGGGCTTGTGTCCAATTAGAATTTTTCCTTTGAGCTTTGCTTATAGCTGTTTTCACATTTTTGTCTTCTGAGTTTGTGTCTTGAGCTTCCCTGTAACCATAGTATTTTTTTTTTAGGCAATTAGGGTTAAGTGACTTGCCCAGGGTCACACAGCTAATAAGCATCAAGTGTTTGATCTGAGGCCAGATTTGAACTCAGGTCTTCCTGACCTCAGGGCTGGTGCTCTATCCACTGTGCCATCTAGTTGCTCCCCATAGCAGTTTTTTATGGGCATGTCTGTTGCTATTTTCCCAGCCTATTTCTTGAATTTTAACTGTATATTGAAGTTGGGTTCTGTTCTCAAGGTAAAGGTAAGGTAATTTTATTATGTTTCAGCTGAAAGCAAAGAAAGCAAAGGTAGCAATTATGATCTTAGAGAAAGTAAAAGCAAAAATAGATCTAATTAAAAAGAGATAAGGAAGGAAACTCTATCTTGCTGAAAGGTACCATAGACAATGAAGTCATATCAATTCTAAACATATATGCACCAAAAGGTATAGCATCTAAATTTTTGAAGGAGAAGTTGAAGGAGTTAGATAAGAAAACTATACTAGTGGCAGACTTCAGCTTTCTCCCATAAAATCTAGATAATTCCAACAAAAAAATAAACAAGAAAGAAGTTAAGGAGGTGAATAAAATACTGGAAAAGTTAGACATGATAGAAGTCTGGAGAAAATTGAATGGGAATAGAAAGGAATATACCTTTTTTCTCAGCAGTACAAGGCAACTACACAAAAATTGACCATATATCAGGATATAAAAACTTTATAACCAAATGCAAAAAAGCAGAAAGAGTAAATTCATCCTTTTTATATCATAAAACAATAAAAATTATATGCAATACTAAACAATAGAATGGGAGATTAAAATTAGTCAGAAATTAAATAATCTAATCATAGAAAATAAGTAGGTCAAAGAACAAATAACAGAAACAATTGATAATTTCAGTGAAGAAAATGACAACAGTGAGCCAACTTATCACAATTTATGGGATACAGCCAAAGCAATAATTAGGGGAAAATTTATACCTCTAATTGATTATATCAATAAAATAGAAAAAAAGCATGTCAATGAATTAGATGTGAAATAAAAAAAAAACCCAGAAAAAGAACAAATTAAAAATCCCCAATTAGACACCAAATTGGAAATCCTGAAAATCAAAGGAAAGATTAATAAAATTGAAAGTAAGAAAACCATTAAACTAATAAATAAAACTAGAAGCTGATTTTATGGGGAAAAAACCAATAAAATAGACAAACCATTGGTTAATTTGATTCAAAAAGGAAAGAAGAAAACCAAATTACCAGTACCAAAAATGACAGGGGTGAATTCACCACTAATGAAGAGGAAATTAAGATGATTATTTGGAGCTATTTTGCTCAATAATATGCCTATAAACTTGACAATCTAAATAAAATGAATGAATATCTACAAAAAATATAAATTACACAGGTTAACAGAAGAAAAAAGTGAAATATTGAATCCAATCTTAAATAAAAATTAAGTTGAACAAGCCATCAATGAACTTCTTAAGAAAAATTCCCCAGGATCAGATGGATTCACAAGCTAATTCTACCAAACATTTAAAGAATAATTCATTCCAATACTATAGAAACTATTTGGGAAAATAGGTGAAGAAGGAGTTCTACCAAATTCCTTTTATGACACAAATATGGTGCTGACACCTAAACTGGTAAGAACTAAAACAGAAAGAAAATTATAGGCCAACTTCCCCAATGAATATAAATGCAAAAAATTTAAATAAAATGCTAGCAAAGAAAGCAATATATCACAAGGATCATACACTCACCAGGTGGGATTTTTACCAGGAATGCAGGGCTGCTTTAATATTAGGAAAATTATCAGCGTAGTTGACCATATCAATAACAAAACTAACAGAAACTATATGATTATCTTGATAGATGCAGAAAAAGCTTTTGACAAAACAGCACACATTCCTATTAAAAACACTAGAGAACATAGGATTAAATGGAATTTACCTGAAAATGGCAAGTAATATTTATCTAAAATCATCAGCAAGCAAGCTAGAAATCTTCCCAATACAATCAGGGTGAAGCAAGGATGCCCATTATCACCTTTATTCTTTAATATTGTACTAGAAATGTTAGCTATAGCAATAAGAGAAGAAAAAGAAATGAAAGGAATTAGAATAGACAGCAAGGAAACAAAATTATCACTCTTTGGAGATGATATGATATTATGCTTAGAAAATTCTAGAAAACCAATTAAAAATTACTTGAAATTATTATCAACTTTAGAAGGATACCAAATAAACCCACATAAATCATCAGCATTTCTATATATTACCAACAAAACTCAATATCAAGAAAGAGAAATTCTATTTAAAATAACTGTGGACAATATAAAATATTTAGGAGCCTACCTGCCAACAAAGCCAGGAACTATATGAATGCAACTATAAAACACTTTTCACACAAATTAAATCAGATCAGATCTGAACAACTGGAAAAACATTAATTGCTTATGGGTAGGCCAAGCCAATACAATAAAATTAAATGACAATTCTACTTAAGTTAATCTATTTATTTTATGTCATACCAATCAAACTATCAAAAATATTTTATAGAGCTAGAAAAAATAATAACAAAATTCATCTGGAAGGACAAAAGGTTAAGGATATCAAGAGAATCAATTTTACAAAATGTGAAAAAAGGTGGTGTAACCATACCAGATCTGAGACTGTATTATGAAGTGGTAGCTATCAAAACAACCTGGTACTGGCTAAGAAACAGATTGGTGGTGGGTCAGTGGAATAGATTAGATACTGATTACATTATAGTAAGTGACCATAGTAATCTGGTATATGATTAAATGCAAAAATCCAAGCTTTTGGAACAAATACCTATTATTTGACAAAAACTGCTGGGAAAACTGGAAAAAGGTATTGCAGAAACTAGGTGCAGACCAACATCTCACACCATATACCAAGATAATGTCAAAATGAATCAATGATGTACACATAAACGGTGATACCATAAGCAAATTAAGAAAGCATGGAATAGTTTATGGATAAGGGAAAAATTTAGGACCAAAGAAGATATAGAGAGCATTACAAAATGTCAAATAGACAATTTTTATTACAGTAAATTAGAAAAAAGGTTTTGCACAAATAAAACTAATATAACCAAAATTACAAGGAAAGCAGAAAACTGAGGAAAAAATTTGCAACAAATCTCTCTGATAAAGGCCTCATTTCTCAAATATATAGAGAATTGAGTCAAATTTGTAAAAGTACAAGTTATTCTCCAGTTGATAAATGGTCAAAGGATATAAACAAGCAGTTTCCAGGCAAAGAAATCAAAGCTATCTCTAGTCATATGGAAAAATGTCCTAAATCACTATTGATTAGAGAAATGCAAATTAAAGCAGCCCTGAGGTATCACCTCACACCTATCAGATTGGCTAATATGACAAAAAAGGAAAATGTTGGGTGCTGGAGAAGATGTGTGAAAACTGGGACACTGATTCAGTGCTGGCAGAGTTATGAACTGATTCAACCATTCTTGAGAACAATTTGGAACCATACCCAAAGAGCTATAAAACTGCACGTACCCTTTGATCCAGCAATACCACTGCTAGGCCAATATCCCCAAAATATTTATATCAACTGTTTTTGTGGTGATTAAGAATTGGAAATCAAAGGGATGCCCATCAATTGGGGAATGGCTCAACAAGCTGTGGTATATGATTGTAATATAATATTACTATGCTGTAAGAAATGACAATTAAATGATTTCAGAAAAACCCGGCAATACTTACATGAACTGATGCACAGTGAAGTGAAATAGAACCAGGAGGATGTTATTCACAGTAACAGCAATACAATGATCCAAGACAATCCCAAAGGAAAATTCATGAAGCAGACTATCTGCCTCCAGACAAAGAACTGATACTGTTTGCATACAGACTGAAACATACTATTTTTCACTTTCTTTCATTTTTTTCTTTTACTTAAGACTTGTACAGAATAACTTATATGGAAATGTTTTACATAACTACAAATGTATAACCTATATCTGATTGCTTACTATCTCAGGGAGGGAAAAGGGAAGGGAGGGATAGAATTTGGAACTCAGAAATTAAAATACAAATGTTAAAGAGTTGAAAAAAAAAAGAAACCAAAGCTTTAAGGTTCTGGAATGACTGAGGAAGACTGGAAAGGAAGAGTCCTTCTGCCAGATCAGGTACAGATAGAACTCCACAACCACAACCACTTAACACTTTGGTCTCCAACCTACTGGCACAATGTACCTTATTTCTTTAGGAGGGCTGAAAACAAATAGAAAAGCTTTGAAAAGTCAACCTCTTATTAAGGTTGCTTCTCTAACCGACCCTGGGTATCTGGGAAATCTGTGTTGAGTAAAATTTCAAGTGTTACAATAGATATGTGGTTTACAGTAAGAATGAAAAAAGATAAGGTGTTTGGACAGATGTAAAAAGTAATATACAGATTGAAAAAAAGCTAATCTTTTAAGGTATGAGAGACAAAAGAGAACTAAGCTAAGACCATGTATAGGAAAGAAAAACAAGCCAAAAATCTCTCAAAAATCAATCTCTCTCAAATTCGGGGTATGGGTATTTAAAGGGAAGACAAGGCACCAGCAAGGAAAAATGAAAAAATAACTAAATCAAATATTTAAATAATAAAAAAACCCAGTAACCCCCACAATGCCATATTCATCTTAATCCATAGATATTTAAAATGAATCTTAATACAGGGATGCCAAAATAAAAGGCCCTTTCTTGCACCGGACCTAATTTAAGTCAATTTTTTTTTACTAGCAAGGAGAAGGAGGTATTTCTTATTTTTATGATTAATTTGTTTTTTTTAGTTTTCAACATTCACTTTTATAAGATTTTGAGGTCTAAATCTTTTTCTTCCTCCCTTTTCTTCCCCTCCCCAAGAAGGCAAGCAATCTGATACAAACTATACATGTATAATCATATTAAACATGTTTCCATATTAGTCATGCTTTGAAAGAAGAATCAGAACAAAAGGGGAAAACCACAAGAAAGAAAACAACAACAACAACAGCAACAAAGTAAAAATAGTATCTGTACTCAGGCTCCATCGTTCTTTCTCTGGATGTGAATAGCATTTTCCACCATGAGTCTTTTGGAATTGTCTTGGATCATTGTATTGCTATGAAGAGGCAAGTCTATCGAAATTGATCACACACAATGTTGCTATTGCTGTGTACAATGTTCTCCTGGTTCTGCTGGTTTCACTCAGCATCAGTTCATATAAGTGAAAGAGGGATTTCTAAAGGTAGTCTTTGAACAAAGGACTCTGTCTCCATCTGATGACTGTCTGGATCTGTAGTTGGCAGCAATGAAGGATAATGAGGAGGCAGGAACCAGGAAAAAATGATTTTTAAAAATTACTTTTAGAAAGGAAATTGTACTTTCAAATACATAACAATTATTAAACATACA
The DNA here is from genome assembly GCF_003287225.1 of Phascolarctos cinereus. Lineage (NCBI taxonomy): Eukaryota > Metazoa > Chordata > Mammalia > Diprotodontia > Phascolarctidae > Phascolarctos > Phascolarctos cinereus. The sequence continues at coordinate 332,866,640 of NW_027556098.1, forward strand.
TAACAATACTCTGATTAATACTATTTGGAAAATTCCCCATTAAAAGCCAAAATAGAAAAAATTAAATAGAACCCTTCCAAACCATAGCTAGGATATTTTTGTAATATATTAATGAAAATGTGTTCTTTTTATGAGAATGAGGAAATTGAGAAACAACTTAGAATTAGAAAACTTGAATTTGAGTTCCCAACTCTGTCTTTTCCTAGCAAAATGCCTATAGACAAGTCAATTAAGCTCTCTGTTTCTCAATTTCCTCATCCATAAAACAGAGATAATAATACACTATCTACCTTAAAGGTCATTATGGGGGGAAGGGCTTTGTTAACCAAAGAATGCTAAATTAATATTAGATATTATTATAATTATTATATATTATATTATATTATATATTATTATATAATATACATTATGATATAATGTAATATATAATTATATCATCATTATCACTAGAGAAGCTAATAACATAGGAATATCGTGATACCCAGCAACTTTTTTTTTATTGCTTGCTCATAGAATTGAGCTAAAAGGGACCATAGAGATCATCAATTCTCCTCCTTCACTGCCCCCTCCCCAATTTTATAAGGAAGAAATAGTTCTGACTGGGGTGAAGAAGACCCAGACAGTAAATAAAAAGCCAGGACTTGAACCCATGTCTTCTGACTCCAACTGCAGAGCTCTTTCCACCATATCATCTAACATTTATCTAATTTCTAAATTTCTAAAATATGTCTACCAAACTCCTTTAAATTTCATCTCTTAAAAATATACTACCTAATCACTGGGGGCAGTAGCAAAAATAAAGTTGTTTTTGCGCTCTCAAGACGTGGGCATTTTTGCCTTTGTCTAAAGCTCCATTCTACCCCCCCCATACTTTCTCATATTGAATGAGAACTGCATAAACTTATGATTATTAGCCCCAAAGGCTGAGCTAGACTAGTGAGCAATGACTTGCAAAGGGAAGAAACATCAAATAATCATTCCTCTAAACAAAGTTTGGGCAACATAGTTTCTCCTTCACTTACCAATTCCTCAGGAAGCATTTAGAATTCCAGTCCTTCCCCTGCACCTCCACCCCATACTTTCCAATTGATAAACCATTTCTTGGCAAAGATACCAGAGTAGTTTGCCATTTCCTTCTCCAGCTCATTTTGCAGATGAGGAAACTGAGGCAAACAGGGTTAAATGATTTGTCCAGGTCACATGGTTAGTAAATGTCTGAGGCCGGATTTGAAATCAGGAAGATGACTCTTCTTGACTCTAGGCCTGACCTTCTATATCCTGGGCCATCTAACTTCCCTATATATTGTATTAATTGTTGTCAAACAGATGCTAACCTGTGTTGTTTTTATACTGTTGAAATGCTATTAGTGCCTAGGGAAAAACCCTGATACCCCTGTATCAGGCTTTACATCTTCTACTTTCTCTTTCTTGCCAGTATTTGGGAAAACACACACACACACACACACACACACACACACACACACACACCCCACATACACATATAATCCTATAATCTTAAACAAAGTACCACCACACAGCTGCTTGTTTTTTCTCAGTATTTTTTTCTTCCTAAGATTGGGGGACTAATTAAGACACCCTGGGGAAGTTATCCATGCCCAACAGCATGAAATTCATATGACTGCAATCCAGATACTTCTCACCCACCCCACCAAGGCCCATTACTGAAGTTAATTAGATCCAGCAGCACTGTCTCCCAACTTATTGAGTTCCAGGTTCAGCAGGTTGTGTCAATTTCTACTGCCTTGAGCGGCTGACTATGCTTCCCTCTGGAATGCCTGAGCTGTCTGGATTCGGGGAGCAGCTTTAAATGGAATGTCACCCCAGTGACACCTTAGCAACTTTCCATCAGCATCTTCTATTAAGTACAACCAATTGAGTGTCTGATGGGCTGTGCATAAGAGCCAATTTCCCAATTACAGGGACCTTCAATAGTTTTTATGGTCCCAGATACACCCTTCACCTATTCATGGAGGAGGGATATTGCTTTTCAGTTTATCTCGCTGTGCAGCTCCCTTATGTAATGACATTCCCGATTTCTCACTTTACTTTTAAAAGCCTACTTGCAATATCCTTGTCATTGGCATCTGTCCTGAAATCCAATTATGGTGCATTTCTGAATAAAATTAAGAAATGGAGTTTATTAAGATGGTATCAAAAGGCATATAGCCATGAGAAACCTTTTCTAGACTCACTTTATGGAAGTTTCCTTTTTTTCCCATCTCTTCCCTGTTCCCAAAAGCAAGTTCCAGCAATAGTAGAAGTCAGATACATCATTACTACAGTGGGTCTGTGATTTCATTGGTCTGGATGTCTTGTCCAGTGATGTTGATGTCCCTCCTATAAATTCATCACAGGGGTTTATCCAATGTGATATAGATATAGATCTTCCTCACTTTCTTTTGCTATTGAGAGAATACTGGTGGATCACCTAGTCTATTCAAAGGTTATCCCTCACTATCCTGAAAAAACCCATCTTTTTGCTCTTTCATTTCTTTGATGGCATCTTTATTCTGATTACTCTTTGTAATTTATTACTTGTAATGTTTTTGTTTGTTTCTCTGTTTGTTTTAGTGAAACTGGGTCTCCCTAACTCTCCCAGGCTGGAAGTAGAGTGGTTGCTCACGGGATTGAATAACACCCTGATCAGCATGGAATCTTTAATTTGCTCTGTTTTTCCAACCTGGACCTATCTGTAACTTCTGCGGCAGCCTGGTAGCCCTCTTCAACTGGGGCTTGCAATATTAGTACTAGACAGTGTAGACATTGGATTAGCTTTACTCTTGACATGTCTTAGAACAGTTGAATTAAGCCATACTTCAGCAGGGACCATAACTAGTTTACATGATCTTGCTAATACTCCCCATGTACTTCTCCACCGCATGTGGATGAAATTTATTTTCAGTTGTGAGATAGTAATATTTCATGACACATCATACAATAACACTGAAATAATACTAACTGCTCATATTTCTATAGGGCTTTAAGGTTTATAAGACACCTTCCTCACAAGATCCCAGTGAGGTAGGCACAATATTATTGCCCTGATTTTACAAGTAGGGAAACTGAGGGTCAGAGAATTTAAGTGACTTGTACATAGTCACCCTGCATAAAAGTATAAGCATTAAGCCAAAAGGAGAGACATCTGGGTTCTGGTCGTAGGCCTATAATCAACTAGATGTGTGACCTCACTCGCCTATCTGAGCCTCAGTTTTTTTGTCTATATAATGTCAAGGTCAGTTTAAATGATCTCTCTTTTTTCTGTATCATACACAGTTTTGGTAATCTGGTAAACTACCAATGGACCCTTTCTCAGAATATTTTAAAATAGTTTTAGGAAATGATAAATTTAAGTTAGAGGGTGGTAAAAATAAAGATGTGTTTTTATACCATCTATGTTCATGGACCCCCCTGAAATCTGTACATTGACCCTTACAGGTCCATAGCCCCTAGGTTGTCTAGATGATGTGCAGTCATTCTGTGCTGCCTGGATGCTTTGGAAAAGGTGTACCATATATGTTATATCTTCTTGAGTACATTTTAGTATTCCTTTGCTCTCCTTCACTGGATCACCCAATCATGTGCTACAGTATTTAATTAATCACTCATTGATTAATTGAAATAGCTTCTTTCCTTTCACCTTAATCTTTGTGTGTGCTTTTGTGTGTGTCTGTCTTATCTTTTTAATAACATCATTTGCTCTTGGAGAGCAAGAGTCATGCTTTATATTTCTCTAGCTCCCATAGTATATAGCATAGTATTATGTGTGTATGAACACATACATGTTGCTCTGTCATGAATTTAATCACTGAGAATTCTGGGGTAATTGGTGGAACAGGTTAAAAGTTTTTGGATGGCTAAGTACAAGATTTATCAGGGAGGAGAGTGGCGGCATAGAGTCAAGGATCAGGGATTCTATGAGGTAAGCAGCTAGAATTAAGACTGGTTAGTCATCCCTAAAGGGAGAATCAGTCAGCCAGTAAATATTTACTAAGTGCTTACTATGTGACAGGCACTGTGCTAAGCACTGGGGGAGCAAAAGATAGTTCCTGCCCTGAGTGAGCTCATAATCTAATGGAGGCAAACATATATGCACAGAGAAGCTATATAAAGGTTTAACAGGAAATAATTAAGAGAGGGAAGACAATGAAATTAAGAGGGGTTTGGAAAAGCTTCCTATGGGAAGGTGGGATTTTAGTGGAATCCTAAAGGAAGCCAGGGAAGTCAGAAGGCAGAGATGAGGAGTGGGAGCATTCCAGGCATGGGGGACATCCAGAGAAAATGCTTGGAGACAAGAGGTGGAGAGTCTTGTGTGCAATAGCAAGAAGGCCAGTGTCACTGGATGAAAAAAGGACTTGTTGGGGAATAAGGTATAAGGATACTGTAAAGGTAATGCAAGGGCTGTAAGATGTCTAGGTTATGAAGGGCTTTGAACACCAAACAAAACATTTTGTACTTGATCCTGGAAGTGACAGGGAGTCATTGGAGTTTATTGAGTGGTGATGGGGATGGGGGTTGACATGGTTGGACCTATAAGTCAAGTCAAGAGGAAATGCTATGAAACTTTGACATTCTTAGTAAGAAAATGGAAGTGTACCCTGCAGGATTTGGGAAAGAACTGAATATCAGCCTTCATTTTCATTCCTTTCCTTGCTTTTCTCTAACTTATTGTGTCCTAGGCAGTCACTTCAGCTTGCTGAACCATTTTCCTCATCCATAAATAGGGAATAATAACATTTGAACTACCATCCTCAGAAAAGGATTGTGATTCATGAAAGTTTTTTGTAAACTTTAAAACATAAAATGTGGGTCATCACCATTGTTAGTAGTATTATTTCCTTCCCCCTTCCTTGATCCTCCTGAAGGCCAGAATGATTTTATGCAGATCTATCTATCTATCTATCTATCTATCTATCTATCTATCTATCTATCTATCATCTCTGTCTACCTGCGCCCCTAAGAAAATTCCAGGGGATTTCCCAAGCATAGTATTTACCATGCATATTTATTAACTTTCTTCTGGGGGACTGAGGTCCAACTAATAAAGTCTTCCTTTCCATACCAATAAACTTTTCTATTTCCTCAAATTTTCATTGGTTGCAAATACTCTAACATTGCAGTACATGGATATTATTTGAATGCTATCACTAAGTAATTACTCTTTTAATCACATCACTCTCTTTCAGTATGAACCCCTAAACTTACTAATGACTTTTGTAACTAACCTAATTAACCAACAAGTATTTACTTTTATTTACTTTTTTTTTTAAATTTTGGATGGAATTGGGGTTAAATACCTTGCTCAGGGTCACATACCTAGTTAAATGACAGGCCAGACTTGAACTCAGGTCCTCCTGACTCCAGGGCTGTGTTCTATCCATTGTTCCAGGTAGCTGCCCCTCAAGCACTTACTAAAGTTTTACTAATCTAATATTTCTTTCAGTTGTGCTCTAAATTTTCTAATTTGCTAAGCATGAGTTCCCTTTAGTCTGGTGTTTAGGGGTCTCCATTTCCCAGTCATTCTCAATTCAATTCAATAAATATCTATTAAGCACTTACTATGCACCGATCAACAAGCATTTATTAATAGTTTACTATGTGTCAGGTACTGTGTTAAGTATTGGGCATTATTTTAGGCTAGGAAAATAAAAAGAAAACTGTTAACAGGCTCTGCTTTCACAGAACTTACATTCTAGTAGTCTGATTTTATCTTTTCCATGTAGTCTTTGGGCTTCAAACATTTCTTTAGGTTTTCTTACCTATATCTTACAGGGAAGGTTGTAGAAGTAAGAGATGGAGTGGAGTTTGAGAACTTGGATTGGGGCTGTAAATTATCAAGCAGTCTCTGGGAGAAGGATCTGGAGTTCCTTTGTAAGCAGGATCAATATCAGCATTGTAAGAAACAGCCTAGCTTAAAGCTATTTCCCACCCCAGCCCCCTCGATTTGTTGGCTTCCTCTAGCCTTAGTTGGATTTATGGAGCTCCTATTTGTTTTAGCTTCAAAAACTTGCCTGTAATCCAGCGTCCATTTTAAAACTAGGCACTTACCTCATGGCTCCACAGGATCCCAATGCTCCGTGGTTTTCAAAGGGTTCTGATTCTTTGAGCTCTAGATCAATCAGAACTTGACCTGTTCTTGCTCCAGCTTTTGTGTTTAATTAGCTTTCCATGTATGCTCCACTAAGAGGTTTCCCCATGGGTAAAGTTATTTTCATTCTTATTTTTACAAAATGACACTCAGGAAAACATAAGATGACTGCCAAATTGGGGGCCTTTCATACCTTATGTTTATCGACTGACTAGGTAATGAATATCTACCTCATATATGCCACCATTCTAGGTTCTATGGGAGATATAAAGAAATACAATTATGTGACTCCTAGCCTTAAGGAGCTTATGTCCTAATTGAAGAATAAAACACTTAAAAAATATTTTATCTCCCCCCAATTACATGTTAAAACAGTTTTAAACTTTTTTTTTAAGTTTTGAGTTCCAAACTCTATCCCTCCCCTCCCATCCTCTCTTCTTGAGACAGTAAGCAATCTGATATAGCTTATACGTGTGCAATTAGGTAAAACATTTTCCTATTAGTTATTTCATATAAGAAGACAAAAAAAGAAAGAAAGAAAGTGAAAATAGTATGCTTCAGTCTGTATTTGGAAAATGTCAGTAGTTATTTCTCTGGAGGCAGATAACATTTTTCATCATGAGTCCTTTGGTATTGTTCTGGATCATAGTATTGCTGAGAATAGCTAAATCATTTACAATTCTTCATGGTACAATATTGCTGTTACTCTCCTGGTTCTGCTCATATAACTTTGTATCAGTTCATGTAAGTCTTTCCAGGTTTTTCTGAAATCATCCCATTTGTCCTTTCTTATAGCACAATAATAGAATAAAATATTTTTACATTTATATTTTTTCTCACTAGTTTCACACAACCACCCCATGAAATAGCTATTCAACATACAGAAAACAAAAGCTCGGAGATATTCAGTGACTTGCTCAAGGTTGGATAGCTAATTGGTAGTAAATCTAGGATTAGAATCCAAGTCTCCTGAGCTCTAGCTAGATGTTCTTTGAATTAGGATCCATTCAAGCCTCCTAAACTGATAAATCCAGGGAATGCCATCTGCACAAAATACCTTAATTTTGACAAAGCATTAGACACATTTCCTGATGTTATACTTATGGACAAGACAGAGAGATGTGGAATAGATAACAGCACAGTTGGGCTTCCTTTAAACTGATAGAATAATCCAAATATTTAGTCACTAATACTGCTACATCAATTTCACTCTGAAGAGGAATCTCGGCTGAGTGCTCTAGAGGCTTGGTCCCTGACTCTGAAATGTTTAAAATTTACCTCAATGACTTGGATATAAAGACAGAGATAGCCTATCAAATGTGGACATAGCTAGGAGGGATAGCTAACACATTGGATAACAAGAGTTAGTATCCAGAAAGACCATGTAGGCTAAAATGATTGTTCAACTACAATACAATTAAATTTAATAAAGACAGGCAGCATGGCTTACTATGAAGGGAGCTACCAGAATAACCTGGGTTTAAAAGTCTCATCTCTGACACATACTGACTTTGTGTTTCCAAGAAAGTCACACTGAACCCTTCAAGATACCAATTGCAGAATAATACCTATTATTGGTAGAGAGAGTTTTCCCAAGGCAGAGTGCTCTACAGTGTTGAAATCATAGGTCTGGATTAAAGAAACAAAGTAACAAAACATCTTGCCCTAGGCTTTAATCCAACATTCAAAGTACAGGGTGGCAGAGGTGTGGCAGATCTGGTGACTTTAGTTAATTGCAAGCTCAGTATGAATCAATGGTGGAACAGGGCAGCCACAACAGCTAATGTCATCAGGCTAAATTGAGGCCAAGTGTTCAGAATGAGAAATTTGATAGGTACAACCAGAGGAAAGCAGCCAAGTAACCAGGATGGTGAAGGGATCATGCCACAGTAGGATATATTGAAAGAAATGAAGGCATTTAACCTTGAGAAAGCAAGCCTACAAGTTAGCTGTTTACAACTATTTGAAATGATGTTATGTGGAATGGAAAAGAAATTTGTTCTAGTTGACCCCAGAGGGCAGAAATAGGACTGATGTGTGTACGATACAGACAAGAAGTAGGTTAAATTCGATATAAGGTGGGGGGAAGCCAAACCATTAAATTGCTCTAAAAATGAAATGGGAGGCCTTAGGAAGTAGGTGGTTACCCTTTACTGCAAATCTGTAAGTAGAGGTTGGATGAACAAATGTTGGAGCTGTTGAAAGTACACCACTTCAAGTGCCCTTTGGGGTATAAGACCTCTAAGGTCCCCTTCCATCAATAATATAGTCCCCCACCCCCACCCCACATAACATGGCACTGAATCCAGTGGTTCAGTAGCCTTGAGAATCAGTGTTGGAAATTAACTGGTAATTGACATCTCAAGTTCATTTAATCATCTGAGAAATAATAAAGAACATTGATGTTTACTTCATTGCAGCGGAATCCTCTGCTGAGCCTTTTTCTTAATTGTTCTAAGGCTAATTAAGTTGAGCATTTGTCACTGTTATATGTCAAGCAGTTGCTATATAATTGTTTAGAAATTTCACTCCCGGCCAGATGTGTGTGAGGGCACACAGTGTAATGAGCGTGCTCTTGGGAGTAATAATCCATCATCTTTGGGAGGGGTGGGGGAATACAAAATGGAGGCTCATTAACCAAGAGAAGCTTTTTTTGTTTTGTCTTTGTAAATTTTTATTGCTATCACTTATTCTTACTTAGCCTAAATTTCCCTCCATTTGATTCTTTCTACCTTCTCCCAGAGAATCATCCCATAAAATAATGACTTTTTTAAAAAAAGAAAATATTAAGAGGAAGAGGAAAAAAACCATCAAAATTGACCAATACATAAAAATATATTGACAATATATGGCAATGTTTCATACTTGTGGACCCTCCTCCCCTCACCTCTACAATATCGTGGAAGTAGGCATCCTTTCATATCTCTTCTTTGGAGGTAAACCTTATTGAGAATAACTACTTAAATGCATTCCTGCTATCTACATGGTAAGCACTTAATAGATGGACATAGAGTCTTTAGGGGTATTTCTTATAAAGAAGTTGCAAAGAAGCAATTTAAATTTCACTTGAGGAAAACCTTCTCAATAATTGGAGCTAACCAAAAGTGGCATGGGGGCTCAGGAGTTGATGAGTTCCTCTGTACTGGATGTCTTCGAGCAAATGTTGAATGAGTACTGATCAGATATCTGTAAAGGCGATTTTCACTATTGCTACCGGAGTTCAGGTTCAGGTTCAGGTTGAGATTACACTACTTCCTTTGTAGTCCTTCCTCATGATGCAAGTCTGTGGTTGGTTGTGAAACAAATCCAGAATATCTGAGCAATTATAGGCCAAATTCTGAATTAACTTATTCCATGTTGTTTTTTGAGGATTTGCTATGGACCAGCTACTGATCTGTGTGACAATAAGACTCAATCTCTTTCTTCGAGGAACTTTGAATCTAGTTTGGGAGACAAGGCATGTAAGTATGAAATGATGAGTAACAATGTAGAAGTACCGAATGTATAGAATGGATGACACAGCCTCTAGGAATTCAGGAGTCACTTTTTGTTGTAGGAGTCAGAATAAACTTCTTGGTCTTTCTTAGCAACAGGCTGTGACCATGTACCTAAGATGCTCTAAGTTGCAAGAATTAAGATCCATACAATGAATATTTAAAATTACAGAGGACTAGTGATGAGACATGCTATCCATGACAGAGGTGATAGATTTAGAGTACAGAATGAGACATGAGTATAAACATAAATATACATACAAGCCTACATATATATACACATGTATATATGCATGTATATATGCACATATATGTACATACATATATAACATACATGCACTAAATATACATGTGTATACACACATATGCATTTATACATAATTTATGATGAGATGGAGTATAGATATTGAGGACTTTTTTTGCTTGATTTTGCGTATTTGTAACAAAAATTTATTTACTTTTTTCAATGGGGTGGAAGAGGGAAGAGAAAATAGACTTCTATTAAATTTTTGTTAAATGGGGTACAGATGTGAAATGTTGCATGTATATTCAGATGATGATATTATATTATTAGTTTTATTTAATTCTTTTAATTTGTTACAAGAGACTTCTCACACAATGAGAATAATCTGTAAATGTTTGTAATGTAAAAAGAAAACACATCAATAATTTTAAAAAAAAGAAACTCCAAAAATGATAAAGATAAAAACTGCAAAAGATTAAACAAGCAGAATAGTCTATCTTGGAGATGGTGGGTTTTCCCCCTTTTCATAAAAAAGAGGTTGGAGTGGGTGGTAATATAATTGTTGTTTAGTCTTTTCAGTCATTTCCAACTCTTGTGACCCCATTTGGAGTTTTCTTGGCAAAGATACTGGAGTGGTTTGCATTTGGCAAATGGGGTTAATTGATTTGCCCAGGGTTGAATAGCTAATTATATCTGAGGCTGGATTTGAATTCAGGTTTCCTGGATTCCAGGCTTTTTGCTCTATTTCTCTCCCTCCCACCTCCTTCTCATTAAAAAAGAAACACTCTCCCTAAAAAGATCCCCCCCAAATCTCATGACAATTATGCACAATCAAGCTAAAAACCCTGCACATTACTCATGTCCAAAAATGTTTTGTGGCATTCTAATAAATGTCTTCAAGATGGCTCACCAAACCATATTAATGTGTTTTGAGTTTAAATTTCATATTTGAGTAAACTTAGAGATGGTAATGATTATTGGTTTTGATTTCCTGAAGCTAACCTCAGAATGACTTTTCCCATTTTTGCCACACTGATCCTACTTTACTAAAATATTTCCTACGCTAAGGAAATTGAGTGTCCACTTGGCTGGGTGGCCAATATATAATTAAAAAAAATAGATTTCTCAATACTTTAAGAAGAACAGCTGCTTTGACCAGTTATGTGTCACTTCATTGTTTCTACTGGTTTTCAGGTGGTACATGACTGTCTGAGCTGCCTGTCCATTTAATTGGGGAGAGGGATATGAGGGAGCACACCAATGTTCCAAATGCCAACTCGGTTGTGACATTCATGGCAGAAGGTCTTCATAGTATACATTATAAAATTATGGCCTAGTTTTATCTCTGACTGGCAGATATCAGTTACCATTGCTGTTTCCTGGAAGGACAATCATGAGAGACGAATAAGGCGATGGCTTGTAGTCCTTACTCAGCATCTCAAAGGTAGTGAATAACCAAACCAGGATTCAAACCTGGGACTTCTGACTATGGTAAAGTGGAAAACACAATAGATCTGAACTCAAAGACCCTAGGATTTTAATCTCCAGTGCTATTTATAGGACATTGGATTCGAATTCAGGAAAACCTGGGTTCAAATCCTACCTCATATCCTTATTAGTTGTATCACCAAAGAAAAACCACTTATATTCTCTTGACTTTAGTCTCCTTATTTGTAAAATTAAAATATTTTGTTTAGATAATGTCTGACATCCCTTCCAACTTCAAATTCAGTGAGTTTGAGACTTCACCATGATTTTTATAGCAATTATGTGAAGTACACAAAGAGGTCACTATCACTATTTTAAAACTAAGGAGTCATGATGGGCAGCTAGGTGGTACAGTAGATAGATCACCGGGCCTGAATCTTTCATCTTTCTGAGTTCAAATCTGGCCTCAGACACTTACCGACTATGTGACCCATGGCAAATCACTTAACTCTATTTGCCTCAGTTTCCTCACATGTAAAATGAGTTGGAGAAGGAAACAGCAAGCCCCTTCAGTATTTTTGCCAAGAAAACCCCAGATGGAATCACAAAGGGTTGGATGTGACTGAAAATGACTGAATAATAACAGTTGGAATGAACTTAAGCAGTTCATTTCTCCAAATTTTTCATTTTACCAATGAGACCAAATATTACATCCCCCCCTTTTTTTTTTGCTTTTTGGTGAGGCAACCAGGGTTAAGTGACTTGCCCAGGGCCACACAGCTAGTAAGTGTCCAGTGCCTTAGGCCAGATTTGAATCCAGGTCCTCCTGATTCCAAGGCTGGAGCTCTATCCACTAGCCTCTATGTCACATTTCTTATGTTTTGAGGTTTACATGTCTTTCCTCAACAACTCAGAGAAATAAGGCAAGTATTGGTATCCTTATTTTATGTATAACGCAACAAAGGCCCAGAGAGGCTCAAGTCCCCAAAAAGAACTTGGCTAAAGTCATAGACTGAAAAAGTAGCACGGCTGGAATTTGAACATAAGACTTCTGATTCAAAATACAGTGTCTTTCTTTTATCGCATTACTGTTGATTCTGAAACTGTGGGGAACTACATTATTTTTTAAGGTCAATGGGATTCAATGCTCTGAATATAGTAGTGTACTCATATTCTAGAATGAGTTTATGACCATATTAGGTGTTCAGTAAATGCTTGCTGAATCTAGGACCAACACCAGACAACAGAAGTTGGACAGAATGGGTTATTTGTTATCGGGAGCATTTCCAGCTCATCTTTCAGGGTTCACAGAAAGACTTGGACAAATAATAAATAGGTTTCTGGAACACCAGACCCCAAATTATCCAGAAAGCACTGTGAGCACCTCTCAGATCCCATTTGTGCTGGAGCAGTCTTGTAAGTGGGGACTGTCTTCCATCTGCTACCCAAAGGGCCAAGGATACATACTTCTCTTACTGCAAGAGGCAGGGCTTGTTAGAGGAAGTCAGGCCACCTTAGTTCTCTGATTATAGATCTAGCTTTTGACTGTATGCTCTTTTAGTAATTAGGTGTAACCCTGGGAACAATTAGTAAGTTTCACATGAAAAGCCATCTTAGGTGATGAGATGTGATACACTGGGTGACAGCTTGACCCTACGTCCCTATATTCTTCATGCTACAACTGGTGTTAGGGCATGCCTAAAAAATATTGATCTCTCTTTTTCCAGATGACACTTCACCTGGTAGCCCACCCTGCCTACACACATACCCTAGTACCTCAATCACAAAATCATAAATAATAGAAAATGAAAGTGGGCAAGGACTTTAGGAGCCATCTAACTTGTACCTGAAAGAATCCCTCCTCTAATATGCCAGACAAGTTGTCATCTAGATTCGCCATGGAAGAACTCCAGAGACAGGGAACTCATAATCTCCCAAGATGGCCTATTTCAATTCTGGACAATCTTAATTGTCAGAAAGTTTTTTCTATTGTCAAAATTAGACTTGCCTCTGAAAATTCCAGGCATTGCTCCTTGTTCTGCCTGCTATGGCCAAAGAAAACACATCTAATCACTTTTTCACACGACAGGCCTCCAAATAATTGAACACAATGATCCCCCCAGAGTCTCTGCCTCTCTAGGCTGAATGTTCCCAGTTTCTTCAATTTCTCCTCACATGACACGGACTCAAGGCCCTTCGTCACTCTGGTTACCTCCCTTTTGGATACTCTCCAGGTTATTGTTTCTTATCCTGGCCCCCTGAACCACACACGACACTTCAGATAAAATCTGATTAAGCCAAACTACTGAGGGTAAGGTCTCTGTCATAGCTGGTGCTTAATAGTTGTTTGTTTAATTCATGAGTTCAATTAAAATGACCTCTCATGATAGTTGTCTGGAAGTAAATGGAATTTGCTGGTGTTTACACAGCAGCAGTTTTCCCAGAACACACCCTCTCCGTCGAACAAGCTCTGATTGTACTTGTTAGCTGCTGAAATGATTGATGTCATCCTTGTGGGCAGGTTAAGCAGTGCTGGCATAAATTGTAAGTAACTATGTTTTGTTCCCTACCATGGCCATTAACTAACTCAGCATGACAGATGCTTTTTTAAAGAAGCTGGAGTTCTGAAAGTGATATCCATTTACCAATTGAAAAAAGGGGGGTAGGTGCTTAAGGAGGACTAGCTGCTTAATATAACCCATAAATCATAATAACAAAAGCTGGTACTTCAAGGTCTGCAAAATATTTTGCATATGCTGTCTCATGGATCCTTACAAGAATCCCATTAGATATTATTATACCCATTTTGCAGATGAGGAAAAGAAAACTGAGAGGTTAAATGACTTGTTCTGGTTCACAAAATTAGTATGCAATTGAGACAGGATTCAAACTAAGATATTCCTGACTTCAAGTCAAGAATATTATGAGTCTTCAAGAAACCCTTCAGCACTTAATCAGGACTTCAAAGGCCAAGGCTAAGTATCCCTGAGGTTGATACAAATAAATAGAGGTCATAAAGCAGTAGGGATGGAAAAGGTGTTTTTATTATTTCTACACCCATTTCAGATGACTTTCTTGGGCTGTGTCAGTCTGAAAAATGGGAAAGAAAAGGAAAAGAACAGGAAAGAAAAGCTTGGATGACCACTTGTCAGGTGTGCTGTTCAGGAGACTTTTTTTTAAAATATGGTTTTTGATGGGAAGCCCACCAAGGTCCTTTCCAACTCTGCCATCTTGAGAGTCTGTGAAAAACAAAAGAAACATTTCATTCACTAACATTCATTCATTCATTCATTCATTCATTCATTCATTCATTCATTCAATAAGCATTTATTTAGTCCCTACTTGTGTGGAGTGCCACATTAGGAGCTATGAAGAGGAAAGAAGGCTTAACCAAGAGAGTCAGTGTGATCTAGTGGAAAAAGCTATGTATTTGCAGTTAGACCCAGAATGATTACCTTTCACTAATCAGCAGGGCAAAACATCTTTTTTATTAGTTTTCCAAGCTTTTGGTCATGCTTCTTCTCAATTCTGAATGCCTTTATCCAAATCTTAAATCATCCTTCACATTCTAACTGAAGACTTTCCTCTTCCATAACCCTCTGCTGATGACTTTGTCCCACACAGGTCTCTTCTTCCTCTGACATCTTTGTAGCCTTTGCTGACTTTACTGAAAGACATAGCACTTAATTATGCCTTCTTACTTCTACATCAAAAGAACTGTGATTATGTCAGTGCAGGTCCTCTTGCCACCCACTCAGATCAAATCCTGCCATGCTTTAGTAGATAGTTTTATGAATTGCTGTGGCCAAGTAATAATAATAATAATAATCACCTGGCAGCCAGCCTCCTGATGTGACCATCCAATCTTAGCTAGGTTTGCCCTTAGACAAAAGACTCACACTCTGACAGCAGCCCACACAAAGCTTTTGGAGCTTAGTAGAATCTGCCAAGGATTGTGCTTCATTGGCAAAATCTGTAAAATTCCAAGGCTGCTTCTATGGCAGGATGAGCCACTGGATCATGAATTTATTGGAGACTATCCCTTTAATAAATACATTTTCCAATAATAATAATACTAATACATATAAGTACACACACATGCAAATATACATATAAACATATGTGTGGCTTAAATATTTGCAAAGCATTTTATACACATTATTTCATGAGAGCTCACAAAAAACATACACAGAATGTACTGTTAATTGACTCTTTTATAGATGTGGAAGCTGAGACCAAGAGCATTTGAGTGACTTACCCTTAGCAAGAAGAATCAGAGTCAAGATTTGAAGTCCTTTTCCTGGCTTCGTGTCTAGTGCTCATTCCACCATACCATATGGACTTTCAATGTTCTTCATTGTTAGGAAGATTCCTTTGAAGAGGATTTAATTACATAATTTATTTTATTTTGACTAGTTGTTGCATTTGCATTACTCTCTCCAACCAAAGAAACTGGATATTTTTGCTTCTTTTATATTCTCCTGTGTAGTGCTTTAATATAATATATATCAATAATGTAAATGTGGCTCAACAATCACTTTTGACTGCTTGTTTTCTCACCTGCAAAATAAAGGAGGTACGTTCTACTATTCCACTGTGGGTTCCACAGAGTTCCTTCCAGGTTCAACATTCTATGATTTATTTATAGACTGAGGTGGTCATTGATTAAAGATGGGAATTGTCCAAATGAGAAAATCATATACTACATCTTAAAAAGTGCACACCTGGCTATTTCAAAACTTGGTTCATATAAATTTATATTGGTGTTTATCTATCATATTTTTGAGGTGAGACATATTAGAGAGAGGGATTAGGAAGGGCCGGAGGGAATAGTAAAAAGGGAATAGGAGGGTCAGCTAAAGTGGCGGACTATCAGGAAACAAGGCAATCTAGTTCCTTCGAAAGTTACTCCATCAAAGATCTCAGAAGAGGATCAGACTGAGCAGTGATCAGAAATCTGAGGAGAAATCAGAGAAAGTTATGTCTATAGAACAAGATCACAAATCTAATCACAAAGCCACAAGCAAGTGACTAGGGCAGGAAACACGGAACAGAGGTGGGCAAGGGTGTGAAGTCGGGTCCTGCGAGAAGAATGGTTCTACAGCACTGTTGCTGTGATGATGGAGACGGGGTTGGCATCTCAGATTCAGCTCCCGGGTACAGAGGCTGTGATGCTGACACTAAGCTTAGAGAGAAGACCTCAGACACAGAGCCACAGCATTTTTGCTCTGACCCTAGTGGAGAGATCTCAGACTTTGCTCCTGGGAGCAGAAAAGGACATAGCATTGTTACTCTAATCCAAGAGAGGATTTCAGAGCCAGACTATAGTAGTAGAAGAGAGGCCCAGTGATGTTGCTTCAATCCAGAGAGAGTATCATGGAGCCCAAAATTCTGGGAGCAAACAGGCTTGTATCACTGTCTCTCCAACCCTAGAGGGGGATCTTGCTTAGTAAATATTTGTGGATTGACTGAATGGAAATTTTCAAGACACAAGCAAAAGTTATTGTGATAATAAGGAAAATGGGGGAGCTACTATAGAGACTTACGTAACTGTATAAGGCACTCATTGCCCAATTCAGATTATAAACAGCAACATATATATAGAAGATGGGAGGCAAGGGTATGTAACTGGGAGATGAATACTAAAGAGTAACTTAGGCCTACAAAAATGGCACTAGGAGTACCGAAATTCAAATGTACTGAGGTTGTTAATGAATATTAAGGACAATTAAATTTTGTTTTATTTGTAGCTACGTTATGAAATAGAAAAGGCTCAAAGAAATGGTGGGATGGGGTAATGAGAATGAATGATGATAAATTTATTTTTCCATTTCCATTTGATTTTCCCAAGAACAGTATATTTATATTGCAATAGATAAAAGTCAAACAGAAGGTAAATGGAGAATGTAAAGACATCACCTAGTTGCCACCAGGTAGCTGAAAGTTCAAAAAAAATGAATTATGGGTACTGAAAGAACGTCTGGGATATTTGAAAGATCTTGGAAATTGGGAGAAGTATCACAAGGTTGGAGAAGAGCAATTTTTAAAATTGGAAGAAGTAGCTCCAGGCCATTAAATTCATGCTTTATTTTTAGAAAAATTATAGATACGATACGGAAGGTATGGCTCCTGAGCATTTAGAATGGGGGAACAACAGTTACTACAAGGCAGCAGGGCTTCATCAAAATTAGATCACTTTGGACTAACTGCATTTTCTTTTTTCCAATGTAATTAGGCTGTTAGGGGACTGTTTTAGACATAGCAAAATTAAATGTCTTCCAAACATTTGACAAAGAACCTCATGTTGTCCTTATTAACAACGTGGAGAGATAGAGAATCAGTGATAGTACCATCAGGTGGATTTAGAAATAGTTGTGTGATTGTACCTTTGTCAACTTAGAGGAATATCTGTAGTGGAGTAGTCCAGAAATTATTCTTTGCCTTTGTGTTATTTAACATAGTTGATAGTGATTTGGATGATACAAAGAAAGGCAAGTCACATTTGCAGATAATGATGCAAAGTTGAGAAAGATAGGGAGCATGTTGGATGAATCAGGATGCAATCACAGCTCTGGAAAGACTCAAACAATGGACCAAATCCAATAGCATACAACTTAATAAAGATAAAGAAAAAGTTCAAGCAAGCATTTATTAAGTATTTATTATGTGTCAGACTGCATGAAGAACTGGGGTTACAAGGAAATCAGTTTTATGAGTATTGGGCAGTGAAGGAATGACTAGACAACTGTTCCTTTGAAAATGGGGTGGGGGAAGGTTATTGCACTGGAATATCAATATGAGTAAACGGTATTATATGATAGCCCAAAACTAATTGCACAAGGCTCCATTAATCAAAATGTAGTGTCCAGAGTGAAGGCAGTCATACATATTTTGTGATATTTTGTCTTGGCCAGACCACAACTGGAATACTGTGCTCAGTAATTGGCACCACATTTTAGGTATAAAATTAGAGATGTGCTGGGGCCAGATCCAACTGGACTGCTATATTTTCAGTGTGAGAGATTATAACTTGGAAATTGGCAAATCCTGCAAAATGTCATGATTTATTGTTTTGATTGTCTAGACTTAAGAAAGTGATGGAGAAAATGTTAATAATACAGATTAAACTTCAAAGTGTGTAGTGCAAAGTTTTTTTTTTCCCCTTGACAGTCAGCTATTAAACATTTACCAGAACATGCCTAGATAAAATAGGAACGCTGGAGAATTTCTATAAGCCATCACGTAGGAGGATGAGGAATGGTGAGCATGTTATATAAGGATCATTTGAAAGAACTGTGAAAAATTTAGCCTGGAGAGGAAAAGCTTTAGTTGGGGCACGATACTTGCTGTGGAGTGGATACTTGTTCAGGTATAGACTGGACTAGCTGGTCTTTGGTCTTTTCTAATTCTGAAAGTCTGTTATTCCTTAACAGCAAATCTTATGGACTTTCCTGAGTAATGACTTGGGCTCATCATCTGATGAGCACTGTTTAGATTATTTTCCCCTGAGTGCTCATAAGTCCTCCAGCCACTTTCTTTCTATGAGATTTTGGATATTGTTTCACAATTGTCAAGAACTTTCCAAGTATGTTACATGGAATACTTTCTCCCTTACTCAGCATAAACCAGGGTTGATGGTACACATCATTGCTGCATGTGTCACAAGAAATGATAACAGTGAATCAAACTTACATAGCCTTGTAGTTTACAAAGCTTTCCTTCATTACAGCCCCTTGAAGTAGACAGTGAAAGTATGATTAGTCCCATTGTACTAATGAGACTAAGAATCAGAGAGATGAAGTAATTTGCCCAAGGTCATGTAGCTAGTAAGTGTTGGCACTGATCCTGAAATTGATGTCTCTGACTCCAAATCCATCACTCTTTCCACTATTACATGCTGCTGTCTCACTAAGATCATTTGTTTTAAAATGACATTCACAGTTTTAGTTTATATCACATTTGAATACTTTATTCTTGTTTTTCCTTAGTCTAATGCCTGAATGTATTAAGTTTTTTTGCATGTTCTAAAAGAACTCTAGCAAGTAAAAAGTTTATGGACTTTAAATTAAAAGAATGATTGTGGATTCCACTCAATCCTCTATGAAGAAGAGACAGCTCCCCAGAAAAGGACTCTGGCTGAAGCCAGGATATCGAAGCATAGAAAATCTTAGGGAAGCTCAATTTTGTGTCCAGTCAAACTGTCGCTAGTAGTGACCAACACAGACCCCTGGACCCATGGAGCCATGATGAGCAATGACGAGGTAGGACTGGCAGAGAGCAATGCCCAGCTGAGATTACGTATTAGGCAGAGATGCTGGGTCAGACAGATAACATGTCACAAGATATGAGTGAGGCACAGGCCTAGTGAAAGCAGCATGATAATGGTTATAGTATTAGAAAACATTGGTAGTCTTACAACGTCCTTGGCATGGGCTGTCACTGCATGAATGTGTCCTGGCTACTCATAATCCCTATGTTTGTGCCTCTTAATTTGTCTTTCCCACCGCTAGTATGCACATTTGTAGGTGAGAATACCCCAGTTTTATGGAGGGGGGATGTTTTATATATACTTTAATTACCATGTTATTATTATTATTATTATTTTTTAATTTTTAGGCAATTGGGGTTAAGTGACTTGCTCAGGGTCACACAGCTAGTAAGTGTCAAGTGTTTAGTCTGAGGCCAGATTTGAACTCAGGTACTCCTGACTTCAGGGCCGGTGCTCCATCTACTGCGCCACCTAGCTTCCCCATACCATGTTATTTTATAAAATGCCTTTGATTTGAATGAATTGTGTCTTCTGGCTGACTAGAAAAGTTAACACATCAGTAGGGGCTTGTAATTTTTTTGAGTTGATGTGGATCTACAGAATAACTTTAATTTGGGGCTTCCTTGTGACAGATGCTGAGTGCAATTGCAAGTTGAGGGTGACTTTGAGTACAACATCTAAAAATTGTATTTGGCCTAATCTAATATGTGGCATTTGGGAAACAATGTTGTTTCCCCAAATTATTCTATTGTTATTATTCTATTATTCTATGCTATTATTCAAATCAACAAACATTTGTTGAATGTTTAATATGTACCAAACATGATGGTAATATTCTTGGAGATAGAAAGATACAGTGTCTTCCCTCAAGAAGCTTTGCATTCAGTAGAGGAAATAACAAACAGATTAATTTTTGAAAAAGGATAATGCTCTGGGCAGAGGTACTGTTGGAAAAGCATAGATGGGGTACTATCAAAGCAAAAAAGAAAAAACAATCCTTGATGAATGGGTGGCATTTGAGCTGTGCCTTGAGGAATGGGTAGAACTTTGAAAAGCGCTGTGAGAGGGAGCATCAGAGATGGAGGGAAAAATGTGAGCAAAGGTGGGGAGGCTGTAAAGCTCGGGTTATATCAAGAGGATAACATTCAGCTTAGCTGGAAAATTCATAGAATAAGGAGGCATAGAATGAAGGCAGATTAAGGACAACATTGAATGTCAGACAAAGGAACTGAAACTTTATTTTGTAGGCAATGGAATGCCCTAGAAAGCTTTAAAAGAAAAAAAAAAGAAAACCATAGTAAGGTTCTAGAATATTTTAATTCCATAAATTTCCTTTTTATAAAAAAAATCAATTTCCACTTGTTATTTTCAGGTAGGTTAAAATACTTTTTACTAGTATCATGGAGGATTTTAAAAGCTTGGGGGAATAAGCATTGCCTTTTCTTCATAATGTTTCCTCTGGCAGGACGGCCATTGAATTCTGGCTTTCTTTCCTTTTCCTTCATAAGTATCAGGTTCCTAGGGCTCTAATTACATGGACTTCTCTTGTGTATGAAAGCTTGACTTAAAGCCAAGCAGAGAACAGGGGAGAGCTCAATTCTGGTTTACTTGCAACTTTTTTGTAACTATATTTACTTGAGATGAAAGGACTCTGTTCTTTCCTGGTGTGCTTGCCTGCCTTGAGAAAAAGCAACTGTCAACCCAAGATGGAAAAAGGCCTCAGAGAGACTGAGGCAAGGTTTGGACATTGTACCTCCCTGTGAGTTATTGCTATTGTCATCTTTGGGAGCTCCTGTAATACATGCCACTTGATTTACCAAAAAAAAAATCATTTTCTACACATAATAAAAAATGGAATTTCCTGGCATTAACACATATGCATTCATTTAAAATATAAAACAAAAATCTAATGGTGTGCTTGAGATAACTGCCTGCCTACTTGCCTCTCTTATGTACTCTCAATCCCAGCTCTGCTGTCCATTGTGAATGCTGAGTTTAAACATTGCCAATGACTACCTTCCTAGGTAAGTATTTTTGGTCACTTTTCCAAAGGTCTTTCCTGAGATCATGGGATTGTTGATTTGAAGTGGAACGTACCTTAAAGAGAATCTAGTTCAACATTCTCATTTTATAGATGAAGAAATTGAGATTCAAGAGGCTTAGGTGACTCAACCAAGGTCACAAAACTACATTCTAGACAAATCCACTCTTTCTGTACCCAATTGTCTTTCAGTGAAAACACAAGCTGGATGAAGACTTGGTTTTGTGTTAGCTGGAATGGGGACCATATTGAGGAATAGGGTAGGATCTCATCCCCAAATACTTTAACTGCCAGCATGAAGTCCCTCCATTATTCACTTCATGAGTTAGGGCACTGCAGTCCTTTTTTAAAAGACAAATTAAAAAATGAGGTTAATCTGTAGTAGAGAATCTAAGAACCAAGATAACGAAGAGCTGTGAAGCCATACCACAGAGGAAAATGTGAAGCATCGGGGAAAAGACAGCTGGAATAAAGAGGCCGTGAGGATTTGTGTGTGTATGTGTGTGTGTGTGTGTGTGTGTGTGTGTGTGTGTGTGTGTGTGTGTGTACTGAGAGTGTTTAAAGGACTGCCATATGAAAAATCAATTACATATATCCAGTGTTGCTGAGGAGGTCAACGTTAAGATCAGTGGATAGATTTTACAATGAGGCAGATGATATCTCAAGGAGTGAAGGAAAGGCTTTTTAATAAGTAGAGCTGTCTGAAGATGCAATGTGCTGCCCTGGGAAGCAATAATTTTTCTTGTTTCTTGAAGTTCTTGAATAGTGTCTGGATGCCCACTTTTCTTTTGGGTAACAGAATCTTAATGTTGAGAGAGATGTTAGCTGCTATCTTCCCCACCTCTTCTTTGAGGCAATCCAACCAAAATCCCATTTCCCCACAAAACAGCCTTTTAAGTGTCTGTGGGCACATATTTTTCTTTGGACCATTCACACTGAACTGGAAACTCCTTTCAGTCGAGGCACCCCTGAAGAAGATAGAGCATATTTTAATCTCAATACCCTTACTTTTCCGTTAATTGTTGTTGTTGCTTGTCCTTCATTCTTGAAGAAGACCAATGACATCAGGTGGGTGATGTCTTGACTTGCAAGTGAATTGGAATTAAGAGAGGCAGAGCTGTGCAGTCACCTGCTTCACTCTCTCCTCTAGGATCTTCTGAGTCCAGTGGCAAGACATAAGTCAGGACAACTGGAGATTACCCCAGATGCAATGAAATACCTTGGTTTATTTAAGCTAAGGTCTCAGTTTGTCTGAGGCAACACTCCATCAGTGATTTAAGGCTAGGTAAGAAATGAGGCAAAAGATGGCCAAGTTTGCTTACTCAAAAAAAAAATCAAACTGGGAGGGGAAGAACCTCAGGGTTTATAGCCAGAACAAAAACAATTGCTACTTACATTCACTCTGAGCCATCAAAACCCAAACAATGACCAAGTGAGGTTTGGGCTGGGGCCTGTTATTGGCCAATCAGTGAGAACCAGAGTGATTTGGGTTTAAAACATGGTTACCCATTAAAACTTTGGCATAAAAGAATATAGAAGCATGTGTTGGAGTGGGTAGTGGGGAGAGGAAGAAGGGATGTGAGATGATATGTTCTTACAGAACTGAACTGAAATGTAGGTCTTACCTGGGCTTGCCTGTAGGTAAAGTCTTCTGAATTGTGATGGAAAGATGGAAAGATGGAAGAAAGAAAACTGGTGTTGTCCCTACACCAATCAGTTGTTGTGTTGCCCAAGTAGCATTATATACTTTAAATACTTTGTAAACTTTAAAGCCTTATATAAATGTCAGTCATTATCAGACCCATTGCCATCAATAATTAGCCTCTGAGGCAGACAACTCAAGATCAAAGCCAGTCACATATCTTTAAGCTTCAGTTTCTCTTCCATGAAATAGGGCTGATGGTACTTAGATGATCTATCTCACTGGGTTAGGGTATGGCACGGTATTATGAGTGTATATCCCATTAATTTATTTCACATAGAAAGGCATTAAGGGTCTAAAGTGCTTGCATGAGGGAGTAGGGATCTGGAAAGGTATAGAAGATGATTTGTTCTCTAGGAGGGCAGAATACCAAGAAGCCCTGATCAGCCAAGGCAGACACCATGAGGGTGCTAGGTACTTAGGGTGAGATGGTTTTTATTTTATTTTAAACTTTAAAATTAAGTTTTCTTTTTAAATTAAGAAAAATCTATTTTCTTGTCATCCCCACTCCACTCACCCAAGTTGACAAAGAAAAAGAAAAAAAACTCTTGAAACAAATACGTATAACCAAGCAAAATAAATTTCCACATTGGTCATGTTCAAAAAATATGATTCACTTACCACAGAGTATCTCTTCTCTGTTAGGAGGTAGGTAATACATTTCATAATCAATCTTCTGGAATCATGTGAGCACACTGAACTGATCAGAGTTCTTAAGTTTTTTAAAGTTGTTTTTATTTAAAATGTTGTTACTGTTTATTGCATAAATTCTTTTCCAGGTTCTGCTCACTTTACACTGCATCTATTCATACAAACTACCAGAAGCTTCTCTGAAACTATATCTTTCATCATTTCCCAGATCACAATAGTATCCACGACATTCATTTACCACAATTTGGTTAGCTTGTCCCCAACTGATGGGCACCTCCTTAGTATGTAATTAATTTTGCCATCACAGTAAGAGCAGCAATAATTTGTTTTTCACATATGAGTCTTTTACCTTTTTCTTTGATATTTTTAGAGGCATAGACCCATAGTGGTAGACTTAGAGATGCATAGCTTAGGATATTTTGGGGCATGGTTCCAAACTGCTTAACAGAATGACTTGACCAGCTTTTAAGTCCACCAGCAGAGTATCCATGGGTCTATTGTTTCCCAGTTCTTCCAACATTTGTGATTTTCTCTTTTTGTCAACTTTGACAATCTGATGGGTATGAAATTTTCACTTCTTTGATGATTAGTGATTTTGAACATTTTTCAAAATACTTGGATTGTTGCTTGGATTTCTTCCTTTGAGAAATGCTTGTATGATATCCTATGATTAATTTTAAATTGGAAAATAGGATTAGGTATGTTGTTCTCTCTAGTCTTGTCAGAGCTGTTTGGAGCTGAGCTATACTGATTCCTTCTACTCTGCTAGCTTGGTTGGTGTCAACAAGGTGTATTAAAAACAAGTGTTCATTAGGTCTAAATGCAATGAATCTTCTATATGATAGTGAGAGAATCAGAAAAGGCAGACAAAAAGAGTAAGTGAAAATGTTGGGCAAATGAAAACTTTATTTTTCAAGTAGCATAACATATTGGGTAAATCATTGGACTGAGTTAGAGAAACCTGGGTTCAAATCCCATCCTTAGGTACCCCAATCAGTCAGTCAACAAGCATCCATTATTCACTTATTACGTGACAGGTACTATGCTAAATGCCGAGGATACAAAGAAAGGCAAAAACATAGACTTTGCCCTCGAGGAGCTCACATTCTAATGGAGAAGACAACTGGTAAATATAGACAATATAGACACAAATATAGATGTGTCCATAGAATAGATATCATACAAATGGAAGGTTAGTTTGAAGAGAAGGCACTAGCAGTGTGGTTGGGTTTGAGGAGGGATTTAAAAAAACTGCCTATAAAAGGTAAGATTTGAGCTGAGTGGAGTTGTGAAGGAATCCATGGAATCTAGGAAGTAGAGGTAAGAAGAGAGACTATTCTAGGCATAAGCAACAGCTAGTGAAAAATGTAGGGAGTTAGGATGTAGAGTACTGTGTATGGGAAGAACAAGATGACTAATGTCGTTAGATCAGAGGCAGAGTTTGTGGAGTGGAATAAAGTATAAGAAGACTGGAAAAGCAGGAATTGGATAGGTTAAGAGGGCTTTAAATATCAAACAGAAATCTATATTGGAACCTATAGACTTTGGAGTCTATTGAATATGGGATGAGGATTATGGTGACATGATCAGACCTGTGCTCTAGCAAGATCTCTTTGGCAGGTGAATAGAGGAAGGAATGGAATGAGGGGAGACTTGAGACAGTAAGCACGATTGGACAAGTCTGTTGAAATAGTCTACATGAGAGATGATAAGGGCCTGCATCAGGGTGTCGACTGTATAAGTAGAGATGGGATTTATATGAGAGATAGTGCAAAGGTAGAAATAACAGGACTTGGTAACGGATTGGTTATGTCTGGTGAGGGAGAGGGAGGAGTTGAGGATAACATCTAGCCTGTGGGCTTGGGTTCCTGGGGTGATGGGTTAGGGATAAAGATAGTGTGTTCTATTTTGGGTTTGTTGAGTTTTAGATATCCTCAAAACCAGTTGGCGATATAGGATTCATTATATAGATCTGGGAATCAGCCAAGGGGAAAAGGGCAGCATTTAGAATTCAACTGGTGGGATTTATTATCAAAATAAGAAAACATTACCTGTTCAAGGGCAGGAAGCAAGGGGAAGAGAGTTAATCCTTTTACAATTGTGAAGGCTAGCTTTATTGACCATACGACAAGGTCTCTTATCCCAGGAAAGCAATTAGTTGTTAGGCCAGTAAATGGGGAATGTATCTTTGCATAGGAGTTGAAGACTTGCTAATATTAGTCCACTTTGTGCTTGTGGGGAGAGAACCAAAATTACATCACTATGTCAGGGGATAGTGTGTGACTATGACTGATCAGATCAATACGAGCTCAGAAGCCTCTAGCAAAGGTTGGGCATAAATAATCTATATGAACATTTAGAGTGGAGATGTCTCTAAACATGTATATCTCATGATTCTTTGGAGCTACTACAATTGTACTTTGTTCATAGAACTGCCATGCTGGCAGTCTTTTGCCAGTGTCTCCCATTTCTCACAATTGATTCCAAAGATCTTCTTGAGAGTGTCCTTGTATTGCTTCTTCTGAGCTCTGTGTGAGCACTTGCCTTATGTGAGTTCTCCATGAAATAGTCTTTTAGGCAAATGTACTTTTGGCATTCCAACAATGTGGCCATCCTATTGGATTTGCACTCTCTGTGGTAGAGTTCAAAAGTTCAACTTGAGAAAGTACCTCAGTGTCTGGTACCTTATTTTACTAGGTGATCTTCAGAATCTTCCTGGCAATTTAAATGAAAGCAATTTGGTTTCCTAGTATGGTGCTGGTAAACTGTCCAGATTTCACAGGTGTACAACAATGAGGTCAGTACAACAGTTCTGTAGACTTTCAGTTTGCTAGGCAGCCTAATACCTCTTTTCTCCCTATCCTTTGGAGCCTCCCAGACACTGAGCTAGATCTGGCAATGTGTGTGTCAATCTCATCATCTATGTGTACACTCATGAAAAGGTAATTGAACTTATCAGTAGCATTAAAAATTAGCACAAGTGGCAGATAATCAATCTATACTTTGTTGCATCTCAGACCCAGAGGCTGCATTGAGTGCACAATCATCTGCAAACAAAAAGTTACACACCAACTCTCCTTCTACCTAAGTCTTGGCTGGTAGCCTTTTCAAGTTAAATAATTTACCATCAGTATAGTAGCTGACCTTGATGATGGTTTTGTATTCATTTATCTGTATACATGTTGTTTTCTCCAAGTTCCTTGAGGGTAGGCACTATTTTATTTTTGTTTTTGTATCTCTAGCCCCTAACACAGTGTCTGGTATATAGCAGATGTTTAACAATGGCTTGTTTAACAGAATCAAAGTGAGTATGTGATAGTAAAATGTCTATTAACTAAATGTTTTGTTTTGGAGTGTTGGGTTTAGTTGAATTTGTTGGTTTAAATAGTAAAGTCAGATACTGAGAAAGAACAGTGTTAAGAAAGCACAGGCATAGTTCAAATACTGAAGTTGTTTCTTTTCCCCTTTTTCATACCACCCTCCCCTCCCCCAATTGCCCAATCAATGAAGACAAAGCTAAGCCTACACAAACTAGAAAGAACAGATTATTGCTACCTCAAATCCCTCTCACAACTCCAGTCTTCATCCAATGGGCTGAATTTTTGTCACCATGTATTTATTTGGCTGAAATTCCCTATGTTAACATTAACATCTGTGATAAGGGGGTTTTACCTTTTTTCTGGTTGCTGTGAATGTATATTTTGTTTTTTCCTTCTCATCTAGCACTACCGAAGCCAGTGACTTTCAAACATTATTCTCTTCTCTCACACCCCAAAAGAAATGGGTCAAGGGTATTGTAGGAATAATAACTCCTAACATCCCTGGCATATAGGTTAGGCTAGATTTTTTTCCCCTGGGGAAAAAAAGAATTATGAAACTGCCCTCAAGACTGACCTGGTTCAGGGGACTAAGTCTTGAACCAAAGCCATACCTTCCTGGCCACCTAAATACAAAAGTCCAGTACATGAAGAGTCAGGGAGTTCCTGAGGCTTGACACCCATACTTCGATCTCCATCATCATGGAAAATGGAGAGACAGGGAACTGGAGCTCAACCGAATCAGTGCTGTATTCTTGCTGAATAACCTTTCTATGCTATTGTTAATGAAGTTTCCTTTTGTTAAATGTTTGATGATCCACAAGTGTCTCATTCAAATCCTAAGCCTACTCTACTAGACTGGCCTCAGTCTGGCCTTGCTATTGGAAATCATTCTAAGATGTTTTAATTGTTTTCTTGATTTAGGAAATTGAGGGAATACCATGGAATCTTCATTGGTTAAGGTTACCAAGGTCATCATTGTTGAAAATCAGTAAGCCTTATTCAATATGCTAAATGTGAATGAAGAAGATATAGAAAATACTAACCTTTTAGTTTGCCTTTAAAATAAAAATCCAGGTAGATTATTTTCTTGTCATAACTTCTCTTACAATGGAAAATTCTGATAAGTGGAAGGGTCAGATCGATCCTACTGTGGTTAAGTTGTAATGTATCAGGGAAACTGGGGAGAAGGGAGTCCATTGTTACTATTTTCTCTCTGGAAGAATGACAGACTCCTTTAATTTCATCAGTGTTCTAAAAATAATAATAACAATATCAACCGTCTGTATTTATAATGATTTGAAGTTTACAAAGTACTTTATCCATCACAATTTGTGAGATAGCAGCCAAGAATTGAAGAGTATCCAAGCTAGAAGGAGCTCTGATTGTCTTTGATTCCATACTGTAACTGAACAGGCAACTCCTTTACAACATGCTTAGTAAGTGGTCATTCAGCTTCCATTTAAAGACCTGAAATGAAAGGAAAATGACTACTTTCTGAGGCAGTCCATTTCATTTTCAGATAGCCATGATGGTTAGCAAAGTTTTCCTTGAATCAAGACTATGTTGGCCTCTCTTCCATCTATTTTAGTTCTGCCCTCTGGGACCAAGAAAACAAATCTTTTATCTAACAGTTTTTCAATCTATTTTTATATAAAGTAGAATGCTTTGCATTTATTCCTAATAAATTATATCTAGTTTGACACGGTCCATTATTTCAAAATCTGAAGGTCTTTGTAGATACTGACCATATTACCCAGAATGTTAGCTATCTTGCACAGGTTTGTATCACCCATCAATTCCATCAACAAGTCAAGTCAGTAAGCATTGTTAACCACTTACTATTTGCCAGTATTATTACAAATAACAAGCAAAAAGAAAAGCAGTCCCTTCTCTCAGAGCTTACATCATTTTAAAAAAAATAATTTATTTATTTATTTTTAGTTTTCAATATTCACTTCCCTAAGATTTTGAGTTTCAAATTTTCTCTTCCTCCCTCTCATCCCACTTCCCCAAAATTGTATGCAATCTGATATAGGTGCTACTTATACATTTATGTTAAGCATATTTTCACATTAGTCATGATGTAAAGAAGAATTACAACTAATGGGAGGAACCACAAGAAAGAATAAACAAAAAAAACACAAAAGAAAAGAAGAGCAAATAGTATACTTCCATCTGCATTCAGACTCCACAGTTCTTTCTCTGCATGTGGGTAGTATTTTCCATTGTGAGTCTTTTGGAGTTGAAAGAGCTTACATTGTAATAGGGGAAGTCAACACATAAAAGGGAGGTAAAAATACAGGATGGGGAATAGGGCTAGATGAAAGTATCAGAGCCAGGGCATTGTGGCAAAGTCTTTAGAGTCAAAAGCAGCACCAGGAAAGGAATGATGACAGGCTGGCCTCAGCTCTTCCTCAAAAATGGAGGTTCCAGGAGAAACTGACTAATGGGAAAGTAGGCAACAGGTGCAGAAGGATGTTCCAAGGTGAGAAGGCCATAGATGCTGAGGGAACTTTAAGGGTGAGAAAGCCTCTGAGGCATGGTGGTGAAGCCAACAGAGAACCAGGACAATAATGAAGGATATCTAACTTGGTTATCATCTATGTTTTTATCCAAGTGACTAAAAACAAACAGTCCAAGTATGAGAGAATATGCCTAGGCCTTTCTACTAGAGACCTTTCCTCAAGTTGGCATCTAGCTATTAAAAGTAATTATTTGGGTCTAATGATTTAACCAGCTCCAAATCTACCAAAGCCCGCAATTATCTACTCTGTATCTCTCCATGTCAACATGAATACCACTGATGACTTTACCAGATGTTTTGCTGAAATCCAGACACATGGAATCTACACAGTGCAACACTCACCAATTAGTCTATTAACTCTGTCAACAAGAGATGACATTAGTTTGACTTGCATGATGAACCCATGCTGTCATAGAGCAATCGTAGCTTCTCTTTTCAAATGCTTTCCCACTATCTTAACTCTTCCTTTCATAGCTGAAACTGAACCATAGGATGGGTCAGTGACATTCTCTAGTTCACACAGCTAACAAGTTCATAGAAGAGACATCAATAGAACCCAGGCTTCTGGAGCATTAGCCAAATGTATTTTTCCCCTGGTATAGCTCACCGTCTTTCTATAGTTTAGATTTTCTGTTCCATTGCTGCATAATTACATGGAACTCCAATAGAGCAGATGTTGACGAGGAAGCTCATTTCTAAGTTTGTCTCTGTGATGGTCTGTATTCTATCCTCCAGTGTCCATGATGATGGGCAACACTGGGCTTCTGAAGGCATGAGGCACAGGGGAAACATGCAAGCCATTAACTTGCCAAGGTCACCGTAAGGTTGGTGCCAGGATTCCAAGCATTTCAGGATTTTGTGCCATGCTTGGGGATGAATTTCCTCCCTGCCTGCCTTCCTAGAAAGAATAGCTCTTTATGGCGCCAGATGATTTCTCACTTTCTTTATGTAAGGAGGATCAGCAAATTACACCCTGATGCCAATTCTGGAGGTCGCCAACAGGAGAGAAGGCAGAGGTCCAAAATGGCCCTACATTTGATATTGCCTGAAGATGAGTTTGACAGCTCTCTGGCAGAGCATCCCTCACAAAGGGATTGAAACAGTTGTGAACATGGCCCATCTGTGAGTGCCATATGGTGAGAAGATTCTTCACCAACAAGCAGGTATGAACAGGTTGAGTCTTGCCACTGTCGACATGAGGGAGGACCAACTCTCTGGCTGGACTACCCAGATGTCGCTGTATCAGATATTGCCAAGGAAGCTCTCACTGCAGGGATCATATTCACACATTTACATCCTTCCACATCATGCCTTTCCCCATTGTGGTTTTCATAGATCATAGGTTGGCATAAGAAATTAAATGGGAATTTTTTGGGAGTCTTGCAGAAGCTGCAGATGACCTGTGAAGGCCAGCAGGAGACACAGAGTCTATGACCAAATACATAACCCAAATTTTAGAATAAGGTACTGTATACACCCAATAAAAGAAAAAGGAAAAAATCAGACTTCTTCTCTGGTACAAAGGGAAAGCCAAAAAATTTTATGCAAATTTTCCAGGTCGTGGGCGCTGCTGCTCCCCTAACCCCACAATGTGGAAGGGATAATTGTATTTTTATTATCTGCAGCTAATCATTATGGCAGAACGGTATTATGCATTGAGCACAAAACTTGGAGTCAGGAAGTCCTGGGTTCAAATTCTGCCTCATTCACTTAGTAGCTGTTTGATTAAGAAATTTGCTTCATTTGTAAAATGAAAGGGATAGACTTTTTTTGTTTTGTTTTGTTTTTGGTTAGGCAATGGGGTTAAGTAACTTGCCCAGGGTCACACAGCTAGTAAGTGTTATGTGTCTGAGGCTGGATTTGAATTCAGGTCCTCCTGAATCCAGGGCCAGTGCTCTATCCACTGTGCCATCTAGGTGCCCCCCCCCCTTTTTTTTTTGGTTAGGGGATAGACTTAATGGCCTCTAAGGTCTTTTACAATTCTAAATCTTTAATAGTAATGATAATTGTTAGTACTCTAAACATTCAAGTGTTAGCTAGTTTTGAGTTTTGCAAAATTCTTTACAAATATCTCATTTTATCCTCACAACAACACTCAGAGGTAGGGGTTATTATACCCATTTTACAGATGAGGAAACTGAGACAGACAGAGGTTAATGACTTGCCCAGTATCACACAGCTAGTAAGTGTTGGAGACTAGATTGGAATTTAGGTCTTCACTCCAGCTCTAGCATTCTATCAACTGGGTCAAACAGCTGCCTATAATCCTATGTTCTTTTAACCCTGTGATCATATCCTTTCTCACAATGTAGGGAAACCTTGTTGGCAGCATCAGAAGGAAGAGTAATAAACACTTCACTAGAGAGGTAAATGAGGTGTGAGGTAAGTGAAATTTATAGCTCACACAATTTGCTTAACTAGTGAGAGGTAGAGTAGTGGAACTATAAGAACATTAAATTTAGAGTCAGAGAATCTGGACCTGCTGCTTGTGTCTACATCACCTCGGTCAAGTTATTTACCCTCACTTGGTTTGGTTAGCTCATTTGGTTAGGCTATGATACTAAGTAAACCAAGGTCAGTGATCCACGCCAATATAGAGAGTAGCATAATGCAGTGGAAAACCTAACGGATTTAGAATCCAAAGACCCACCCTTTCTCAGCCACAGTTTCCTCATCTGCAAATTTAAGGGGTAAATCTAAACAATCTCTATGGTGCCAGCTATCAAATTGGTGATCTTATCACTCACAAAATGGGAATAATGGTGTTTATACTACCTACTTCTCAGGATTGTTATAAACATTCAAGTATTATAAAAACGTGAGTTGTTTATATAGTGAGTACCTGGACTAAAATTCAGTCTGTGAATGGCGAGTAGGAGTGGTAGTGGTAGTGAAGGCAGATACAGCAAAATGACTACCAGGCTAGATTCGCATGATAATTAAATCAGCATTAATCAAAATTAACATTAATTAAATAATACAATTAAATAAATGTTATTATTCATAATAATAAGCACAATGGCAATATAGACTAGAGTCTGGTGACCATTTCACAGTATCTCCCATTACCACAATCATCTGTACTCCCCCTTCATAGCTGGAATTTTAGTCAAGGTGCTCAGTAGTAATAATAATATCTATTATTCCCTTAGTGTAAAGAACTCCTGGTATGGAAACTACTTGCACTGCTATATAGCTTCAGCAACTCATAACCTTAGAAAGCTACCTGAGTTATCCTATTGACATGGTTGAGGTGATACTTCCATGCCTTCCATAGAGATAATGTGTATATGGAGATATGGGTCCTACAAAAAGGGTACCTCTGCAAGGGTACCTTGGGCAGGTTAGTCTGGGGATGATTAGACCATGTAGTAGCATAGGCTGTCCGAAAACTGAGGAGTATGTCTCTTTTTGCCTCCACCAAAGCTGGTGTCCCTGGCCCAAATTTACTTTTTTACTCCATACTAAGTATGGCTTTGCTCCCTGGGCTCCAGTTTCCTCATTTTTTAAATTATAGGGTTGTATTTGTACATATTCAACTTTTCTTTGGGTAGCTAGGTGGTGCAGTGGATAGAGAACTTGAGTCAGCAAATCTAGTCTCATCAACTTACCGGCTTTGTGACCTCAGACAAGTCATTTAACCTCTCCCTACCTCAGTTTCCTTAATTATAAAATGGGGACTATAATATCACCTAACTCACAGGGTTGTTGTGAAGATCAAATGACATAATATTTATAAAATACTTAGCACAGTGCCTGGCACCTAGTAGGGATTTAGTAAATGCTTGTTCCCTTTCCATTTCTCTCTTCCAGCATGGAGTAATAAGATTGAGTACTGTAGTTCCTGAAGTCAGGAAAAATTAGGTTCAAGTCTCACCTCAGATAGTATCTCCGTGATCCGGGCTAAGTCCCAAATTCTCTGAACCTCAATTTCCTCATCTATGAAATGAGTGATGGGAGGACTTTCTAGCTCTAAATTCTATATTCTCTATAGAATTCTGTACAAATTCTGCAATTCTGTATGTGTATAAAAACACCCTGACCCATATCAACAATTTTTTTTTACATTCAATAGTGGGGGAGTTAGTTAAAAAAAAATTAATGGTATAAATGGGAGGTATGGTTCTGGATGGCCAAATTTTAGTTATAAAAACTTAAAAGGCAGAGGTAGCTTAGTGGCATGTTGGATAAACTATTGGGCTTGGAGACAGGAAGATGTGAGCTCAAGTCCTGTCTTGAGTATTTAGCCCTGGGGAAGTCATTTAACCTCTCTGAGCCTTAGCTTTATCATCTGTAAAATGGGGATATTGGCACCTATCTCATAAGGTTACTTCGAGGAGCAAATGAGATAATATATGCAAAGCACTTTGCAAAATTCCAGTATTGCATAAATGTTAGCTAGTGGTGCCACATTCTTTATTAGTCTTATTTTCTGAGCCTGATAGTCAGGATAGCATACTAGATAGAGAGTCTGTCTGGAAGCTAGGAGATTCTGTGGTAGCTGTGCGATCCTGGGCAAATCATTTAAGTTCTCAGACTTTAGGCAACTAAGGCTATAAATTGCAGAGAAGGTCCAGACCTGAACTGGTTAAAGGTATTTCCCCACCTAAGAGTTCCCTGTACCAATGAAATCATAGGTCAAGCTCCTTTACTTATCTTCTATATAAGGCAAATCAAGGCTACTATGAGGCCAATACATGGAAAATCTTTTTTAATCCCTGTAAGGTCTATGATTTCATAGTGTAGGAAGTTCTTTCACCAACAGAGATTACCACCCCTCTGTGATGGGCTTTGGGGGATGCTGTGGCTGAAATAGTTAATACCTTGCAAGTGACAGGACAGGCCTCTCTGAACTTAGTTGGGCATTTCCTGAGATGACAGATATACAGTCTCTTATCTCGATTGTATGTAAAGTCTTTCCAGCTTAGCAGACCTTTCCCTGATTGTGATCTACAGACCTGGCCTTTGAGGGCCCGGATACACCTCCCTTTCCTATTGAACATAAACAAAATAAGTATGAGATTTAAAATCAATAAGGGCTGTCTTATTTTCTTTGACACAAGAGATACCCTCTGATAATGTGGCTGAAATACAGCACAGTAGTGTTTTCCACAGACTTACGATGGGAGTTGGCTTTGAAGAACCACTGGTAGGATTATGAAGCAATGGTCTGAGAAAACATTATTGGAAGTAGGACCAATTGGTGTTACAAACAATACCAGCTGGCATTGGTTTTCAGTATGCCTAGGCCTTCGTGCACCAAAGATGGTAGTACATATTTGTGTTTTTTTGAAAACATATATTCTTTAGTTCTTGGGAATCCTGAAGCCCAAAGTTTGATGGGATTATTTATAAGAGACGTTAATTATCTTTAAGACTCGCTTCACTCAAGTCCTTAAGTTTTATCTTGGCATGGAGATGAATGGTATCCCAATGGTTGTGTCAGTAAGTGTGAAGATGTATTAAGTTACGCTAAGTCTGAGCAGGCAGCAGTAAGCCTGATGATGAACTTTTTAATCTATCGTCTGAGGGCCTGATGAGTTTGGGAGGCTCACCAGCAGGGGGCTAGACACTAGGGAAGAATTTTCTTTGAGCGCAATGAACTAATGAAGATTGCTTCTGCCTACTTGGCCAAAACAATCTGTTATCTGTATCAGAAAGGAAGTGCCAAAGTATCAAAATCACAGGATTTTGTGAATTGGGAATGGCACGACTAGCAGTTGCTCACGTGTAGCACGCATGTCCTGTGTATTGCAAATTGAGCTATGGAGTGAATTTACCAAATTCAAGAGAAGTACCTATTTATTTTAGAGAAGGGCATGATTTACTTACTGAGGTAGGATGAAACATGAAGGTAAATCCAAGTCCTTCTAGGTCTCTTCTAACTCTCACACTCTAAAAAAAGGTACTCATGGAGTAATTATTTAGGTGAAAACTTGTCTCTTGATTTGATGCAATAAATCAATGGAATTTTGATTGGTGTAATAGGAGTTTATTAAGTGGTAGCTAAACCACAGGGCCACATTTATGATAGAATTGACGCTAGAAGAACCTTAGAGTCCATCTGGTCTAACCCCCTGATTTTATAGAGAAGGATATTGAGATTCAATAGAGTTAATGAACTTGATCAAAGTCATATAGGTAATCAATAGCAGAGCTATGTTCTGAATCCAGGTCCTCTGAGTCCCAATCTATCACTCTTTTCATGTTGCTAATCTGCCTCACAAATTGAATTGAATGAAGTATGCATTTTTGGCACCGATGACAAGGGGAAGGACATTTTCAGATTGCCCAGCCCTATGAAGGTACATCTTTCCAATTTCCATGTTTCCATCATAGTTTGCTTTCTATGGACTGTACCACAAGATGCCGAAGAAATCCTTGGTAAATGACTTTGACTACAACTTTGGGAGGGTCCTTTACCCACCTCACTACCTCTTTTTCCTTCCCTGGAATAAGACTGTTCAAGTTGAAAAAGACCTTAGGGACACTCCAATTTGAGGAAATTGAAGTTCAAAGGATGCAACTCGCTCAAGGTTATACAAATAATTACTGTAACAGAGTTGGAGCCTGTCTGCCAGGCCAGTACATACCTGTTGATTGATTAACCAATCAATGGGGTGGCACTTGCTGGCTCAAAGAGCTAGACTTGCCTCATCATTAGTAACTGAAATCATCAGTCAATTACACAGTCAAAACAACCCCTGGCATTTTTTTTGCCTTTTGAGGTTCTCAGCTTCATTGGATTTTTCCTTGACATTTGTCTAATTTGTTTGGCCCTTACCATCACTTCAAGCAATCTTGTGTCCTTGGGCATCCACCTCAGAATTGGGAATGACTTCACAGTTTTTGTTTGTAAGAAACCCTTTTATCATTGCAGCCTTTTCCTGCCTTTGGGGTCTTGTGGTCTGGCAGACACTGCTTTTATGGTCTCTCTAAGACAGGCTGTTTAGAATGGGGGGAGTTGGGATGGCTTTCTAATTTTGTCACTAACTTATTATGGGTTCTTGGAAAAAGCCCCTCGATCTTTCAGTATAGGAATTTCTACATTTTAGGATCACAGGTCACAGATTTAAAGCTAGAAGTTACCATAGAGGTAATTTAGCCCATCCTTCTCATGTCACAGATAAGAAAACTGAAGCCCAAAGCTGTAAAATGACCTGCCCTAGATCACTCACATTCTAAGCAGGAGAGACAATATTTGAGCCGATGTCCTCTGACTCTAGTAAGAATAAATTTATTTCCTTGCATCCTACTGCATATTGGTGCTGAATGAATGCATTGCATCTTGCACAGTGTGTGGAGATCTTCCAGTAGAAAGAATGTGCTACAAAATCCTTATAGATTGGATTAAATGAAAGTGAAATAATTTTCTTGATAAACCTGGAAAACATCTTGTTCATTTAGGTAATTCGGACATTGGATTTTTATGGGAATTTTTTTAAACCTAAATTACTTTTCCAAATTGTTAGGTAGCTTGAATTATCTGGCTAATCACTCCCAGGCTTGTGTTTCACATGCCATGTAGTTATCTGGCCAGTAAGTGTTACGCTAATGAATTTTTTTATGACACGCTTCACTAGAGTCCACCAAAGTTAATGAAACCATATGACATGTTTGTCAGGAAATGAAAGACTGACTTGTGCATCACAGAGAATTTTTAAAATGTGCTAATAGAGCTGAGCAAAGAGCAAATGTAAACTTAATGAACAATAGAACAAGGCTTTCCATGCTTTAATAAAATAGCAGTGAAGTTACTGCTAGATTGGATACTATATCTTTCTTTTAACTTTTACATTGCAGAACATATTATTCTCAGTTGGCCATGATTCTAGCCAAAGAAAGCTAGTGAACTTGAAGTTTGAAGGGTGCAAAAAAAGTGTGTGGGTGTAATGACTTGTGTTTTATATTCAACATTAGTACTATTAAGTATCTATGATTTCCTTAATGTAGAGCACTTCCTCCACTGCCAAGTACAGATTATGGTCCCTTATCACTAGAGCACTCAATTTTTGTGAGTTACTCTGATAGAAAACATTCAGCCTCCTGGAAATAGGCCTTTGAGAGCTTAGACTGGGCTTCAGATGCTGGGAAGAGAGTTTGTCCCTAAGCTTGTAACTAAAAACATTTCCAGCTTCATAAAATAATTGAATTTTGGAGTTGGAAGGGAGATTAGAGACTGTTTAGTCCAACTTGTAGCTGACCAAGCATTCATACCATAATATTGTTCACAAGTAGTCATTCTACCTTTGCTGAAGGACCTCCAGCAAGGCGAAGTTTAGGGCAGCTAGGTGGCACTGAGGATAAAGTGCTGGGACTAGAGTCAGGAAGACTCATTTTCCTTAGTTCAAATGTGGCCTCAGATCCTTACTAGCTGGGTAACCCTGGCCAAGTCACTTCACTCTATTTGCCTCAGTTTCCTCATCTATAAAATGAGCTGGAGGAGGAAATGGCAAACCTCTTCAGTATCTTTGACAAGAAAATCCCAAACAGGGTCATGGAGAGTCAGAAAGTTGGACACGCCCACACAGCCATGAGAGGGAGCCTGCTCCCTCCTGAGGAAGCCCATCCCACTTTTGCATAGATCTAAGTGTTTGTGCCCCCTCTATTTTGAAATCCGGCTCTTCCTCTGTCCAATTTCCTTCTACTTGTTGTTAGTTCTGCCTTCTAGGGTCAAGCAGAAGAAGTTTGTTTAAGCCATCTTCCACGTGACAGCCCCAAACATACGTGAAGTTAGTATTGCATTTCCTCTTAGACTTCTTTTATCCAAGTTAGGTATCCCTGGTTTTTAAAGTTATCCTTATTTGGCTTTTTCTCTAGCCCGCTGGCCATCCTGGTGGTCTTTGATTGTACATCTTGTAGTTGATCCATGGCATCCCAAATTATAGGACACGGAATTGAATATGGAATCACAGGTGTGGTCTGGCCAGGGTAGAATGCAGCAAAACCACAAGCACTCTTGTTCTGGATACTATGAATCTCAAGGTGCAATAGTAACAAGAATGAGTAATGTATAACATCTGTATAGTAATGACTATGTATTATATATAATCTATAATAACAATGGACATCAAGAGCTTCACAAGGCTTTGTGTTGAGTTGTATTGGGTTTATAGGCTGATGAGACCCCTAGTTTCTCACAAGCTGTTGTCTAGCCATACCTATCCTACTTTGTACTTAACGTAATTGCTTTTTAACCCAAATATAGCACTTTACACTTATCAATTAAATTCCACCTTATTAGATTCATTCTATTATTCTAGTCTGTTGAGATAACTGAATATTGATTTCTGCCATCTTCTGTGTTATCTAAGCTTCCCAGTTTTCTGTCACATTCAAATTTTATGAGCAGCCATCTATGGCTTCATCTATATCATTGGAAGAAAAAAGTTAAAGGTAGGCCTAGACAGAGTTTATATTCCTTTGCACAACCTTTGAGAACTAAGGACTACTTTTAGTTTACAAAGAGAAACTGGAGTCAGAATCTTATTCCTATACATATAGTATATGCATATATGTCTACATACACACATAAAATGACAATAAAATGTTTTTATTGAACTTTAAATTTTAAAAAATGTTTTACCTATTTATTTCATTTTACCTTCAATCACCCTACGAGGGAATTATTTTAGGTAGCGTCTCATTTCCAGTTTTTACATGAAGAAATTGAGACTCAGCTTAATTGACTTGCCCTAGGGTACACAATTAGTAAGGGGCAGAAATTGAATTTTGTATTCCTGATTGCAAGTCTGGAATTCTCTTCACTGATCTACTCTCATATATATATATATATATATATATATATATATATATATATATATGTATATATGTATATACGCACATATGTATATGTATATATGTATGTATATATGTATATGTATACACATACATATATAATATACATACATATGTATATATATACACATACATTTTATATATATAAGAAGTATACCTAATGTATTTAGATAATATTCCCAGGACCTGATAGTCTTTCAGAATAAAAAAATTACCTGAGATCTAGGCTGAAATTCAGTTTCTTTTCTTATGTGGGTGAAACACCGTTTTCTTGTAAGTTCTTTAAGGTTATATGAGTGATCAAAATTTTCTGTTCCTATGGACCTTTATGGGAACCAAATTGATGCTCCACTCATGTTAGCTCAGATTTTGTCATATTTTTATCCACCCTTATAAAATGGAGTCAAGATAATAGATAAACTTAGTAAATAACATTAACATCCTGAGATTTTTTTTCTTTATCTGTCTCATTGTGACTATTAGAATCCTTATTGTGTCTTTTCTCAGGTATTATGAAAACCTCCTAATTGGTCTCCTTGCTTCTAGTCACTCCCCTCTTTAATCCTCTACCCCAGTTCAGGTTCTCCTAATTTCCCCTCAAGATTATTGTAATAACTTCCTAATTGGTCTTCCTGCTTCTGGTCTTCCCCTTTTCCATTCCAACCTTCTTCACATAGCTGCCAAATTTATATTCCTAAAACATTGATCTGATGATATCATTTTCCTAGTAAAAATCTTTTTAGTAACCCTTATGGCCTCTAGCAGAAAATACAAAGTTCTCAGCTTAGACTTCTACAATCTGATTCCCACTTTCCTAAAGAGATAGTGCTGGTGCCATAATAGAATGCTGAACAATTAAAGAAAATTTGAATTCAAATCCTGCCTCAGACATTTACTAGCTATGTAGCTCTGGGAACATTGTTTAAATTTGCTGAGCCTCAGTCTCTTCTTCATGCACTCCCTCTTCCAGGTTCACCTGCTAGCTGGCCATATGATATGGTCTTTACACATGATATCCCTATGCCTGGAATATAATCCCTCCTCACTCTGGAGCAGCCAATGATAGATGAGCACATAGAAGATCTCTGATTCTCCTTCTCTGAACCCAATAAACTGCTCCCACAGCCAATAACTGATCAGTTGTGAACCAGAATGACAATGTGTTTTAGGTATAAGTACCTGTGGGAAATAGCTCATTTGAGACCACTTCACCCGAAGACATGCACATTTTTGTATCTTACCTGTCTGTCTCCTTGCCTAGACTCCCAACAAATGTATAGAATAAAACCTTTTACTGATTGTAGTTTTAGTTGGAAGAAAACATTTTTTCTTGCCATCAGAATTTCTTCCCAGACTGCAATGTGAATGAATGATTTTTCCCTTCCTCCTTTTCTTCCGTCACTAATTTTCAGTGGTAGTCTAGTATTCTGCATTAGTTGTTAAACATTTACTAAGTGTAAGTTAGTTTCATAATGTTTTACATTATATTATAAATATATTACAGCAGCATCTTCCTTTTCTATAAACAGATGTCAAACTCCTTGAGAGAAGACACTGCTTATTCATCTTTGCTTTTCTTTCATATCCCAAGACAGTGCCTTGCAAATAATAAACATTAGTATATGGTTTTTGAATGTATATGTATAAATGAATGCATAATCCACATGCTTTCTCTGCTTCTTGATGAGGCACATGAAATGAATTATTGGGTTGGATATCTTTACCTGAGATATCCTGTTTCTGCAATATCATAAATACACAATTCAAGTAAAAAAATACAGTGAGCATATGCTTAATGCTATGAATTGTGGGACTCTGAGCCTGCAGAGTATGCCTGGAAACAGACGAATTTGCTGGGTGACTAAACAGGTCATATTTTATCTATAGTATGGAGGGAGTGTGAGACAGAGACAGACATCCAAGAAAAATAACCGAGAGAAGGAGTTTGCAATAAACAACTGAAGAAAGTGACTGCGAATTCCTAATTATGAGAGATCTAACTCTAGGTTTCTTGAGTGGATAATTCTCATTAATTGAAGAAAGTCTTGGACATAAGTCTGCTTATGGCATAGTAAGCAAGCTGAGGGATGAAAGGTTAGCTTTGAAAATTGGCGACATAACCTAAACGAGGTCAATATTTCTGGCCTGAGCTGTGACCCGTTATTATAAGCAAGGGCTGAAACAACTTTAGTGAAATAATCTTTTCCCAAATGCATTTAAAAGTCTTTATGTACATCTAACATAGCTATTATAACTTTCTTGTTAGCAATATTGCTCAAGTTATCTGAAATATTCTGCAAAAGTGTTTCATATTACAAAGCTGTTCATTGCGATGGTTGAATGCACACATTACTAACTTACCTACTCTGCCTGAAGATATCAACTTGAGAGTGTTTCCCACAAACATATTTAAGATTGCATGATATTTCACTATTTCCTTCTTCTCTTGACATACTTCCTTCATCAGGTTAGGGGGTGGATTAGGATTAGCCTTTAGTGCAACATAACTTTAAACAGATCCTGTTTTTTTTTTAAAGTGTAGCTTGTCTATATAAAAATTATGATTTGAACCTGGACTCAGTTCTGTCAATTTTGAGACCAAAAAATAATC
This sequence comes from Phascolarctos cinereus, assembly GCF_003287225.1. NCBI lineage: Eukaryota > Metazoa > Chordata > Mammalia > Diprotodontia > Phascolarctidae > Phascolarctos > Phascolarctos cinereus. The sequence continues at coordinate 332,908,828 of NW_027556098.1, forward strand.
TTCATTGCAGTTTATTTCAAGAATCTCTTAGAGACCTCAACAGCTTGAAAACAATAGGGTTGAACACCAATGAGTGTCTAGAAATTAAGAGTTAATTGTAGAGAAATGTTCAGATGGTAGCACATTCTGCATTTTTCTATGCCAGTAACAGACTCTTCTCATTTGTGCACCTGTTAAATTATTTCATATTCCTTACTTCCAACTTGAATTCAAACTCCTCTAGGCAGTAATCTCTGATCTTCCCACTTGGTAATGACCTTTTCACCTCTGATTTCACATAGCAGTGTTTGCACATATCTTATGCATTTCTTATGTATGATTTTATTTAATGTTCATCATTAACCTGAAGAACTGGCTAATCTTTGATTTTCAATATTACATGAAATAAAAGAAAATTACTCTTCCACATGTTTACATGGTTTAATTTACCAAGACAATCAGCATCTCCTAGGAAAAAGTTACATATAAATTTGTGTAGGTCTTTTATGGTATTTGGATTTCTGCTGAAGTTTAAACATTACAAAACCATTTTGCTTAATGTTGAGCATTGAATTATTAATTCTATGTGCCTATACACATTATAGACCACATGTAGCGAGCCTATTCATTTGGTAATAAATATTAATAAATAACTTCAAATAGCTAGAGGGGCACTACTGAAGTGTGAAGGACCATTTAAGAGCATCTGAAAATAAATTTAATAAGCATTCACTAAGACTTGACCATGTTCGCAGAACAATATTACATCATGGGAGAAATAATTTATCCTTCCATGCAATATAAAGAAAATATTGTTCAAAATGGACCTAGATTTTCTCATCATCAAACCAAATTTCTCAGTCATCATATTTCATGAGTACTTCAACAAATATTTAGTGCTTTGTTTTGAATGGTCAGATATACCTTGACATTACATTACTATAAATATTCATAATTTTATTGATAACTATAGAATCATAGCATTTTAGAGAGGCAAGGGGGCTTCATAAACATTTGGCTCGGGGACCTAATTTGAAATGAAATAAAATGAAAAAAATAAAAAACTGAAGTCTAGATCATGCAAGTTACTTGCCCAGAGTGACATCACTTATTAATGTCAGAAGTGAAACTAGAATCTAGGACTACTAGTCAGTAGTCTTGTTTTTTCTTTCCATTGTAGGGGAGTTAAAAGAAAAAAATCACTTAAATATCATGCCAAAGAAAGCCTAACATGGAAAGTACATTTTTCTAGAATGGTAGACATCCACATGTGTAGAGTTCGCCAGCGGTCTGGAACTAGTTCATTGCTGTTTAACATTTTAATCAGTTGTATGGGTGAAAACATAGAAGTCATAGTTTGTCAAATTTGTAGACAGCACAAATCTGGAAAGCTTAACTAACACCCTGGGTGACAGAGTCAAGATTAAAAAAAAAATCTCAGGATAGAACATTGAGTTGGATGGAATATATGAAAGTGAATGGGAAATAATGAAAAGTTTTCTAGAGTTAAAAAATCAAATGCTTACTCCAGATCAGGAAAGGTATTACTAGGCAAGAGTTACTGTGAATATATCTGGTGGTTTTAATAAATCGAAATCTCATATGAGTCGATCATGTGACGTGTCACCAAGCAACACTGAGTGTCTAATACATTGTTCTAGTTGTCTTTGCCCTTGCCACGCCATGTGGGAAGCATTATGCTCAATCTGGGAACCACATTTTAAGAAAGTCATAGAAAGACTGGAGCACAACCAGAGGAGGGTAACCAGGGTGGTGAAAGTATTTTAAACAAAGATTGGTTTAAAATCTCTGGAATTTGTAGCCTGGGCAAAAAAATGACTTAGAGAGTATGACAGCTGTTTTCATGTATTATCAATCAATAAACATTTATTAAATTTTTTTTCATGCCAGTCACTGTGCTAAGTGCTGGTAATACAAAGAAAGGCCAAAAACGTGGTTCGTCCTTGTAAGAATATCACATTTTCATGGAAGGGCCGTGAGGTATAAGAGGGATGAGATTTGTCCTTCTTGTCCTTAGAAAAGAAAGCTATGAACAAAGGGTGGAAGCAAAAAGCTTGAAGATTGAGGATTTGCGTAAGGAACAAAAAAGGACCCTTGACAAGTGGTGCTTCCCAAAAGGAAAAGGAGCTGCCTCAGGAGGCGATGGTTTCCTTCCCATGGAAGGCGTTTGCTCACAGGGTAGATGCCCATTGGATAGATGTGTTGGAAAAGGAATTGTTTTCTAGTTTTGTTGGAAACATTTGGTTTCTGAAGGTCCCTGCCAGCTGAAATTCTATGATTCTGTGCAGCTATCTGAAGCCATTTCTAGCACCCTTCCTTTGAACCCAACATTTGTGTGTCAGGGACTGAATTGGAATATTTTCCCAGAAATTCTTTCTTTTCATATTCCTTGGACTTGATTACAAACCAAGAATCTTGCATAATATGGTATGAAAAAGAAGCTATTTTCTGGCAGATCTTAACCATTCTGAAATGATATATTTCTAAGGACAGGGCAGGGTGATTTTATGTCATCCAAGACACAGTTTAGCTAAGTTTGAAGATGATAATCAGTTCAGCAGAAAGATGATGAATGCAGAAATAACAGCATCTTCTAAGTCACAAAGGGCCTGCAAACTTCATCAGTGGAGGGAAAGCCCACATTGACTTAATTACAAAACACTGCCATATTTAAGTATGGTACCAAAAATCCCCAGTTCAGCTTCACATATGTGCATACCTCGGGGAGGAGAAACTGCCACACTCTTCCATTTTAGTTTAGTTCATTCTCATATGGCGTAGGTATCCATGGGTAATGTAAAAAAGATTTACAAAACCAATCAATAAATATACTTCATTTTGAAATAACTGGATGGGAAATTAATCCAAACGTTAATGAATATTATGGTCCTTTTGGCCCTTAGAAAACAACGTTAAGCCATGTTTTAAATCATTTGTGGAAAAAAAATAAAACAGTCAATCACAGATTTTTTTTAATACTGTTGAAAAAGTACCCGACTACACAAACACCAATTATAACATGATGTAGACAACTGAGAAACAAGCAAATGTATCCTTAAAATGCTAAAATAAAGTACATTTATACAAGTATGAAGCAAAACAGAGCTGATAAAAATGTTAAATTTTATGAAAAAACTCATTTGCAATTCACATCAAAAGAACTGTACATTCTCTATTGTCTTAATAGTATATAAGCAGCAACAACATAAAAAGAACATACAGCCACACAATGTTTAAAACCAAATCCATTATAAGTTATTAGCCCCAAAATAATAATATTAATTACAAGCACTTATAGCCCACACAAATCTTTGAGAATTGGCACCATCTGTCTAAAACATCTATATTCTCTATAGATTTCTAATTACAAACACACTAGCAGCTGCCATGGAATCCAAGAAGTACATAGAATATACATAGTATATTTGTTCACATTTGCCAGATCAGTGACATTCAGCCACTCGGCCTTGTGCCTTCTGTCTCCTTCTCCCCCTGAAGAGAGAAATCACTCTCAGGCACCATGTCATCACCAAAGCAAATACTGATTCATCTTAATGCTTTCACTGATCTGGATTTTTTTTTTCACAGTATAAAATTATAAATGGCAACCACAGAGATTTTGACAGCTTGAGTGTTATTAAGAATTTGCTGCTCATAGTGAACTCTGATGACACCATTTAAGCCTCCAGTGTATATAGGCTATGTTGGGAGACTAGCACAGAAGATTCTTTTGTTCTGGAAAAAGTGTGTTTTCATTCCTAGTTTTGAAGTTGTAAAACTGCCACACAATCATTATCTGACTCATTTGTGGACATAAATTACCTTTCTATTTTTCTCAAAATGAGGAAAACTGTTAGTAAGAGGAGTAGCTTGGGGGAAAATAGGTTGATGGAGGATTCTAACATATTTTGTTTGTTCTTGTTTTAGGGAATTTTAAAATTTCTTTTGAAGGCAATCAGGGTTAAGTGACACAACCAGGGTCACACAGCTGGGAAGGGTCTGAGGCCAGATTTAAACTCAGGTCCACCTGACTCCAAGGCTGGTAGCTCTATCCACTGCTCTATCTAGTTGCTCCATTTCAAGGAAATCTTATCAGGCTTTTCTTACCTATCTTTACCTTATTTGAGATTGACCACATTTTAGACACTGATCTCACAATGAGCTCCTTTCTTGGAATATAACTCCTCTTTCTGACTAACCATTTGATCACATTTGTTCATCATGGGACCAAGCTCTTTTATTGAATGACTTTTCTTAGCTAATAATGACAATATAGTCCTTGAACTCTTCACAATATTCTCTTCCTCAAAGTACTACTGGTCCCAACTAGAATATTATTACACAATCAGCACACTGCTCTTATCTGGGAAACTCAAGTGATTCTAATAAGGTCAAGTAACCATCTACTCTCATCTACAAGTGTAACTCAGGCCTCAGTCCTAGTAAAGATTTTGAGTCCCTTGTGTATTTTATACTTATTCCCTGGAAGCCAGCATCTAACCTTGCAGAGTTTGTACCACATAAGGAATATTTCACTAATTTATCATGTGGAGAATCATAGTTATCCTACTAGATATATAAGTTGTCAAAATAAATATACAGATTCAGAGAGCAAGCCATCCTGCTTTGCTCTCACTGGAAACTGTATCTTCAGCTTTATAGTTAATTGGAAATGGGATTTATTATGGAAGTTTTAGGTGGGAATTTATTTGCATGAAATGATTTATATGCATATATTTTTTCTTGTGTTCCTCATCGCATTGAGCACTGTTTTAGGAAATAATCTAACAAAGAGCTAGAATAGAAGTGTGACTTACTTGAATGTGATTTATTGTGATGTGCTTAGATGACAAGTTATTTGCATTAAATTACATACGTGTATACTTATTTTTTAAAGTTCCTCCCTGTATGAAAAATCATTTTAGGAAATAAGCTAACAAATAGCTGTGAAAGAAGTTTGATCAGCTGGAAATATTATTTAATATGGAATTCTTAGATTAGAGGGGGATTTATCCACATTAAATGATTCATATATACATATACACACATTTTGTCATGTTTCACATTTCATTGAGCACTGTTTTAGGAAATATATTAGCTAAGAGCTATGAAAACAAAATCAGTACTGGGGAAAATTGAAAAAGAAGTTTCTTGGTATTATTCAAATTTGATAAATCTATTGGACAATTTATTTGGGACTAAAGAGAAATAAGAATAATTATTGAGTGAAAGAAGTAAAAAAAAAAGATAAGTAAATGTGATCCAGGAGAAGGTTAAATTACTATGTAAAGATGTAGAGATAGCTATCTATAAATGAATCTCCTCCTTTTGGACAAGGATTCGGGAGGCTGGTTTTCTAAGCATGTTTGTCTTTGTTTCATACGTACTCCTTGAAGTCTAGATATGACTGTTCTTGTAAAGAGAACTGGACTACCCACTTGAAATCAGGCTGATCCAACAGCACCATCTTCAAATTATCACATGGCATTTGAGGGTTTTGTTTGAAAATGAATATAAAGCTTCAGAACGGGGAAGGGCTAGGATATTACTCATATCTTAAAAGAAAGTAAACCACATACTGCAAAGCATGTGCTTTTAGTCTCTAAACAATTTTATGGAGCATTGTTCATTTAAAATAAACCTTCTATTGAGTTATGATTTTGTGTGTAGGGAGGAGTGATATATATGAGAGTCATCCAGGATGTTTAGGAATGAATACATTGTGACCTTTACTCTGGGATGAAATACTCATGTTGATTAAATCAGAGATGTTTTGGAATATTGGAGTGAGAGTTCAAATATGAAATACTGATTTCTAAAGGGAAAATATTTTTTCCACCTACACATTATTTTTATTATATGTCTTCTTCCTCTTTGGCTATCCATCTATCTATCAATCCCTCTATCTTCAGTATAAAGCTGGGTCAGCTCCCCTTTACATTACAGTCGCACCCCTTCTGATAATGCTATCTTGATATAAAGTACAATGTTTGGCACCTGAGGATAGCTGTACAGAAAAAGGAGAGGAAGGATGTTATACTCAGGGCTTGAGTGAGGTTGCTGCCCATCAAAATTCATTTGTTACTAGTCAAACTTTCACTCTTTTCCCCACATGTATTCAAAAGTAAGAACTGCATTAACCCATTCTAATGATTATTTCAAAAAGAAAAATGTGAGTAATTCCCTTCTGTCTTCTACAAGTGGCTAAGAAACCAAGAAAGACCATGTTGGTTTGTACTCTCTACAGTTTCTCTGTTTTTTTTTTTTAACGTTTACTCTGTATTGCTTTGAAAATCTACTTTTGTCACAGTTCATAGCTGCAATGTCTGAGCAGCCAAGAGAAGTTAAAATCGTTGCTTATTGGAGTCATACACCCTCCACTAAGCTGGCCTTAATACAGTTGTTTATTTCCAGTTTATTTATAATCTTGATAACTCCTTCGGCGACAATCCCTACAATTGTGGCAACGTCTTCATCGGGTTTGTGGGCCACCATCCCCAGTAGTCTGACTTCAAAAGTTTGAGCTGAAAAACTCTTCGAGTGTGTATCAGGTTCTTGCAAGCAGGGAATGAGGAAGCCTGAATGCCTATTTTAGCTGGCAATGCTAATGAAACAGCATTCATAAAAATGTGTGACATTCCACTGGGGAGGCAGCAAGGATAGAGCTCAGGATTGCTGCTAGGAAGAGGGTCCCCAGCTGCATAATGTGCCCTAAGAAGGGAATTATAAAACAGTGTTCCAGAAAATGTTTTTTGTTTGTTTGTTTTTTGCTACTCCAGTATTGATTGGCAACATGGTGAATAGTCTGAATAGACAGGAAATCTTCCACTGGTTTTGTTGGCTAATGGAGGTGAATCCAATGTAACTAAGGTCAACCTCCCATGGAGATTTCTGGAAGAGGATTTCAAAACCAAATTGGTAAGTTGAAGAGAAGTCTGGTAGAGCCCTAAGTCATATAGTTAGCATTCACTGCAGAGTATTCACTCTCCAGTTGTATATCATGCTTGGGACACACACTTCGGAGGATTTTACTCAACTGAAGTTACTGCTTTTCAAGATCTTCATGGGAAAAAAAGAGAGAGAAAGAGGAGAGGGAGAGGGAGAGGGAGAGGGAGAGGGAGAGAGAGAGAGAGAGAGAGAGAGAGAGAGAGAGAGAGAGAGAGAGAGAGAGAGAGAGAAAGAGAGAGAAAGCCTGACATTTTGGTCCCAGATTTTGAGTCTGTTAGAAAATGTACATTCATATTTGTTCTTCTATTCTTGATAAAAGATCACTTCTGGGATAAGAATCAAAGTAAACAAACAAAACTTTTTTTTATAGTAGCTTACAATCTATTCTTTTTTTTTCACATACTGTACACAGAGTTCATTGCTACCCTAAAGCAAAGCACTTGGTATATAACTGTTATAACAGACTCTTTATCAGCCGTCGAAAGTAGAAGCAGTGTTTCTTAAAAGCCCATGTTTTCTAAGGCCACTGGAAGAAAATCTGCCACTAGATTTTTTTAATAGCACAAAAATCTGATGTTTCCATTACTGATTTAATGTCTGCCTTACACCTCTGTTCTTAATCAGGTGACCAATGCCTGTCACTGCCTCTGTGCAAACACTAGAGATCTTGAAGGCTTGCTTTTGTCTCTGCCTGATCATCACTGTCAGGATCCAGTGTGGTCTCAAATTACATTCACAAAGAAGAAGAGCTCTGAGTGTAATCTCTTATGATAAGTGTGTCATATTTTGGAGATGATGGGATACAGAGGGCTGATTCAGACACTGGTGAGTTAGGAGAAGTGCTCCCTGAATCCACTGAGTCTCTAAAAGGGGAAGGAGGAGTTAAAGCCACCAACTCCTCCAGATCTTGCTTGACTACGGCTGATGTCTCAGGTGCACTCTCTTTTCCAGCACCTCCTCCTGGAGGGGTTTTACTGGTTGGCTGTGCACCACCATTTACCTCAATGGAAGGGAGAGGTTGTATTTCAGCAAAAGTGGTCATGGTTGTAGGAAGCTGCATCTCTTTAGGGATCAGGTAGGAAGAGCAAAGAGGGGCGGCCACCATGGTGCCTGGGGACGCTGTTGACAACATCATGGAGTTCAATTCACTGATGTTGGCCGTGAAGCGGGTCACTACACTGCTGATCTGCTCCATCAGGGAACCCTGGGAGGAGCTGCTCCTCTGGGCGTGTTCTGAGTGCAAGGATGGGATGTCATCATCCGTGCGGCTCACAGACCCTGCTGGCTGGCTCACTGTGCTGACGGGAGAAGGAGTCTGTGGCCTATACTGGGCGGGGTAGTGTTCTTCTACTTCTGAAACATCATACAGCATCTTGGTGCTAGACTCTGGGAATGTGGTACTGCCAAATCTGCTGTCTGTGCTCTTGGAGAAGGGCTTAATGACAGCTGTTTGGTTGGGGTTCTCTTTTTTGTTGATGTGGACTGACAGTCTCTGCCAGAGGTGCTGCCCACGGCTGCTCTTCTCATTCTGAGCCCACGTGACCGACTTACCATTAGAGCTAGGAATGAAAACAAACAAATCACAGACTATTAGTTCTGGAAGAGACTTTAGCAATGATCTAGCCCAACCTTCTTATTTTATAGATGAGAAAACTGAGGCTCAGAGAGAAGTGACTGCCTGAGTCAGTTTTAGACTCCATACTAGAATACATGACCTGATTACCAGTCCTGTAATCTCTCCACTATCATATGTTGCCTTCCAAAATTGGTAAGATTCATCTCACCTGGGTGCTCCAAGGAAGATTAGCACAGCGATATATTTTTATTCATCCTATCCAAGTCCTTGCCCTCCATGGTGAATGTTTAAGACAAGATAAATGGGAACTATATTTCATATTCATATAGAAAATAGAATATTCTACACACCATGAAAAGGAACAATGCAAGTCTAGAATTCAGGACAAGTTATTTTACTTAATTTGCACAGAAAGGTGACAACTGACTCAGATTATCATTACTTACCACTGAAACATGTTAAAATTGCATATCTATAACAGCAAAAGAATATTTTGTAATAGTTCCTAATCCACCTCTGTGGTAGAGGATATTGGAGAATTGTCAACATGCTTGTAATAGGGAGATATATGTACTGGGGCACACAGTATTATATACTTATATGTGTATAATATGGAGATAAATATGTATATATATATAATATGATTTATGCAAAGAGACCAAAATCATACTAATGAATAGAGTGGATGGAGGGGGTAGAAATGACCAGCAAGTAGGTGAATGATTCTGTTTGGAAACATTCTGAGAACTAATAGCTATATTCACTGGGGTGATTCTCTTACATTCTGTCAATACTACATAAACCTATACTTGTTGCTTATTTTATGCTGTGATAGGTAGCCACATCAAGAATGTATTTATATGTGTACATGTGTACATGCATGCATGCATGCATATATTTATACCATCTATTTATGCTTTTGTCATAACTTTTTACTAGACCTATGATTTCAATGGTGTACAGAATTTCCAGGCAAAGAAACTCCCTCTAGCACTGCATCAATACCTGCTCTGCAACTTATAGATCTAGAGACTTGAAGCACTGAGAAGTTAAGTGACTTGCCCAGGTCCATACATGTGGTACATGGTAAAGTTGTAGTTGAATCCAAGTCATCAGGACCCTAAAGGTATTTAAAGCCTTCCAGGAGTTTCCTAGACCAACAAAATCACACACATACACATATAAACAAATATATATATATGTATACATATGAAAGGAAACATGATATAGCAGTTGTCACATATGCATATATTCTGAAGAATAACATACATATAAATAACATTTATGGCTTCACAGAATACCACATAAACATGACTTATTTGGGTATTTTATCCTTATTTTTGGTGAACTCAGGCTCCCTGATATGATCAAAAAGGGTCATGTCATGTATTTTTTTTAAAATTTCTTCATGATACCAGTACAATGCTCTGCTTCCACTGAATGTTTCATAATATTTTTTTTTACCAACTTGCAATATTTAGACTTTCTTTCCATTCTTACTTTCCTAGGCAAGTTTTCCATGCCTTTTTCTGCCTGACTGAAGCGTTTAGCTGTAGGGAAGGAAGCTGAAGAGTTCAGAGCCTAGATCAAATAGGCTAGACTGTAACCTTTCAACTTCCCCCCTCTCTCTTCCCCAGGGGTCTGATTTGGTTGACCTCTCTAAGGATACAGTCTTTGCTAGCGAGCCCCAAACCTGGTGCAGGGAGATAGAGTGATTTTTCCCAGGGTCCTATAGCTAGCAAACATCAGAGCTCGAATTAAAATCAAGGTCTTCTGGTGTCCAAACCAATGTTCTTTCTACTATAATCCATCTCTTCGTCACATGACTCTCCCCTTCCAAACCCATACGACAAACCCATATGCCAAATGGATATTTCTAAAGCACAGGTTTGACCCCATCATTCCTTTGCTTTGGAAGTGCCAGTGATTCCTTATTTCTTCTGCAATGAGGCATAATTCTTTTGTTTGGCATTTAAAGCCCTTCCCAATCTGATTCCAATCTACCTTTCAAGTTTATTGAACATTTTTCTTCTCATGCATCCTTTGTTATGTATACTCAGTAGTTTTTTTTTTCTTGTCCCTGTCTTTGAGCCTTTGCCCCCCCATAGACTGTCCCCATGCCTGGATTTTTTTCCTATTTATCTCTCCTCCTTAGACTCTTTCAAGATATAACTCAGGTGCCATCTCCTTCATGAAGTCTTTTTGGTCTACCTGGTGGTAAATGCCATCCCCCATGAAATTCAATTAATCAACCATTCAATATTTATTAAGTATTTGCTATTTGCCAGGCACTGTGTTAAATTCTGAAATTACTTTTGAATAGTATTTTTACACACTCACACATATATACACACACATATGTATCTGTATCTATAAATAAACATAATATACACACATATGTATATATGTATGTATATATTTTTGTATACATTTATACATTTGTGTATATTGTGTATATATATGCATGTGTACATACATATAGCATCTGTTTTGTTTTTGTTTTTGAATTTACTTGTTAGTGTACATATAGTTTCCTTCGAGGAGACTATAATTTCCTTAAGGCCAGAGGCTATTTTTTTGTTTGTATCCCCAGCAGCTGGAATAGCATAAAACACATTTTTAATAAATAGTTTTTCAATGTATGAATGACTGGAGGATATAGTCTGTGACTCTCCCTTCTCACTATTTCTCAACTTAGAGTAATCTAAGACAGCACTAACTGGTGATTGTCTCTTTGAGTCCACAGAGGTGTACTATGAGGTCACCCTCTAGGATACCTAGAAAATCCTGGGCTAGGTGGAGAATTTAAAGGGAAAGAAAAACAGCTTAGAAAACACAAGACCCACTTTGAAGAAACAGTTCTGACAGTGCTATCCTTGCCACTGAAAGGACTATAGATTAGCCTCAGACTGCCTGGCTGGTGGCCTTGCTTGGTGTTTTGTTGATATTTTGGGTTGTGCCTGCTTAGATCTGATAGATATTTCTTTGTCTGATAACTCTATAAAGTTTGGCCTGTGGTCCACTGCTGTGAAAGATCCTTTACTATCATTGTTAAGATTGCTAATTTTGGGCTGATTGATCCATTAGGTTGACTCAATTGGATAGAACACCAGCTTTTTGTCCTCTGTAACACCGTGCTTCTTGATTACTCTGCTTTCATTTTCCCACCATTGTTTCCTATCACATCTATCTGTGTATTTCTTCTGGCTGCTATCCTGTCCCATTAAGTGTTTTTTTCCTCACACTAGCAACTATCTGTGGTTCTATTGAGTGACCCACAGAATTCTGAAAATGGTATGCAGCATTTTCCTTCTTTGAAAACAGAGGTTTCCAGGTGTGGTGTGTGTTTGGACCCACAATAACATCGGCAGAATAAGTATAGCAACTAGCCAGAACAACCAACAAACTCCACATTTTTCAGTAGAATTTCAAGATTTTCATTGATTCCAGTCAAGTTGTTTTGGACTTTCCCCCTCCCTTTCCCCTTCTCTTTCCCCTCCTTTGCAGCTCCAAGAGAATAAGGTTATCCAAGATCTACATCTTTCTCTGTCTCTCTCTCTTCTATCTATCTATCTATCTATCTATCTATCTATCTATCTATCTATCTATCTATCTATCATCTATCCATCATCCATCCATCCATGCATCCATCTAGTAATTGAGCTGCAGCACTCATTTCTGTTAATGATCCTGAGACTGCACTCCCACCTCTGACCACACTTCACCATCCCCTGACCACTTTGGGCTTCAGGGAAAGAAAGGAACAAGAAGACATAAGGGGAGAGGAAAACAGAAGGAAAGTTAGGAAGACTAAGTGAGCAGGACTGTGACAATATGATTTGTCCTGACTCAGAAGCAGGGGACAAAGCCCCTGTAGCTTCTTTCTATTCCCCAAGAAATGGTTAGCCTATTTGCAGAACATTGCTTTACTGCATATCACCTTTCTCCATTTCAGAATGACTCACTAATTAAATCTGAACAAAGGAAGCTCCATGAAGGTAATGTTATTCAAATGCCTGCTATTTTAACACTGCAATTTTAAAATGCAAATAATGAAGGCCAGTCGTAATGGTACTTTCCATCTTTTAATCCTTCCCTCCCTTACTTTAGGGAAATGTTAGTTATTTACTTGTCTCAAATAGGCTCTCAAATATAGCTCTCCAGCTATATGAATTCCCTTTCGTTGTTGTTTTTTTCATAGTGACAGATTTTAAGGGTTTCAGTGTGTGTATGAGTGGGGAAATTTATAGCAAAAATTCTACATGATAATTAGGAGATCTAAATTAATATACAGAAAGGACTCTCCCATGGGAAGTCAGTGAAATAGACCAGTAAACATGTATACTGCCCCTCAAAGGGCTGTCTAGGAATATGCAACTAATAAGCTGCTGCCTTTTGCCTTGGTTAGCCTGGACTCCACACAGTGAGGATTATAAGCTGTTTAAAGTATTCTTATATTTCAATATATTTAGTAATGGTAGAGACTTTAATGCAGTTCATTTGTGTTTTCACAAGTGGCAAGGGGACAGGAGCAGATAAGACGCACAAAAAATTACAGAATCTCAGAATTGCATGAGACCTCACAGGCCATATAGTGTAACCCAGACCTGAAGAAAATAAGACAGGTCTTCCAGCTTTTGGTTAAAGAATTATAGTGGGGGGAGGGAGAGAACCTGCCACCTTTCAAGCTGGCTCATTCCATTTTGGGAGCTCTATATGTTAGAGGGTCCCTGTCCCCCTCTATAGCCAGCTAAAATTAACTTTCTTTTTTTCAATTTAGAATCTTCAAAAATACCTTTTAAAAATGATAATTGTTCCTGCTGAAACTTAATTCCTCTTTATTTTTGTTTGATCCCTGTGTGATTAGGTATTTTGGGGGCAATATGTGCTGGTGGTGAGAGATGGCCTTAATATTTAGACTCTTTGGATAAATATTTCCCAGTCGTCTGTGAGATTAGAAATGTTATTACTGAATTATGCATTCCAGGCAGTAAAATTTTCACAATGAATATGGGCAGTCAACAAGAAGTTCACTTAGTTGGGTGGTCCAGGAATGTTTGCATGTTTGTTTATACCGCTGGGAGAGCTGGGAATTTTAAGCACATCCTTAATCACAAGGCATATTTTTAAGCATCTTATGAGCTTATCAAATACTTTGTACTGAATATAAATGAAGAACATACTACTTGAGCTTTTAATCTATCTTCAAAGACTTGAAATTAAAGGAAACATTTTATTTCTTAGCCTTGGAAAAAAATTTAGTGTTTATGTAACCTATCACAGAATCGGATACTCTGAGTGTTTGGTAGATGTCAACTCAAATTTCTGTTAATGCCTACTATGTGTCAGGCACCATGCTGAACACTGGCGGGGGAAAGATAAAAGACATGCATTAATGCCTGCCCTCAAGGAGCTTACATTCTATCCGGAGAGGCAATATATAAACATGTAAATATATTATATATATATGCATATAGAAATAGACATTCAGACATGTATGCATGCATTTGACCAGATATGTGGCTTCATCCCTGTAAAAAGCTTCCAGAGGTGTACTGCAGCCAGTTTGAACCACATCTCAAGAGGCAATTGTTAAGTGTTTGCTTATTTATTTATGGATGTTTATACCTCAGAAATGATTACAAATCAAGGCTTGATTTATTTTGTTGATTAAACTTAATGTGATGAATGAAATGTTAATAATGTTGATTAAATTTTAAAGGGTGGCACCAATACATTCATTCTACTGATTCCCATCCCCATTCCCCAAGCCAGTTGTTAAACATTTACCACTACATTCCTGGGAGCTGTGGATGAGGAACTTCCTCATCTAAGCATCTTTTATACAAATTATAGTCTCATCCAGTTGCCTGAGGCATTTAAGAGGTTAAGTGACTTGCCCAGGGGTCAAATAGCCAGTAGTTGTTAACCTACCTCTTCTTAACTTCTAAGGTTGTATCTCTATCCACTATACCATCTTCTCTTACTAAATATAAAGGGTGAGGATGTCCTTTGATGAGGAAACTCCCTCTATTTATGCAGGCTAACACTTTCACTGAAAGTTGTAGCCATATAAAATGCCTAGATAGTACTGGAAGGTCATGTGACTAAGGCTATGCAGGTAGTATGTATCAGAGATGTGGACTTGAACCCACACCTTTCTGGCTCCAAGGGCAGCTCTCCATCCACTCTTTCTTGCTGATTGTTTAAGTAAAATATATACAAAATAAATACAAGGAAATTATTCGGAGGTTGAATTAGCCTCAGATTGCATCTACTTCAATTTATACTCCCCGAAACATTTCTTCTATCATATACCTGACAAATGGTCATCCAGACATTATTTAAAGACCTCTGATAGGAGGTAACACTATCCCCAAAGCAAGAATTTCCACTTATCATAGTCCTAGTTGTAAGTACTTTTTCCCTTACTTAAAAGAAACCTGATCTCTGCAGCTTCCACATATTGTTCTCAGTTCTGTTCTCTGGGAACAAGGTGGACAAATATTTCCTTTCTAATTTACAGATAGCCTTTCAAAAACAGCTATTGTGTCCCCCTAAGTCTTCTCTTCATCAGACTAAATAAATATCTGTAGTCGCCTTAACTGATCTTTATACGTCATTAGCTAGAGGTCCATCAGCATCCTAGCTGTCTTCCTCTGGTGGGCCTCCAATTTATCAGCAGTCTTCTTAAATGTGGTATTCAGAATGGAATGAGATACTCTAAATGCGATCTGCCTAGGACAAAGTAGAGCCAGACAATCACCTTCCTCATTCGAGACCCTAGGCCAATCTAAATGTAGCCTAAGATATGTTAATGTGCTTGCGCTCTCTCTCTCTCTCTCTCTCTCTCTCTCTCTCTCTCTCTCTCTCTCTCTCTCTCATCAGCCTCCAAAGGTTGGCATATCATAGCATTGAAATATTGCCACTAGCAAACCTTGTACAAACTGGAAAATCAATCAATAAACATTTATTAAGTACCTACTATGTGCCACACACTGGGTTAAGCTCTGACTTAATGACCAAAATGACCGAATAAAGGAGATTATTATAGCAGAAACACATCTTGAAAAATGCGGTGCTAATGAAATGGCTCTATCAGCATATACTATAAAAGCCAGAGACTATCCAGCTGATGATAAGACCCAAGATGTCTGTTAGCTCCATCACTCCCTTTGTGTGCAAAGGCTCTGTGGGAGTCCTTGCTCCCTGAATCATCCAAGAGTTTATATTCTACCTAGAGATGGAACCTCTGAGCATTTTAATTAGGAAGATGGAATGAATTGTCTTTTGCATTGGTTTTCCACTCCATCAACTCTCTTCTCCAACCAGGCACTTCAAAGGGCTCCGATTACTACCCAACTGAGAAATTCTCAACCTCTAGGACTCACCTCCTTTGCCTGGTTGCTGAATGTAACACACAAGGGCATTGTGTCACTTCAGGCTTGCTGCTCCATCAGTTCCTCCACAAACATTTATTGAGAGTACCTGTTCTGTGAAAGGCCCACATTGTTGATGCTGATGATTGCACTGTGCTAAGCACTATACACACATGGATAGAAAGAAGTATCTAACACCTGCAAGGCGTTTTCAACCTGTATTCTCAACTGGACCATAGTCATCACCACCTAATAAGACTCCCTGCCTCTGGTCACTCCTTTTTCCAATCTATCATTTATACAACTCTCAAAATAATCTTAAGGCATAGGTATAACCATATTCCTTTCCTTTATAAAACTGTTCAACTGCCAACAAATTCTTTAGATTGGAAGTTAAAGCCCTCTACAATCTGGCTTCAACCTACCTTTCTAGCTTATTTGCATATTAACTTTCCATTCTAGCTAAGCAAAACAACTGTCTTCTGATCTGTTTCTACTCTTTCTCACCTCTCTAAATTTGGGTCTATGTCTGATATTGTTCATGTTTAGAATGCATTTTATTCATATCACAGTATCTTAAATTTTTTCTTTTTCTTTAGTGCTCAGCCCCTATGATCATAGAAACTTTTTCCTGATCCCTACAAGTTGACTTCCCCAAATTTTCTTAAAATATCTATATATCTAGATCTTTGCCTCTGTCACATGCTAACCTGTGTTATTGAACCATGTGCTTGGGCACATCATACACCGTCCCCCATTAGACTGTAAGATACTCAAGGGCATAGACTGTACTTTTTTTTACCTTCCTATTCCTAGGTCTAGGGGTAGCAGAGTGGCCTCAAATAATAGCAATAATAATAACTAGCAATTACATAGCACTTTAAGACTGGTAAAATACTTTTCATATGCTTTCTCATTTGATCTTCACAACAACCAGGTAAGGTGGGTGCTATTATTATCCACATTTTACAGATGAGGAAATTGAAACTGAGGTTAGTTTAGGATCACAAAGCTGGTAAATATCTGAGGAAAGATTCTAACTCAGGTCTTCCTGACTTTTAAGGCCAATGCTTTATCCACTGACCCATCTTGCTGCCCTAAAAACCAGGAAGAACTCTGTCCAAGTCCTGTCTCTGACACATTCTAGATGTCACTTAATCTCCTAGTGTTGCAGGCAATTCTTTAAGATTATTATTACAGAGAAAGTGCTGAACTACATCAAAAGAGGAATTTTTTTTGATTTAAGAATTCACTATGCCATTGAAATTACATGGATCCAATCCAAATTCTGGTGTCTAGAACTATGCTTTGAATATTCATTTGTTCCTTCCTTTCTTATTTTGTTTATTTACTTGTTTGTTTCTTCATTTAACTATTTTCCTAGGTATTCATGTTTAATTTATTTGTTCATTCATCTATCCACTTAATCATTTATCTTTGTATTTTCTCTATCTATCTATCTATCTATCTATCTATCTATCTATCTATCTATCTATCTATAATCTATTGTCTAGATCTGTATTTTCAACAGTGTGAAATTTTCTAGTTTGGGAACCTCATCCACCACTGTAGATTAGTAATTGTAATTTAGGTTCTTAGAGAATTGTCTGGGAGCACTGATAGGTTAAGTGTCTTGTAACTGCAGTGTGTTTCAAAGACACGAGTAGAATTCGTGTTTTTCTGACTTTTGACCCTCTGTCCACTAGAAATGCTTTTTCTCTAAGCTTTGTTCATAGGAAGTGCTTAATAAATGTTTTTTTTTTATTAATTCATTCATCCATCCATCCATCCATCCATTCATAGCAGGTACTTGTAATAAAATCAAAATCTTGAGACCGTTGCAGGGGATAGAATTTGAAGGGGCACCATGACAGAGAGCAGTTGACCTGACATGATCAATCATGTTGGACTTCATTATCTACTAGCTGGGGAGGGAGTGCAGTGGTGGGGGAATCAGAAGACTTAGATTTGAATCCCTGCTCTTCTACTTACAATATGTGTAACTGAGCAATAACTCTAGGATATGTTTGAGTCCAGTGCTCACTGTACTGCAGTTTCCTCATCTGTAAAGTGAGAGAAAATTAGACTCAATGACAACTGGGGCAACTTCAAGTTCTAAATCTATGATCCTTCAAATCTATGATCCTTCAAACCTATGAAGCTGTGATTCCTACAATAAATAATGAATCCAATATGGCAAGATAGTAAAAAAAAAAAGGCAAAGGGCAAGACTTCTTAACCTGTGGTCTATGAACTTTTTTTTTAATTTAATCACTGCATTTTGATATGACTGTGTTCCCTTGCAATCCTCTGTATTTTATTTCATGAATTTGAAAACATTATTTGGAGAAAAGCTCCATAGACTTCACCAAACAACCAGTGGGATCCATGACACAGAAAAGTTCAAGAACTCCTACTCTAGGACATGAGAGGGAAAACAGAGAGCACTTCCAACTGGTCAGAGAAGGCTTGAGATTTGGGTAAGATTTGAATAGATGTACAAAGGGGGGGGAAACATTCTAGGTAAAAAAGGAGGGTAAGGGGACTAAGAGTGCAGAGAGATTCAGGTAAGCCTGGAGAAGGTAGAGGAACATGAAGAAAAGCATTTTGGCTGTAGGAGAAAATTCATAGAAGAGATTCAAGGAAGTTGTGAGGATAAAGTGAGATGATGTTTATAAATGGCCTAGAACAGGGCCTGGCACTTAATAATAGACCCCTAGTAGATGGTTAATAAATCATTAGTTCCTTCCTTATTTCCTTTCTTCCTTGACCTAATGAAGAGAGAGGGAATTCTATGGGTCCTGGAGCTAGAATTTGTTTAAAATATATAGCAGTTAGAAATAAGGGATGCTGTGTTTAGTGAGGGTTACCAAACTATGGTGATGTCAATCAGCCCGATTTCAGTTCCTTTAGGATGGGAACTATTTCTCATTTTTGTCTTTGTATCATCAGTGCCCAACTCAGTATCTCACATATGCTTAATAAACACTTATTGAATTATTGAATTATTCAGAGAATATCACTAGCATTAGAAGGACATACTACAGAAAGGGTTTCTAAGCAAAGTTTCCAGATAGGTATCAGAAGGTTAGGAGAAGCTTTCTTCTAATGTTCGAGAATTCTATACTGTGGCATAAGGTGTTTAGGCCTGTATCTAGAGGCCAAGTGGGAAACAGAGATTAGGAAAAGCAGAAGAGGCAAAAAGATGTTGTCTGAAACAACAATGGATAGTTTTGCTATTTGATGTGGCCTTCTAGCTAGGGCAGCTTCTAGCTAAGCTCACCAAGGTAGGTCCCCTTCAGTTCGTGGTTCTAATCGTGTCTGTTATTTCCCTTAGTTAGGATGGGAAAGAGGAGTCTTTGCCAGGGACTGAAAGGAGGCAGATTCCTCTCAGATACCTGTTGCTGCCTTCATATTTGGAAAGGACCAATATCATATCCCAATGTTAGAATCAATGTACAGTGTGTCTGACTGTGGTTGATCGGACCAATATGAGTTCAGAAGGCTTTAATACAGGTAGGGCACAGATAGTCTGCATGAATGTTTGAGTTGGAGATGTCTCTAAAGTTGTATATCTCATTTTTCTTTTGAGCTATCACCACTCTGGTTCACTCATAGAGCATAGTGTCTTCTTTGATATGGGCCATCATGCTGGAGGGTAGAGATCCTAGAGATCAATAGATGGTTGAACTGTTTCTTCATTTGTAAACTAAGCTTGTACTCCTTTATGAGGTCCATTGAAAGGTTTTGTGGAACCATTGGCTAATTCTTTAAATATTTATGTTTACTTCTATTCCCCCAAAGAGACTCTAAGCTCTGTTCTTTGTATCCTGCACAACCCCTAATAAAGCCATTAACCTAAGTTAGCACCATGCTTGGCATGTAGTAAGTATTTAATAAATGCATTTGTAATTCATTCATTCACACAATAGGAATTCAGTGAATATATTTGAATGAATGAATGAATAAATATGAAAGCCTTACTTCCATAAATAGGTTTCTGGCATCCTAAAAGTAAAGATTGTTTCTTCTATATCCTCCTATCCCTAGCTCATGTAGGACAGCACATAGCCAGCCATTATTGAGTGCTTATCAAAATACTGTGCTGACTCTGTACATAGGAAATATTAAATTCTAGTTGGCAGATGTAGCCCATTTATACAAATATAGTCCCTTTACTTGCAATTCTATTGCCTCTCATGAACCCCAGAATAGTAATAAGGGTTAGGGGGAGCCTTGTTGAAAAGGAGATAAAAATCAATTCACTGACCTTCCAAAATGTGACAGTTCTCCACCAGGCAGCATTGCTGACCTGAGCAGTAGTCATTTTTATCATTCCTTGGTTTTCTATCTGTCTGAGCATAGCAAGGCAGTAGAGAGTATTTTTCTCCACTGCTATGACGGAGGATAGGGCTGGTTGCAGCATTCTTGTTCTTTCTCTTGCCTGGAGGACTCAGAAAGCCATTTTCCTTTGACTTGGTAGTGACTTCATGGAAATTAATAACTAGTGGACTCAGTTATCCCCATTAGAATACAAGTACCTTGAGGGCAGGGACTATTTTGCTTTTGTCTTTGTGGCAACTAGCATAGTACCTAGAACATATAGATGTTTAATGAATGCTTGTTGATTGAGTGAATGAATGAAATAGGAATCAGAGCATAAGAGTGAAAAGGACACTCTTAAAGACCATCTAGTTCAAAAGACTCTGAAAAGGGGCCTGCTCTGTAGTATATCTGATTAGTGTCAATCTATCCTCTTCTTGAAGACCTACAGAGAGGGAAAATTTGCTATCTACCAAGGCAGCTCAAACAAGGTTAGGACATCTTCTCTTATATGGAGCCTCAATTTACCTCAACATGACTTCTACTCATTTTTCCTAGTTTTGCCCTCTGGAACACAGTAGAATAATATCAATCTAATTTCTACATAACAGATCTTCATAGCTGGAAAGCACCTATCATGCCCCAGCTAAGTCTTCTGTCCAAGCTAAGCACCCCCACGTCCTACAACTAAGATGAATAGGGTGTTGCTTCTACTCCTTTCACCATCCTGGCTGATCTCCTCTGGAACTGGTATATTTCTCTAAAATCCATCCTGAAATGTGGTATCCAGAAGAGAACACAGTACTCTAGTATTGGTCTGACCCAGGAACAGCAAACGAGATATCCTCTTCTTCATGCTGGGCATTCTGCCTCTATGAGTTCAACCCATGATTGCAGCAGATTCTTCTTTTGTCATGCTTACACTGTTATTTCATATTGAGTTTTACGTGGTAGGCACTGTGCCAAGTGCTGGGGATATAAAGACAAAAATGAAAACAGCTCCTGCCCTCAAAGGGTTTATGTTTTACCAGAGCCAGCTAAACTCCCAGGAAAGATACTTGCCCCTGAGCACTACTTTTGGAAAGCTGTGATTATTAGCAAGTTTTTCCTTTCACCATGCTTACCTGTGCAACTTTCTCTCCTGCTGTTCCTAGTGGTGGCTGGGGACTAAGCAGAGTAAACATAATGCCTCAGCTGTATGACTTCTCTTCAAGGGCATAAAGGCAGGAGTGTGGCTGGAGCCAATGTGTACCATCTCTCAAGAGCTGTTTGTTTTATATATATATATATATATATATATATATATATATATATATATATATATATATATATATATATTTAATATAAACTTATTTATTTTTAGTTTTCAACATTCACTTCCACAAGGTTTTGAGTCCCCAATTTTTCCCCCATCCCTCCCTCCACCCCAAGATGGCATGCATTCTGAATATCCCTTCCCCTAGTCTGTCCTCTCTTCTATCTCTCCCCCGCCCTTCTCTTATCCCCTTCCCCTTCATTTTCCTGTAAGGCAGGATAGACTTCTGTACCCCATTTCCTGTATTTCTTATTTCCCCAGTATCATGTGAAAACATTTTTTAAAACACATGTTTTTAAAACTTCAGGTTTCAAATCTTCTCTCTTCCTCCCTCCCCACCCACCCTCATTGAAAAGGCAAGCAACTCAATATAGGTTGTACATGTACAGTTATGCAAAACACGTCCATAGTAGACATGTTGTGAAAAACTAACTCTATTTCCCTTAATCCTATCCTGCCCTCCCATTTATTCTCTTCTTTCTTTTGACCTTGTCCCTCCTGAGAATCATTTACTTCTGATTACCCCCTTTCCCAATCTGCCCTCCTCTCTATCATCCCCCTGCTCTTGTCCCTTCTCCCCCTATTTTCCTGTAGGGTAAGGCAGATTTCCATACCCAATGAATGTGTATGTTATTCCCTCTTTAAGCCAAGTCCTATGAGAATAAGATTCACTCATTCCCTCTCACCTTCCCCCGTTTCTCCTCCAGTGTAAGAGACTTTTCTCTTTTTTTTGGTGAGATAATTAACCCATTCTACCTCTCCCTTTCTTCTTCTCTGAGTATAATCCTCTCTCATCCCTTAATTTTATTCTCCAGATATGACCCCTTAATCTTCAGCTCACCCTGTGCCCTCTATCTATCTATCTATCTACATATACATACATATAATTTATTTCCTCCAACTACCCTAATACTGACAAAGGTCTCATGACTTATAAATATCATCTTTCCATGCAGGAATGTAAACAGTTCAATCTTTCTAAGTCTCTTATGATTTCTCTTTCCTGTTTACCTCTTCATGTTCCACTTGAGTCCTGTATTTGAAAGTCAATTTTCTATTCAGCTCTGGTCTTTTCATCAAGAATGCTTGAAAGTCCTCTATTTCACTGAATGACCATTTTTTCCCCTGAAGGATTATACTCAGTTTTGCTGGGTAGGTGATTCTTGGTTGTAATCCTATGTCCTTTGCCCTCCAGAATATTATATTCCATGCCCTGTGTCCTTTAATGTAGAAGCTGCTAAATCTTGTGTTATCCTGATTGTGTTTCCACAGTACTTGAACTGTTTCTTCTGGCAGCTTGTAATATTTTCTCCTTGACCTGGAACTCTGGAATTTGGCTACAATATTCCTAGGAGTTTTCCTTTGGGGATCTCTTTCAGGAGGAGATCTGTGGATTCTTTCAATTTCTATTTTGCCCTCTGGTTCTAATATATCAGGGCAGTTTTCCTTGATAATTTCTTGAAAGATGATGTCTAGGCTCTTTTTTTGATCATGGCTTTCAGATAGTCCAATAATTTTTAAATTCTCTCTCCTGGATCTATTTTCCAGGTCAGTTGTTTTTCCAATGAGATATTTCACATTGTTTTCTAATTTTTCATTCTTTTGGATTTGTTCTACTGTGTCTGATTTCTCATAAAGTCACTATCTTCCAATTGCTCTATTCTAATTTTTAAGGAAGTATTTTCTTCAGTAAGCTTTTGGACTTCCTTTTCCATTTGGCCAATTTTTTTTTTAGGGCATTCTTCTCCTCATTGGCTTTTTGGACCTCTTTTGCCATTTGGGTTAGGCTATTTTTTAAGGTGTTATTTTCTTCAGTATTTTTTTGGGTCTCCTTTAGCAAGCTGTTGACTTGTTTTTCATGATTTTCTTGCATCACTCTCAGTTTTTCCTCTACTTCCCTTACTTGCTTCTCAAATCCCTTTTGAGCTTTTCCAAGGCTTGGGACTGATTCATATTTTTCTTGGAGGCTTTGGATGTAGGAGCTTCGACTTTATTGTCTTCTTCTGGTTGTATATTTTGATCTTCTTTTTCGCCAAAGTAAGATAATATAGTCTGACTCTTTTTGTGCTGCTTGCTCATGATCCCGGCCAATTACTTGAGTTTTAAACTCTTTGTTAAGGTATGAATCTGCTTCCAATGTGGAGAATGTATTGTCCCAAGCTTCGGGGGGTTTGTACAGCTGTTTTCAGAGATACTTGTAGGACCCTGTAAATTTTCAGTTCTTCTAAGGTGGTATGATAAGGGGCGAGGTGTTTACTCCTTTCCTGGCCTGTGACCACAAGTACTCCTTTCTGTCCTGTAACTGTGAGGAGGGGTTTCTGTCCACAGCTACTACAAGCTCCACCATGCCAGTGCTCCTCCTCACCCTAGCACTGCCACCCAGAGCTGTGGCCCAGATCGAAACACGGGCAAAGCAAGAGATTCCTGCCTCAGCACTGGCAAAGAGATCCCAGCAGTCCCTCTCTGATCAGCCACTGGATTCCCCCTCAGTCTCTGGGCCAGAAGCTCAGGAAGCAGCTGCCCCCCCAGGGCCATGCTCTTGGGGAATGGAGATGAAACCCCGCCTTCCTTTCTCAGCACTGACAGAAAAGACTTTTCCCACTGACCTTCTAAGTTGTCTTTGGCTTTGGTGGATTGAGGAGTCTGGAAAGCTGCCCGAGATTCAGTCCTCTGAGGCCTGCTCCAGGTTCACTGTGGCCTGCATGCCCACGCTGCGCTGTGCTCCCAGCCCCGCGCGATACACCTTTCTGATCGATCATCCAGGGTGTCTTGGGCTGGAAATTTGTTTCACTCTGTCTTTTTGTGGGTTCTGCTGCTTCAGAATTTGTTTAGAGCCATTTTTTAATGAGCATTTGGAGGGGTTTGGAGGAGAGCTCAAGCAAGTCATTGCTTTCACTCTGCCATCTTGGCTCTGCCCCCCTGGTTGTTATATTTTCTATGAGCATTTACATCTCAGAAATTGTAAACACTACAAATTAGGGCTTGATTTGTTGATTGCCTAAACTTAAGAAAGTGATGGAGAAAAGAATGATGCACATTAAACTTCAAAGTATGTCCAGTGCTCACATTTTTTCTGCAGAGGGCCTATCATTAAACATTTACCAGTAAATCCCTGCTCTGAGCACCTTACCTTTTGCTAATTCACCTTGTTTCTTTCTCTCATCACTATAAAATACCTATATTGTCATTTATATAGCACTTAACATTCACTACACCACTTGAGCCTCAAAATAACCTTTTGAGATAGTTATAGCAGGTACTATTACCATCATTTTCCAGATGAGGAAACTGAGGCTCAGAGAGATTAAATGATTATGGAACTAGGAAACAGCAGAGATATGTTTTGAACCCTGATCTTCCTGGTGCTAAGGCTGACTCTCTGTTATGTTAAACTGGCTACCTCTCTATAATTTAGCATTACCTTACAAAAGGAATTTACTCACAGAATTTATGATGCTCTTGGCAAACCAAACTAAGGGAATTAGGAAAGCAGTTTTTATTTGTGTCATTTAATGAAGCCAGTAATTTCAATTCAAAATCAGAGAAACATTAGCCTCACTTCCAGTTTTTGATAGCCTCATAAAATATTCCTTTGCATAACTGATTGTAGTGCAGAGCATTTGAAAGACTCTTTTAGGTCAACTTGGGGTTTATCATTTCTTTCCTTCTCAGTGGTACTTCTAGAAAATTAATCTGAAAACAGGACAAAACGTACAAAAGACAGCTTACTTATTATTACTTGCATTCTATGCCACTTTTCAAACAAAATAATCACAGAATTGTTAGTAAACTTCCTAGGCAGAGATTCAAATATTGGGAAAGGGCATAGCACTGGTTCATTAGGAATAGCTTTCTGAGCCCCAAGAATGTAGTCACCTATACATTAGAACATTGGAACACTACACTGTAACTTTTATGTAGGAAGGTGAAGAGTTGTTTTCTTTAATTGAAGAAAAAACAGTCCCTGCCTTCAAGCTGCTTATATTTTGGTGGGGGGAACTGAGTTCACTTGTCATTAATTCCCAGGAAATCACTGCCAAATTAAAGGACATGGCTTTCTGAGTACTCAAGGCAAGAGAAAGAATAGTAAGAATACTGTGACCAGCCTCATTCCCATCACAGTGTTGGATAAACATAATCTGTATTACCTTCTTGTGCTCGGATAGACAACTGAGCAGTGACAGAAAGTGACTTTCTAGTGTAGGGAAGTTAAAGTACAGAAAATTCAATTATGGTCATGGAAGGGCTGGAGTAAGGGACACTAAAGAATATGTTGTTAAAAAAATGTCCTAGATGTTTAATTCCTCCTGCCATTAGCCTTCCTTGGGTCTTCACTTTGTGGCTTATGACCCTTCTCAGTCGTGTACTTTCCTGTGCTACAATGGCAGAGTTGGGTAGGCAGCGTATTGGAATAATTGAGATGCTTTTATGATTATGGCTCTTCTTTTAGGGCAGTTTTGTCTTGTTGATAGTAATCCACACTCTGAGTGCTTTGGTCAAGCTTTATCCCAATGACTGGCCACTATTGCCTTCTCCCCCACTGCAATTTTATAGCCCTTATTACTTGGACCAAACTAAAGCCCGCAGGAATGAAGGATGAATACGACAAACCTTATACCCGAGGAGCTCAGTCTACTTGAGGAGGCCAGCCTAGGCATATATGCATAAAAACAATGAATAATGCAAGGCAATATAAAAGTATGATACAATTCTAACTGTTTCATTTACATGGAAATAGTAAGAAGAAAGAATGCTAGATTTGGAATCAAAATAACTAGATTCAGCTCCTCTCCTTCCTATTTGTTGTGTTGTGTCTTTGTGTACCTTGTTATAAAACTACAAAGAGTGACTTCAGATAAGTCACTTGAGATTTTTGAGTCTCTGTTTCTTAATCTGTAAAGTAGGGATAATAAATGTAGTATTTGACTCACAAATGTCATTGTAAAGAAGTCTTAAGATGCTATTGAAAAGTGAGTGATTAGCACCACTGCCATCACCAATCCTCCTCCTCCTCCTGTTCTATATGAGTCTTTTCTCTCCAACAGCACTGAGAATGCTTTCATGGCAGAGCTGATCATATTTTGCTTATATTCTTCGTAGTACATAGGATGATGCTATTTCACAGAACATCCATGCTTGGAAAGGACCTCCATGATAGACTAGTTAGTGCAATCCCTTCATTGAACAGATAAGGAAATAGGCCCACAGCAGGGAAAATGACTTGCCTAAGGTCACAGAGCTGGTAAGTACTTAGTGAAAGCTTTTTAACTGACTGGTCAAACTATTCTTCTTTGGGGCTTTACTGATACAAAACACACATACTTCTGAATGTTACAAAGGAGTAGGTTTAGTTTTTCATTCAGATCATCTCCAATGACAGCCTTTCATAAGATAAGTATCAAGTATTTTGTATCCCCAGCACCAATTAATGTAACTAACAAGACATTCTATGCCCTGATATCTTTAACAGGAAAGAATGCCACTTTGATTGAGTTATAGAATTAATCAGTCAAATCTCTAAATCAGGCATGAACAGAATTTAAAAACCTCTAGGGATTCAATCAATCACAGACATTAATTAGGTATGAGCAGTCTACTTAATCAAGTTGGGAAGGAGCAAAGAGTCATTGGATAGAGTCATATGGTGAAATGTTTTGGAGTCAGCTGAAAGAATAAGACACAGTTCTGTGCCTATGTGTATCAGAAATGCAGGTTCTAACAGGACCATTCCATCAACTGCACTGGGAATCAAGTTTGGGGAGCACTTTAAGAATGCAGAATTTTGGGGTCTGTGTCAGAAGGCAGGGCATGGGGCTGGGGAGATTGAATGCAGGGGTATCACATCCTTCTCCCTCTTCATTGGCATGCCAGTGAGACTAGATTGGTAACAGTGCATCCAGCTAGGAGCTGAAAGAGGACCAACCTGATAGGTGGAAGGAAGGCAGCATCAGACATCTTGCACTCTTTGGGGCAGAAAAAAGTAAAACTTTAGTATTCTCCAAGGGCCTGGATCCTTGTGGCCCAGTAGAGAACACACACACTTTCATGAAGACTATATGAGGCCAGAAAGAAGAGAGAAAGGGGTTTTTATTCAATGAGAACCTTCTGCCTCATGCACTTTTTAAACTTGATTTCATATTTCCATGTACTCTATATACTCTTGTGGAAGACTGTGTCCTAGATTACTGGGGAGAATATTGTATACCAAATATTCTTATTATACTATGTTAGTAAATAGTGCCAACTAAAAACTAATCAACTGGATAATTGATATGAATTGAATTAGCAATTATAAGCATAAACAATTGGGGGCAGAATAATTCCTAAGTCATAATACAAAAGAAAAGACACTCCAATCCTTCAGGGTTAACCCTTGAACTTATATGAGACAAGGAGTCCAACACCCTCTGGGAACCCACCTCTGGCCACCCACTAGATAATGTGAGGGGGTGCCACACTAGAATACTAGAATTGATCTAACCTTGAGGCCATCTGGATAGTGATGTGTTGAAATGATTAATTCACTATTATTCAATCTATTAGCCTTAATTGCTTCATTAAACAATCCATATTATTCTATTATATAATTTGTCACCTTCACATTCATATTGTAGAATCCAGATTCAGTATTATATGAATTGTTGACTAACAGATTCCCTCCTTCATCCCTTTCCATAGTCTGTTTTCCAGGAGAAAATAAGCTTGTTGAGGGCAGGGGCTATGTATTATTTTATCTTCTCATTGCAAGTACCCAACATACTGTTTACAAATATTCTTCTCCAGGCTGTACTCCGAGCTTCTTTTAACATGTCCCAGAAACTTCTTTATTGTGACACTTACTCCAGCCCTGGAATTCACACATCAGAAGTATTCTCTGTCCCTCCAAATGAGGCAGTTTGTTTTAGTGCCCTTTGGAGTCAGAAACACTTGGCTGGTGTCTGTATCTTGCCTCTGCTATTCATTAACTCTCTCACTTAACTTCTCAACTTCAGCAAAATGGTAGTAATATTTGTCCTCCCAGACTCGTGGAGATGTTGGGAGATCAGCACCTAGTAAACTTTGTGTAAGCATTAATAAAGATCATAAAACAATAAAATGATATGTTTCTGTATGGATGGGGAAAATGCATTGCTTTCAGGCATTTCAGGGGATGAGCTATCATGCATTAACAAGAATTCTAGCATTCTGAGATACAGATGCACTTGCCACTACAATGAAAGAATAATGCTGCATGATTAATGGGAATGCTATGCCTTCTACAATAGCTGGATGTAATTCATTTAGCAAGCATTTGTTAATCTCCTGATATGTATGGAAGGGGTGTGCAATAATTTATTAAGTACCTATTAAGTGAAGGACCCTGTGCTAAGTGCTTTATACATATTATCTCATTCGATCCTCACAACAACCCCATTCTATTAGGAGAAGGAGGAAGGGAATAAACATTTATATAATACCTACTATGTGCCAGGAACTGCCCTAAACACTTTTTACATTCCAAATGTACTAAAATGCCCCAGTGGCATAAATAGCACATCATTAGCAATCTGGTAATTATTGAACAAGACACAGTAACATTTTTGCTGCCTTTATTGATTATCTTAAAGACTGTGACTCAGTTTTGAACTCATGGTTTATTTATACAACTGGGGCACTTTGGCACATTCTTTTTGCTCCATGGTAAACATATATATTCCTCATCTTTATAGATTTTTATTTTAGTGATATAAACTGTGAATGTGGTATGAAGTACAGAAGTATGTAATTGGCTGATATTTGGAGTTATTGGTGTTCTCATATTTTTTGGTAGATAAGTGATACATTCTGTTAAGAAAGTTGGCATCAGGCTTGAACTGGAGAGGAATCTTGTTAAATTATTTTGGATTTATGGGATATGTTAAAGCATATGAGTGAAAAAATATGACTCTTATCAGCTCTGAGACTTTCCAGTTTTGAGAAAAGTTAGCTTCAGTCACCTCCCTTAACTAGTTTGTAGTTTGTTATATAAAGGATGTATAACTATCTGTTCCACAATTGAACCAACTTATGTTTTCATTGGTTTATACTTCTTGTGGCCATAGAGATGACTAGACAGTTTCCTCATTCTCCTTCTTTGGGCATTCTCCCCCCCTTTCTGCTTTTTTTTTTCTTAAGCCATTGTAGTAAGTTTTTGATTGATACTGAACTATTTATTTATTTTTTTACTGATTTGACTTATTGTTATAGATTTGAATTTTGGCTTTTGTTTTTAATTAGTGATTAAAGAAATCTAGAATTCCTAATATAATCTTGATTTCTGGATCTCTCCTCTCACGCTACTTTTTATTGCTTTTAATTGGTTTTTCAGGTTTTCTATTGCACATAACAGCTACATATTGACATATTTGTCTAATGCTGTTGTTCTTAACCTTTTCTTATTGTATTACTTGGAACTAAGAGTACTATTGACAGAAAGTAGTATAAAGTCCTTGCACATTATGGTTAAGAGCTGTTTCAAGTTTTGTTATGATGAAGTATTGACACTTAAGGTGATTTTTCATCTCTTCAGTCCATTTCATTGTGGATTTTCTGTATTTAGAGGATTAGTAGGAAGCAACATCTGCTGCCAGCAGTATCTGGCACTATTGGCATTTTTGATTTGTTCTAGTGTATCTGGCTCTCTCTCTCAATCTAGAACATGAGGAAATGTCTGCTTGTTCTGTTGACCTCGGTGCCAAGTTATGAGCATAGTGGTTCTCAGTAAAGTCTTTCCTCTTCTATTTCTCTGACTCTTGGGAACATTTCCATTAAACTGACCAGGGTAATAACTCAGCCATTGACCAAAAGCCTCAGTGACAGCTATTGACCTTTAGTACTGCCTACAGTTGGAGAGAAGAGAAACTGCTCATAAATGCCTCTTGCCCTGTATTTCCACCTCTGGTTGGAAAAGGAAAAACAGAGAGCTTTGCAGCTGCTTTGTACCCTGGTGAATTTCCTTGCCTGACTTAAAGAGTCAATAAGAGCTGTGTTCCTAGGAGTTCTGTTCTGAATGGGTAGTGGATTCTCTGGATGAGTAAATGACTGGCTCTATTAGACTGTATGTATAACTCAAAGAGAGTCAGTTTGATAAAAATTTCCAATTCTCTTATTTAAAGGGAACTGTTCCAGAGGAAACATTTTCTAAACATTTATTCAAGAATATTCTAAGTTGAAGGAGCTTGCAGGTATTAGAGTAAAAGAGAAGATTTCCTCAACTGAAGGGGACCAAAAGACAAGAAAATAAGAAGAGACCGTGGTTTCTTGAGCAGACATTCCTGAATGGGCCAGTGACACCAAAGCATATATGCCAGAGATGTAAATTATCATAAGCATATGGGCTTTCTTCCCTTTCTTCTCTGACAGGTGCCTGTACACCCCCACAGATACCGAGTATATCGCTGTGACCACATATGAATTCAGATGTATTTTATTTTATATATACATTTGCTTTAATATGTGAGTATCAATAACATTTTTATTTCTTCTGCACTATTGCTAAAGAAATGGTTATTTTTTAAAAAATTTATAAGTTTTTATGAATCTCTGGTTGTGGGAAAAAAAGGAAGAATATTATTGGAGACCCAAAAATCAGAATGGTAAATATATATGTGTCCCCTCAACAGTGTTACTTCTAGGACTCTGAGAGACTTAAATGTAACCATGTATAGCCTATTTCTGGGCATCCATATTTATCAGAGTAAGGTTAGGGTGGGTTGATTCACTTAAGGAGTGAGTAAGTATTAGCATGTCCCATGTAAGGAGTGATCTATTGCGTTAAATTAGTGGGTAATTATACTACGCCACGTGACTCCAGTCTTGCCACTGGTGATACACTTCCTTAAACCTTTTTTAGAGTGTCTATTCAACTTCTAAGTCATTGGACTAATATGACAAAAAGTACTTCACATCTCCCCCAGTTCATATCCATCTAAATGACCTCATGTGACATTTTTGTCTGTCTCTAGAAATTCTGATGTGTCCTTGGGTGGAGGAGACTAGGGGTGAAGATCTGTTTTGATGGCTGAAGAGCAGGGATCTCTGAGGTCATCTGGAACCTGCATAGAATCAAAGCTGAATCCCTGGGGTTGGCATAAGAGTAGCCTTATGGATCTTCTAGGATGAACACTTAATCTGGGGTCCATGAAGTTTGAAAAATATTTTGAGAACTATTTCAATATAATTGTTTTTCTTTGTGATCCTATGTATTTTATTTTATGTATTTAAGAACATATCCTGAGATAGGGTCCATAGGCTTCAGACTACCAAAGGAGTTTATGATACAAAAAATAGTTAAGAACCCTTGCCCTATCATGAAGGAATACTGTAGGGATGACTCCCCTATAAAGCTGCCCTTAAGTAAAAGCTGTCTTAGGCATCCAGGAGATTATGGAGAATGGGATACACTACCATATATGAGAAAATGGCTCCCAAACCTGAAGGAACCCACTGAAGAAAAAACAAACTCAAAAGTCAACATGAAATGCTCCATATTCTTTTGAAGGCTTCTCTAAACACAGATTTCCTCATGGCTCCAACAGAAAAGAAAAGAAAAAAATATATATGGATATATAAGTGTGTGTATGTGTGTATGTGTATGTGTTTATATGTGTATGTATAAATAAAAGTCAACCAATGAGTCTGCTCTCATCTGTACTATGTTCCTCTGATAGCCAGGGAAATAGTGCTTCAGTTCTATGTTTCTACATCATAGCACAATTGGGAAATGGCTTAGAACCCAAGACTATTGGCAAAGCCATATGTATGAGTAACCAGTCCCTGCTTCCACTCACAAATTTCCAGAATACTGACTCAAATAATCTTGTAGAAGTCTTTCCCCCAATAACTCCTTTTTGGAAACATACATCCATGCAATTTAGCAGTTTTTAAAACTCATGCAACATACCCAGGTTTAAGAAGGTCACATATTCCTGGGAAGTCTCCAGGTTGTGGATGAACCATTACTAAGACACATGCACAGTTCAGTGACAGGTACAATTTAGATGGAACACATAGGAAGTAAAGGAGCTGAGAATCTACAGGAGCCAGAGGAAGGCTAGCTCATCTCATTTTAGCACTGGGAAGTCACGTTCATCCCTACCAGTTCATTGGCTTGCTACAGCAAGAGACATGCTAGCCTGAGAAAAGGCATCAGACTCAATCCCAGATTACTCTGCGGCCACTAGTCATTTGCTTTTGTGGTCAGCTCAGTCCATAATGTGAAATCCTTGCAATCTCCTCCTATTTCCAATCTGCAGTATAGGGTAAGCATTAAGTCACACCCCTCGGGTTCACATTTAAGCATGCAAAGCACACTACTCTGGGTAAAAACAGCATCTTGGACATGAAGTTCTCATGACTTAAGATGAGAATGGCCCTGAAAGGTTTTGTGAACCACACAGACATAAAGAATCAGTGGTGGCTAAAGATGTTGAACATACTGGATGGGAAGCACAGTTAGTACAGACTGAGGATCTGGGCTGGGGCCCAGCCCGCTGGCTCCTCTTGCTCACAGACATTCCACACTGCCTCAGGCCACTTACTGTTTGCTTACCTGCTCAT
Source organism: Phascolarctos cinereus (assembly GCF_003287225.1). Classification (NCBI taxonomy): domain Eukaryota; kingdom Metazoa; phylum Chordata; class Mammalia; order Diprotodontia; family Phascolarctidae; genus Phascolarctos; species Phascolarctos cinereus. The sequence continues at coordinate 332,941,946 of NW_027556098.1, forward strand.
GGTTGCTCGCCCACCATTCCCCATACTCTCTTTGGGGGTGAAACACTCTATTTCCGACTTGTTCTGGGCCAGTCTCCTGCCTTTGTACCTAATGAATCATGACAACGACAGGAGCAAAGAGAAAGAGGTGATTGTGTGCTGGGCAGCTGTGTGGTGGAAGAGCCAATGTGAAGAGGGATGCTTGAAAGAGGGCCCAGAATATAGGACTTTCCAAAGGCACCAGTCACCCCATATTAAAGTCTACAGTCCGAGAATACAGCAGGAAATCTCAGCCCAGCTCTCTCTTCTCACTCTAACAGTTACTGTCAGATATCTTTTTACATTATGCAAATATTCATTAAGTACCTGAAGGCATTGTGTCCTGGTTTTTTTTTTCTTTGATAGACCCTGGAATTTATATCATTGCTGTTTGGTTAAAACCTCATTAAATAAACTTAGTTTCAATGTCTCTTACTAATCACAAACAAAATCATCATTAACCTACATTTCCGGAGCTTATGTGGGGTATTATGTTGAGCATTTGAGACTCAATGAAGTCTAAGACAGATTCCTGGCTAAACCACAGTGCAACTGAAGCTTAGCCGGCAGTATAGAAGTGCCTAAACTGTTAAGAATGCATCTTGTAGGTTCTTTTATTTGAGAATATTGTATAATGCTCCTCTGAAGGTATTAACAACTTCATTTCAAAGACAAATTTCACCATGTAAAATCACTAGAAGACAAATTTTAATTTTTTAAACATCCTTAAATTCATATAACACTTTAAAGTTTTCAAAATATGGTCAAAAGTTACATCAAAGACCTTTTGCTGGTGTGGAGACTCTGTTGTATTGATTTATTAGTATGAGAGCTCCTACTGATGGAGAGAGGGACCCATTTAAAACAGAAAAGGGATTTGAACCCAGGTTTTCACAACGCTAATACAATACGCACTATACCAGAGATATCAAACACGTGACTCACATGCCTCATGTAAACTACAACTCTCCCAAGGATGACTGGAACCAGATTAAAATGTAATTGGGAAATTTTCAACAAAATAAACTAACCCCTCCCCCCAAAACAACATTGATAGCATTACATTTTAAAACTAAGCATACATGCAGCCCTGAGGGATCCTTACGTATGATTTAGTGGCATTTCTTTTATATTTTGACATGACTGCAGTGCACCATACTAACTCAGTCACCTATATTACCATATTTTTGGATTTCCACAACAACCCCATAAAGAAAATATGACATGTGCTCTTGTGTCCATGTCACAGAAATGAAGTGACTTCAGACCATGTAGAATTCTGATCTGGCTGAGATAATGAATGAGCAAATAATTTTCCTTCTCTCAGTGTTGGAAGTGATTGTCTGGTCCAATTCCTTACCTCAAGTGGTTATCTGGTCCAGTTTTCTACCTTCAGGGAGATAAAAGTAATATTTTCCCTACTTTATACATGAAGAGAACAAGGTCTCAAGAACTTGAGTAACATACACAGTGTCAACGAGAATTGAATGGCAGAACTAGTACTGGAATACAGGTCTTCTGAATCCTAATCCAACACTTCAAGACACTAGGATGAGCTTTCAAGATGCCAATTCTGACCAAACATGGAGTTAATATGAGTCTCGAATGCAACGTGCGTTTCTAATGAAGTAAGAAGTTCTTTTGATTATAGGACCTTTCCATTATCTCTTGTATGTGAAACAAGGTCAGGGATCCATTAAAATTTGATTGAAAAACTCATTTGTGCTTTCCAATGAGATATGGTTTGGCTGACTGTGAATCAGTAATAGCTACCTAATCATATTGGCTGTATATTCAGACCATCCAGTTTCTATTCATCCACTCTCACTGCCCTGTTCAAGGTAACAAATGATGCTTTAATAGCTGCAGGTTGCTGCCCATGCTTATGAATTTTGGCTTTTATTTAGCTGTAGGAAAGGTTAAGCTATCAGTTGATTATTTATAAATTTGAAGATAGTGAAAGAGCGGGAAATTTCTCTCTAAAGGGGTCAGGTTTACTTTGTTATTATTCTTCAAAGCGCCTTTTCCAAAGACAATAAGTTGTTATGCAAATAATCATGTCATTAATCATTGAAATATCCACGGAAATATGTAAGCAGCTGTGCAGATGTGGTAGAAGGCCTGGATTTGGAATCAGAAGACCTAGATTTGAGTCCAGGGCCTGTTACTATATAGCAGTAAGATCTTGGGCAAGCCACAAAAACTTTTAGTTTCTGCATCTATCAAATGGGGTTAACGACCTATCAATCTTACAAGGTCTTTTGAGTACCAAATGAACAAAAGTTTAGGGATAAGAGAGAGCTAAAAGTTTATCTGGTCCACTCTCTTCATTTTACAGATGAAGAAACTGAGGCCCAGACAGTGTAAAGTGATTTGCCCAAGGTCATATGGGTAATAACGGCAAATTTCAGATTCACACCTATACTCACTAATTCTAAACCCATTGTTTCCCACATAAGATGCTTTGTAAAAATCTCTAAAAATGTGGAATGTAAGCCTCTTGAGGGCATGGATGGACTTTACGTTTTTGTTTTTGTATCTTCTGTATCTATCAGAGCACCTTGTGCTGTAATAGGGCCTTAAAAAATTTGCTGAATTGAATTCAGTTAGATTTTATGTCTATTTTCAAGATAGTATATCTGTAATAACTTAGGAGGGGATAAAGTAATGTATAGAACATATTTTGAATGATGTCAGTGGATAACCTGGCTGTGGGACTCAGATATTGTGATTTATAGTTACAGCCTCTTGGTTGGGGAAGAATTCTATAATATGATTTACATATTAAGGAAACCTCTTAGAATTCCTCCCTTATTTACTTGCCAATGTCTCCATTACCTTTTGGTTGGGGCAATCAGGGACTAAGCCTTTCCTTTCATAATGAAGGCTGAGATTTAAAATGAAAATCCGCAAGTAGAAGGAGCATATTGACTTCAACTCATATCAGATATGAGAACAGATCCCTTTGAGGGAATAGATTTTGTTCAGGTGTGAAAAATGGGAAGGGAGGACAGGACAAAGCAGGACAGCACAAGGGGCCTGGATATTTAAAGAAGGGAAGGCCATTTTGGAATGAGGGCAGGGTCTTAGAAAGTACAAGTAGAGAGAACCAAAGATTTTTGTCCAATTCACAATTTTGTCTCAGCGTTGCCCTGCTCAAAACACTCACTGAAGACACTTGTTCCAATCAAACCTAAAGTGAGACCTAAAGTATTGGGAAAATACTTTTCTCCACTGTTTTCTATCCTATCACCCTCTTTCTCTTTAATTATGCAAACATGTTAAGGAAGAAGTTGCTCATCCTTCTGAACTCAAATAGGTAGTACATGGATAGAGCACTGGACCTGAATTCAGGGAGATGAGTTCAAATCTAACTTCAGAAATGTACTAGCTGTGTGACCCTGGGCAAGTCACTTAACTTCTACTTCAGTTGCCTCCTCTGTAAAATGGGCATGTTAATAAGCCCCTGCTTCTGAGGGTTGTTGTGAGTATTAGACGGTATAATATTTGTAAAGCACTTTGCAAACCTTAAAGTGCTATATAAATGTTAGTTGTTGTGTTTATTATTATTATTGTTACTATTTTATCATCATGTGACTGTTCACTAGATACTTTTATGTTGAGGCATGCTCACGTATTGTAATTGCTGTTGTTATGTCATAGAAATATATGTATTATATAACATGTTATTATGTTATTATTACTACTACTAATGTAAGGACGCTCATGCTGATATTGGTAATAATGATGAGATAGCAAGGTTTGATATATAGAATACTGCACATAAATTTAGTGGAATTTTGAATTTTGACACTGACATATTGTCCATGAGCAAATTACTTCATCTTTCCAAGTCTCAGTTTCCTTATTTGCAATAAAGGAGGTAATATAGCTTATACTACCTGCCTCACAGATTTCTTGTAAAAAAAGCACCTTGGAAACCTTAAAATATTATACAAATTACATTATTTACTAAGAGTGACAAATTGAAGTCAGCAGACCTAGGTCACTTGTGTGACCCGGGCAAGTATTTGTTCAAGTTACTTCATTTCTTTGGTTCCTAGTGCCTTCTGCTGGAAAATGAGAGGATTGGATTAGATGATCTCTAAGCTCCCTTCAGATATTAAATCTATGTTCCTGAAATCTATGAGAATAATGATATTAATGCAGGTGGAGATCTGTATTGGTAGAAGAGTTTCCTCATTTGGAATTCCCTATGTCAATGAAATAATTGTTACAGTCCAAAACAACAACAACCACAAAATCTCATATTTATATAGTAAATGTCTTTTTAGTGATCCTGTAAATTAAGTAGCATTTTAAAATGCTGGGAGTTATTTCTCTACTTGTATGGAAACCACAGTAAAACTGTTCTGACTTGTTCAATTATGTGGAACACATTCAATGGAGTGTAAGCTCCTTGAGAACAGGGATTGTTTTTAATTTCTGTCTTCTTATCGCCAGTCATTATCATAGTGCCTTGCACCTAAGTAGGTAAATAGTATGTGAATTTTGAATCAGAAAAAAGATGGAGTGCTTAAAGAGTCAGCACAAAGAAAAAAATGAGAAATTGTTTGGAACACTGATTGAATGTAGGATTTTAAGAGATTAATTGTAAAGGTGGCATGATGACAAAGGAGGGGGAATGATGATTTGTTTGTGTTTGGTAACGAAACTTTATTTGGACAGGATTATCCTAAAGGAGTCAGGCTAAAGATGTAAATAATTGTGTCTCTTCCAGCAAACTTTACACCCCCATCATCACTCCTACGCGTGCGCGCGCGCGCACACACACACACACACACACACACACTCACTCACTCACATTTTTGCCAGTAATGAATGAGAGAATGCAGTAGCAGAGAGAATCTGCAGGAAAATGGTTCCCTTCTGGTAAAGAAGATGCAGGGACTTCATGTCCCTGGATCAAGAGACCAAAGTCAAAGACAAGGTTCTTTAATAAGAGCAATTAGAGCTAACAACAGGATATTAATGCCAATAGCAGTAGAAAGCACTCTTAGAGTTTTTAACGTCTAAACTATGGTCTAGAATGAGGAGCGTTAGCTTGATCTGATCATATGGGCTAGAAGGTTTCAGTCACCCAGAAAATATTCAGGGTGAGTGAAGGTTATTTTTTTCCTTAAACTTAATCTTGTATGATGTATTAGAAATAACTACTGTTTGATAACAGTTGAATTTCAGTGAATAAGTTACTTAATTTGTGAGTAGATATTCTTTAAAAACTGAAATAAACTGTGTTGTTATAAGTAGCCATTTTTAAAAGATTAATATCTATGTTGTTTTAATAGTTACATTTTTATAGATGTAACTGGATAGATTAATATTTTTTCTTAGTTATCTGCACCTGGAAAAAGCCAACAGTTGGGCCATGAAAATGGGAATGTGGTTAGGTGAAAATGACACTAAATTTGAATCACAGGACCTTGACTTGAATTCTAGGACTGCCTGTTTCTATCTGTGTGACTTTGGCTAAGTCATTTCTCTCTGCCTCATTTTCCTCCTCTATAAAGTGAGACAGGTTGAATACAATCATCTCTTTGCTCCCTTCCAATTCTAAATCCATGATCCTATGATCACACTTAAAGAGTAATGAATCACAAAGGGATTCATTTAGTTTATCTCAATTGAAACTCAAAATGGTATGAGTATAATAGATACAGAGGTGTATCTTAAAGACCACCTAAAATAACTACCTCATTTTACAGATGAAGAACCAAGGCTTAGATCATACAGGTAGTAAGCGGCAGAAATGCAATCTGAACTCAAGTTCTCAGACTCTAAATATATTTCCACAATATCATACGTTATTATCCCTTCTTTAGTGATGAAAAAATGAAGAGACCACATAGTAAAAAGCCAAGCCACAACTCAAATCCAGTATTACCCTTAAATCTGTAAAATGGGTATAATCATGACTATGCCATTTAACTCGTAGGGTTGTCTTGAGGAGCAAATGTGGCATTTGACAATAATTTGCGCACCCACTTGTTAAGAACATTTTATGTGAAGGACCCTGGACTGGGCATTGGGAATAAAAAGCTGAAAAAATATATATGTATGTATATATATATATGTGTGTGTATGTGTGTGTGTGTGTGTGTGTGTGTGTGTGTATGTGTGTGTGTGTGTGTATACACACACACATATTTATAATGCTTAAGGAACTTTCATTCTCGGCTCTTGAAAAGAAAGCTTGGCAACTTTAAAGGTCTACATAAACACATTACTGCTCAGCAAAAATGAAATGGTAAAGTTTGGTTTATGACAGTCATCTGAAATGAACCAGCAAGTTGCCTCTTAAATAATCTCCCAGCCCCTTGTCTTCTGTACTTATCAAGGATCTTGGACACATGATTCACCCCCTGCCAGCTAAACAGTTCCATAGGCTTTGCCAGCTCTGATTATGGGACCAAGCTGTATTAGACGGATCCCTGTGTACATCAGAAAGGATGGAAAGCCGCAAGCACTGATGTGTGGGTTACAGTGTGAAATTAAAGGGAAGACAACCCAGAAACAGACTGTGGTAGCATTTCCACAGCAATTAGAATGTGGAGCTAGAGAGCTGATGCAAACAATGATTCACTCACAACTTTCAAAGGCCTAGTCCTTCACCAAGCTTTAAAAACCAGAAACCAGTTCTAGCTGAACTCAGGATTGTGTCTGCACAGCTATGGTTTAAAAAGGAAAGGACCAGGGACAGTATTTAACCATATTCAGTAATGAGAAGAACTAAAGATAACTGGCCACTTCTGTTTCTTTAAAAAAACAAAACAAAACAAAACAAAAATACTCCATTCATAAATAAATAAGTGAAATCATTGACTCTTTGCTCCAGAAGATCCTATGGCATCATGCCTCAGAAAAGTGGTTTCACACAGCCCTGGTAAAATACCAAAGGGAATCATCCAAAAATATCGGCTGGGGAAAAAAAGAATGTGACTAATAAATAGCTCAAGAAAACAATGTCCTGAGTCAATATTTATAAAAGGTTTTGAAAATCTACCATGGCATCTAATTTGTCTGCTCTAAGAGAGTGAGAAAGCACATATTCACAGGTGGGTAGTCAGAGGCTTCAAGGACTTAAAATCTATTAGAACCTAAGCTTATAGAAGACAGGGCCCAAGTTTATTAAATCAATTCAGCAAACATTTTTAAGGTATCCTCCAAATGCATAGTACTATGCTAAATCCTGGAGGAGATGCAAAGATTAATGAAAACTAGGCCTTTGCCCTCAAAAAGGATTCAATTTAGTGGGTGGGAAATGACAATGTATACTTGAATGATACTACAAAATAGAATTTTGTGGTTACATGGAAAACCATCCAAGGTTGGAAGAAGGAAAAGCCGGCTGGGAAGGGCTTGGAGAAGACAGTGCATGCAGTAGAGTTTAAGAACAGTTGGAAGCATTTCAACAGTAGAGATAGAATCCTCCAGGTCAGGGTGCATTCTGGGCATACAGATTGGTATGTGGAAAGGATCTCTCTCTCTCTTTATATATATATATATTTTTTTTTTCTTTTTTCTAAAAAGGCTCTAGTCATTCATCTTTTATCTCTTGTACCAACTTGCACAATTGATTCCGTATTGTAGACTAACATAAAAGAGCTAACTGTTAGCTAATTGATGTATTAAAGGTTATGTGGGCATATTCATACCGCCACAATTGACCAATGACATTGACATCCCATTACTCTCCTCTTCTCCCAGAATAGTTTAAAAGAGAGAGATTGATCTATTTTTACAAATACTGTAGTCATCACCACGGCATGATTTTGGGGTTTAAGAGCCCAGGATACTCTGGAACTACAGACAGCGAGAGTTGGAAAGAGCCCTAGACATCATTTCATTATATAATTCTAGGGTGATAAAGTTTAGAGGCAACAAAAAGACCTTAGACATCATCCAATTCAGAGATTCTTACCTGGGATCTGTAGACTTCCAAAGAGTCCGTGGATAGATTTTAAGAGGTTCATGAACATGAATGAGAAAAAAAATACACCTCTTTTTCACTAACGTTTGGCTTCCTTTGTACTCCAGTGTGTTTTATTTTACACATTTAAAAACATAATTCAGAAAAGTGGCCCCTAGGCTTTGCTAGACTGCCAATGGCTTCCATGGCACAAGATAGGTTAAGAACCTCTGACCTAGTTCAACTCCTTCATTCTATATAGGTGAGGTAAAAGGTCTACCTAAGGCTATGTGACTTGTCCAAGACCAAATAGCTCGTCAGTACATTAAAGAGCCAGGATTGGAACCCAGGTCACCTGATGGCCAATCCACCATATTTTTACTATGCCCCTTAAAAACAGATTGTAACCAGTATGAATTAAATGACTTTTCAGGAAAAGGTTCTAAGCCTGTGGATGCTTCTTAGACTTCTGTATCAGTCTGAACCCAGACATGCTTCAGTTTACTTACTCCTCTGCATGCATCATCATGATAATTTGAACAACTAGCTTGCTGTACATCCTCCTTCCTTCTCCCATCTCCCAAACCCAGCTCTTGAACTATAGTCAGATCTACTCTCTCATTGCTTTTGGGAGAGAACTGCCCATCTCTGTCTTTACGGTCCCACCCATTGTCCCTGTTATTTTCCAGAACCAAATAGTCCTGTCTAATCACCACTTCCCTACCACTTCTTCTATTTCAAATGTAGGCACCTGAAGGACTGGGGAAGTTTCTGCTTTTGTATTTGAATCCTCTGTAAAAGCATAGGGAATTACACATATTAAGAGCTTAATAAGTGTTTTTTCATTGATTTATTCATAAACTCCAGGTCTTTAACTAGTTGTGTGATCTGGGACTAATCCCTTCCCCTTCCGTAACCCCAGGATTCTCATAAATGTTCCTGTAAAATGAACAGGGAGGGGTCAGATGACCTTCAAGTTCCCTTTTGGGTCCGAAACTCTTATAAAAATAGTTTGCCAAGTACTTTACATATATTATTTCATTTCATTTTCACAACAATTTTGTGAGATAGATGATATTATCAGCTCTATTTTACAGATTAGGAAACTGAGGTCCAGAAAGCTTAAAGGATGTGCATAAAGTTTGACAGCTAGTAAGCGTATAAGGAAGGATTTGGCCTGATCTCTTCCTTACTCTATGTCTTGTGTTCTATTACTGCACTACCCAGCTTTGTCGTTGTTCAGTTGTTTCAGTCATGTCAGATTCTTTGTGACCCCAGTTGAGGTGTTTTTTTTTTCAAAGATACCTGAGTGGTTTGCCATTTCCTTCTCCAGCTCATTTTACAGATAGGAAAACTGAGGCAAACATGGTTAAGTGCCTTGCCCAGGGTCCCATAGCTAGTAAGTGTCTGAAGCCAGATTTGAACTTAGGAAGAGGAGACTTCCTGACTCCAGACCTGGCACTGTATCCACTGTGCCATCTAGCTGCCTCTTATCAAATCATTTATTTTTTCAATAAAACAAGAATTATGATTTTAGGTATGAGGGGGCCTTAGAGTTCATTTAGTAAAAAAATCATATTACTTCAGGGTTTTGAATTGGAAAGGATCTCAGAAATCTCATCCAACTTCTTTATTTTAAAGGAAACTGAGGCATGGGGAGATCTAGTGAAGTTCCCAGGTTCCTTCAGGTAGTTAGTGGCTGAGCAGAGAGTAGATCCCAGATGTTCAACCACCAAGTCCCATGCTATTCACTTTCTCATTTGATGGCAATGACTATGTGAGCACAATTTATTTCTTTATAAACTATGAGCACGTTGCTTTATTTTAAAAACTGACAATTTAATGAAGATAAATAGGCTTTAATCATAAACCCTAGATTAAATGTTCTATTGATGAAGAGTTTTCTCTTGGCTTTCAGAGAAATCCTGAAGGATATCTTAATTCCATTTGTAATGGGAATGTATTTAAAGAGATGAATAATTTTAAGTAATTGCTTTTTCAGTGGACACTTTGCTTCATTGTTACACATTGCACCATCAATATTTTGTTATACAGGAAGTTTTGAAGGTCATCATTATTCTTTAGCAGTAAGCTTGTAGACTCAAACAGGGAGAGAGAATAAGGAAGATAAGCTGGTGTTTATTAAGACAACACTCCAACTGATTTTATCTTTTTCTCAAAGGGAAGCTCTAAGGTCACCTTGAGAGAGGGCCTGGGGGATTACCCAAGAGCAAGATTTATCTGGATACAAACCATGTGCTAACTCACATTCAATCTTGCAAACATTCCACTTGGAATCTAGGGCCTGGTTAATTCTCTAAGCTCCTCTGCTACTAGGATGGCCCTCTTATTTACTATATCTATGGAGGTAGTTGTAGATGGAGTGGACTGAGTGCTGGATCTGGAGTCAGGAAGACCCGAGTTCAAATCTGGCCTGATACATTTACTTGGTATGTCAGTTGCCTAAACTGTAAAATGGGAATAATAATAGCACCTACCTTTCAGAGTTGTGAGTCTCCAATGAGGTAATATTTGTAAAAAGTACTTATCATAGTGACTGGAACATAGTAGGGGCCATATAGATGCTTATTCTCTGTCTCCAAAACTCCTGGTTTCTCAGTCTCCATCATCCATTATTATCAGATAAGATGGCACAGTGTCAAACAACACAGATGTGTAGTGAACTATGTTGCCATTTGGCATAGTGGATAAATCACTGGGCCTGGAGTCCAGAAGACCTGAGTTCAAGACTAACTTCAGACACTTACTGGCTGTGTGACCCTGGGCAAGTCACTTAACTTTGTTTGCCTCAGCTTTCCTAACTGTAAAATGGGGATAATAATAGCACCTATCTCCCAGGGTTGTTGTGAGGATCAAATGAGATAATAATTGGAAAGTCCTTAGCATAATGCCTGGCACATAGTAAGTACTATATAAATGTTAGCTATCATTACTGCTGTTATTGTTATTATTATTATGTGACCTTATGTAAGCCTTCATACTTCATTGTCACTTTCCTTACCTTTAAGATGAGGTGGCTAAAATCAATAGCCTGTAAGATTTCTTCTAGTCTGAAAGCCTCTGACTTTGGCTTCAAGATACACAGCCTCTCCTAGATTTCCTTCTTTAGACTGTGAGCCTTGAAGGCTTTTGTCTTTTACCTATACCTAGGGGGCAGCTAGGTGGTGCATGGGATAGAGCAAGGGCTTGGAGTCAGAAAGATCTGAGTTCAAATCTAGTCTCAGATACTCACTAGTTGTGGGACCCTTGGCAAGTTACTTAACTTTTATTTGCCTCACTTCCTCAAGGTAAAATAGGGATATACTGGAGAAGAAAATGGCAAACAACTCCAGTATCTTTGCCAAGAAAACCCCATGGACAAAGTCCATGTAGAGTTGGACACAACTAAACAGTAACGACATCAACAAGAGCTTAGTGTGCCTGGCACACAGTAGGTGCTTAATAAATATTTTGTGACTGACTCCCATCCTCTCAGCCATAGTTGTTTATGTAGTTCATTGGCCCACGGGGACCAAATCTGCCTCATGACCCTATCTGTGTTCCTGTCAGATGCCTCCATTCCTTCTGAGTTATCAGGCAGTCATGGGGAATGAGGAAGGAGACAGAAGAGAAAAGTAATTTGGTGTAGGGTAGTGATGTCAACATCAAATAATAATGGGGTCACTCATCCCTACATAAGGATCCCTGAGGACTTAGTTTTATAATGTAATGTTACCTACATTTTGTTGCATTTTTACTTATTTTGATGAATATTTTCCAACTATATTTGGATCTGGCTTGGGCCCAGATGATCTGGAAATCCCTTCCAGCCCTGATATTCTGTGCAGACCAGGTTTGCCTTGTCTGCTGCTCCGCCGGCTCATTCAACTTTGTAGCTATGAAGTCTGCCTCTACCTGAAGAAACTTTTGAACAGAAGGGTGCTTGGTATCACCTGAGCTGTATCTGAAATGAGGAAACCAAAAATCAAGTAGGGTAGTGGAAAGATCATCAGTTCTGGATTCTGAAAGCCTGGGTTCAAATTCTACCTCTAACATTTATTCCTTTTTTGACTTTGGACAATCACTTTACCTCTCTATTTCTCAGCTTCCTCATCTTTAAAAGGGATAGCCATTAAAATCCTTTCCAGCTTGATATCTATGATCCTATGGATTGTATGACAATGGTCAAATTGCTTTGTCTCAATTTTCTCATCTGTGAAATGAGAGTATTTTGCTATTATACAACACAGGGCAGCTTGGAGAAAAAATGACTTATAAACACTAAAGCACTTATATCTGTGATTATTATGAGAAAGGAATAGCTTTTAGACCTGACACTTGCTTCTTCTTTGGGATGCATAATTAAAAAAAAGGTATTGATGTCTTTTTTTTTTAACATCACTTTCATTTTCAAATATATCCTTCCCTTCTCCTCTTCCCAGAAAGCCAGCCATTGTAATGAAGAAGAAAGAGAAAATAGTTCAGCATGATTAACTAATAAATCCACCAAGCATAAGTGTATCTAATATGCTACAACCAGTTCCCCACCTCTGCAAAGACGGGAGGGAGAAAAGAATAGAAAATTTTGCTTGACTCCCACAAACTTGCTAAATGTAGTTCAGCTATAGATAATGGAATCACCTGAGAAACTTATTTAATAAATAAGTAAATAAATAAATAAGCATTATATTAAACAGATAGTTCATAGATTGGCTCTGTTACAAAGGCCCAGTCCTCAATATACCCACCACAGTGTCTGGGATTTATCTTTGCGTATTCTAGTAAAAGCTAGAATGAGTTCCTTTCTTCCCACTTAGCATTTTCACTTTTTTTGTAGACAGGTCATTAAAGACCAAAAGACTGGTTAGAGGTCTGTTAGTCTGTGGGCCTGTCTGGTTAATGATATTGACCTTCTGTACCCATATCAAAGCAGATCTCTTCAAAGCTACCTCTTATCTCAACACCAAGCACGAGGCAGATGATTAGAATCTAGAGGTACAAACTAACTGTTCTTTCTAGACTGCCTCCTTCAGTAGAAGAAGGGATTGCTGTGAAGGTCAAATGAAATAATGTATTCCAAGGTTTCTCAGGTTTTCATTTCCACTAAGTTTGCAAAAGTGATTGATAACTAGGGAATGTGGATGTTTGTAGGAGCAGTTGTCACTACAAGTCAACGTAGAAGCCTGAAAGTCAGTAGGACAATGTGTCCCAGTGGTGGTCAGACTGTCCTTATGCATCAGAAAATACCATGAGAAGTATAAAGTGATACCATCCTCCTCCTCCTCCTCAGCTCAGGTGATACCTCTTCCATGAGTCAGCCTTTCCTGACCTCCTCCCCCACTCCACTCCTCACGGTATTCTTTCCTTCTCAAATTTTCTGCAAGTCTTTGTTTGGATCTCTTCTCTTAATCCCATCACATTCTACCTTGAGCTATGGTTATTTGTTTATATGTATAGCTCTGCTCTTTGACTATAATCTCCTTGAAGTCAGGGACTGTGAATTTTTCATCTCTGTATCCCCAGTGTTTAGGGCAGTAGGTTTCATATTTTGTTGTTCAGTTGTTTCATTCATGTCTTTATGACACCACTTGGGATTTTCTTGGCAAAGATACTGCAGTGATTTGCCATTTCCTTCTCCAGCTTATTTTACAAATGAGGAAGCTGAGAAAAACAGGTTAAATGACTTGCTCAGTAAGTGTCTGAAACTGCACATGAACCCAGGTCTTTTTGACTCCAGGTCCAGTACTCTGTCCACTAATCCATCTAGCTGCCTATGTGATGTGCTTAATGACTTTTTGCTATTGAATAAATACCCTTGGTGTAATAATTCATTTTGGGATCATAGTCCACAAAGTAAGCAGGATACAGTGCCTGGTACAGGGTCTTGCATACAGCAGGAACTTAATACATGTTTGTTGAAATAAATTGAACATGACACAATCTGCAGTTTGAAATGAGGGTTCAGAAGAAATGCTTTCTTAAGAGAAGGAGTTCATATAGTATCCATATTCATATAGTATGCTTATTTTCTTTCCATATACTTTGACCACTGTGTAGCTTGGTGATAGAAATCCATGTCCTTGCAAATAATAAAAATGAGGATATTTATGTCAATCAATCAGTAAGCATTCATTAAGTTCCAAGTTCTGTGATAGGTGCTGAGGATAGAAAAACAAATTTTTGTTCTCAAAGAGCTTAAAATATGTTAAGGGGAGATGCACATGTATTGGTATATACACATTATATTCAAAATAAATATTAAATATAAAATGATTGAGGGGATCAGGAAAGCCCTCATGTAAGAGATGGGGCCTAAGCTAAGCTTTGAAGCATGCTAGGGATTCCAAGAAGCAGACGTATGTATAAGATACAGCCCAGGCACAGGGGGAATCTTTTCAAGAGGCAAGGAGGCAGGAGATGAAGTGTCAAGGACGAGCAGCAATAAAGAAGACAGTCTGTCAGTGAGGGGGAGTATGATATGATAATCCTGGAAAGGAAAGTTGGAGCTGGGTTGAAATGAACTTAAAATGTCAAATAAAGGATTTTGTATCTGGTCCTAGGGGCCATAGGGATCCACCAGGGGTTATTGAGTAACAGAATGACAAGGTCAGATTCCGTGCTTTTGGAAAATAATTTTGTCTCCCTTCCTACATTATCCCAAATGCATTGCTGGAAATGCCCTTTCTCCTTGTCCACTGCATATACAGTAATTGCTTTCCCTTAGTGCTAACAAATTGAATGAGATTTCTTCTACTCATATTATCATCGCTTACATCTTATTGTAATTACACAATCACACATAATTACAGTGAGCGTATTTACCTCCATGTGGGTCAAGGAAAACTCCCTGTTATAGCAAACATCGGGGAGTATAGTTACATAGTGTCACATAATGTGATTCTCAGCAGTATTGGCATCATTGGCTAGCTCTTAGAGACTCCCTTAATTAAATTGGTTTTACCTCGAGTGGGCACAACTGCTGTAATAAAAACAATATGAATGCTTTCATTTCTCACAACTATTTTTTCTTTTGAAAATCACCTAAAAAATGGAAAGACTAAAAGGGCAGGTACCATCCAGGGCAGTAGGTCATCACTGAGCACTTGCTAGGCATTGTTGGATAAATCCTAAGAAGCACATTCCATAGATCCGCATCTCAAGAAACATACACTCCTTTGGGGGAAGCTCTGTACATATATAAAACAGAGGATATTAGAAAATAGCATATAAGCAAATGAAAACCAAATGTATAACGCAGACAGATTGGACGGGGAAGTCAATGTTGTTAGAAGGCTTTATGGAGGAAGAAGGACCTGAGTTTCGAAAGATGGAATGGATTTGATAGGTAGAGTCTATCAATTATGATGACACACTAGTAGAGTGGGAAGAGTGATGTTCTTGTTCTGTTACTGAATTCCTGAGTTATGTTACTGTGTGCCCTAGGACAAGTCCAATAAACTCACTTTGGTTCAATTTTTCCATTTGTAAAATCAAGGCATTGACACCAGGCATCTATCTTCACAGATGCCTGATTCTCCCCTCCACAGTTAGGATGATGCCATAATGGGAAAGTGGAGAGCATGGAAGGCAAACTTTACCTACCTCATAAGATTGTTTAGGACAGGCCGATTCACTGGGAAGCTTGGTGGAGACAGGTGCAAGGGAAAGGGCTGAGGGTAGATTCAGGGTTGGTTCATGACTGAGCTCAAGGAAACACAGTGAAGAGCATTAGTAGCATGGTAATGATAATGATAATAATAATAATAATAATAATAATAAATCATAATAATAATAATCCATCACATTTGTATTGTGACCCGAGATTATGAAACGCTTTCAAATACATTACGTTGTTTGATTCTGATTGATCCTCAAAACAGCCATTTGTATTAAGTAGCACAAATGCTATTATTACTTTTTACAGATGGGGGAAGTGAGGATCAGAGAAATGATATAATTTGCTCAAGGTCACATAGTTTAGTAAGTCGTAAAATTAGAAATGGAATTCACATCTTCCCCTTTCAATTGGCAGGATTGCAGAATCACAGAATTTCATAGCTAGAAGGGACTTCAGAAGCCTTATAGTCCAATCTGTTCCTGACCAAAAATCCCTTAAATAACATACTTCAACAGCAGATCATCCAGATTTTGATTGGAGACTTCTGATGAAGAACAGCCCACTATTTCCTTAAATAACCCTTTTCACTTTTGGATAATTCTAACTTACTGGAAAATTTTTCTTACGTAAAGCCAAAATTTGTCTCTGTACAAATTCCACCCATTACTACTAATTCTGCCAAACAACACAAACTCAATCCCTCTTCCAGATGATGGTCCTACTAATACTTGAATAGGGCTATCATGTTCTCTACAAATCATATCTTCTCCAGGCTAATTCTCAATATCTTCATCTGATGTTCATGTGGCATGAAGTTAAGGCCCTATGCGATCTAGACTTTTTCCTTTGGACCCTCTCCAACATGTCAATCTTCTTTTTAAAATGTGACATACAGAAATGAACACTATACTAGGGTATTCTACATGTGTATTATTTTCTTTACACCTTTCTTCACGTTCCCTATTATTGCATTTCTTGGTGGCCATGTTAAATTGTTGACTCACTATGAGTTTGTAGTCTACTGAAACTCCATTTCTTCTCTAGAATATATTTGTAAGGTTGATTTTTTTAACTCAAGAATAAAACTTTACATTTACCCCAAATTGTCATTTAGTTTGATTCAATTAAATGTTCTAACCCATTAAGACATTTTTGGAGCCTAACTCTCAGTTATCGGATTAACATTTCTCTCAGTTTTGTGTTAATTGGAAATATTGAAAATTGTACCATCTGCGTTTTATCCAGATCATTTATAAGAATGTTGAAGTGCATAGGCCAAGCATAGGTAGCAGGCAAATGCCACCAGAAATCTTCTTAATTGGCATCAAACAATTAATGACTTTTCTTTGGGTCCAACCATTCAACCAGCTCCAAATGTACCTCATTGTTCTATCATCCACTCTATATCTCTCCATCATTTCCTTAAGAAAAGCCTGAAAAATTCTTTCCAGTCATTTTCAAAAACTGAGATAAACTGGATCTATATCATTAGCTTGATAGGTCATTTTAATAATCCTTTTGAAAAAGAAAGTATGGTATGGCTACTGCTGTTTTTTATATATTCACTGACTGTCTCTTTACCAATAGGTTCTAGATTTTTGACAGGAATTGGAGTAAAAATCAATAATCTACGTTTTTCTTTTGCAAGACAGTTGGGGTCAAGTGACGTGCCCAGAGTCACACAGCTGGTAAGTATCAAGTGATCAAGCGTATAAGGCTGAATTTGAACTCGAGTCTTCTTGAGTCCAGCACCGGTGCTCTATCCACTGGAAATAATCTAAAATTTGAGCACTCTCTTTTTACTCTTTTATTTTTGTTAAACTGGGGCAATCTTTCCCTTCTTTAATACTTGGGTGCCTCTCCTATTCTTCACAATGTTTCAAAGATCATTGATGGCATATGAGCAAACACATCCACCTAACCTTTAAGTATCTGAACATGTAGTTTATTGGGGCCAAGCAATGTAAATTTGTCAAAGTCAGGTGCTCTCTTAGACTCTCATATTTATCTTGAATATGTTCTTATCTTTTACAAATATCTTGAAGAACAATTTTGAAAGAGACATTAGACTATAATTACTAGAGGTTGTATCCAAGACTAAATCTAGGCCATCTGATATAAAGTCTTATGGGCTTTTTATTTCTGTTGCCACTGCCCTCACCGTCATTCTACTATCAGAAACAGCCTTCCATACACCATCACCTCTATCATCACCATCATGCAATTATAGGACTATCAGAATTAGAGTTGAAGGGAATTTAGAAACCATTTACTCTAAGTCCTTCATTTTACACTTTACACTTTACAAAAGAAAATTGAAGTTTGGGAAAGTAAAGTAAAATTTTTAAGGTCACTCTTTTAATAAATGGTGGAGCCTCAATTTAAACCAAGGTGCTTGTGATTCTAAATGTAGTACACTTGCCTCTGTACTATATAGCTTCATCATCAACATGACCAAATCTATCACCTTGGCCTCCATTATGACAATTATCACTACCATGGTCACTAGTTTTTCTATCACCACCAAATACTTACCACAGTCTAACATCACCATCACCACTTCCTTCACCATTACTGTCACCAGTCCTTACATCATTATTATCATCACCACCATCGCTAATAACAATTATTCCATCCATTAAGCCATTGAGATGCAGGTTTTGCTTACTTACCTTGAAGGGGAAAAATCAAATAAGCACATGGAGATTTATGGAAAGTGAGGAAAAGGAAGAGATATAGTTTGGAGATTTTAAAAAAATGAGAAACACAACAACTGAGAAATAGATTTTCTTTCAGGTACTTATCTATCAACTGAAATAATTCAGTACAGGTTTATGAAAGGTAATAAAGAAGCTAAATAAGTCGACAAGCATTTATTAGGCATCTACTAAGTGCCAGGTATTGTACTAAGGACTGAGGGTACAAAAAAGGTAAAATACTATTCCTTGCTTTCAAGGAGCTCACAGTCTAATGGGAAGAGGGGGATGACATGTAAATGACTATCTGCATACAAGATACACAGAGTAGAGGGAAGATAATCTCAAGGGGAAAAATTAGTGGGAGAGTAAAAGAGACAGAGAAAGGCTACTTGCATAAGGCTAGATTTAAGCTCAGTCTTGAGGAAACAAAAGAAGGTAAGGGGCAGAAGTGAGAAGGGAGAGCATTCCAGTCATGGGGAACAGTTGTGAAAATGGTATGTGATCAGGAGACGGAGTGGCATGCACCAGGCACAGTAGGTACATGCAGCTGGATTGTAGAGTGTGGAGGGGAGTAAAGTTTAAGAAGAATGGAAACATGAGAAGAAAATAAGTGGCAAAGAGCTTTAGATGCCAAACAGAGGACTTTATATTTGATCTCAGAGGTAATAGGGAGCCATTGGAGTTAATTGAGTAGTGGGGTGACATGACCAAATCTGTGTTTTAGGAAAATCACTTTAGCAGGTGAGTGGATGATGGATTAGAATGCAGAGAGATAATGAAGGGAAACCAATTAGAAGGTTATTTCAATAGTCTACAAGACAGGCAATGAGAACATATACCAGGATGGTGACTGTGTGAGTAGAAAGAAAGTGACATAGGTGAAAGATGTCATGAAGATTAAAATAACACAATTTGAAAACAGACTGGATATTTGGGGTGAGTGTGAGTGGTGAGTTGATGCTGACATTGAGGTTATGAGTCTGGATGATTGGGAGGATAGAAAAAGAAAATAAGAGGAAGTAGGAAAGGAGGATGGTTTGGGGTATAAAGATAATGAATTTGGTTTTAGACATGTTGATTTTTATCCAATTTGAGAGGTCCAAAAAGCATTGGGTGAAGCAGGACTACAGCTTTAGAGAAAGATTGGATCTGGGAATCATCTGCATAGAGATGATAATTGAAGCCATTGTGGCTGATATCACCAATTGAGATTGTATAGAGAGAGAAAAGAAGAGGGTGCAGGATAGAGACTTGGTGGAACCATGGATCTCCATAGATGAAAAATGAGCAAAGGTGACTGAGGAGTGGCTAGACAGGTAGGAGGAGAACCAGGAGAGAATGGTTTCATACAAACCATATTCAAACTCTAACTTCCCTCAGCAGTATCATCCACTTTGTTGTGAGGAGCAGTAGTGATGGCAGCTCATAGGGGCAGCTAAGTGGCTCAGGGGGCAGACTGGTGGCCTGATGTCAGAAAACTCCTATTCCTGAGTTCAAATCTAGCCTCAGATACTTAGTAGCTATGTGACCCCGAGTAAGTCATTTAACCCTGTTTACCTCAGTTTCCTCATTTGTAAAATGAGCTACAGAGGGAAATGGCAAACTACTCCAGTATCTTTGCAAAGAAAACCCCAGATGGAGTCATGAAGAAAGAGTTAGACACAACTGAAATGACTGGACAGCTAAAATCTCAGAAATCACCTTCCTTCTGGGTAACGACTTAATCAGCAAGTAGGCACGTCCATGGCAACTCATGTGCTAACGAAGGATGGAGATGGGCAGAAGTGTGCTGAAGCCAGCTTTTATTGGCTTCTGAGAGTCAATTGTTAAATTTTCACTGTGAGCATTTACACTTTAGAAATTGGCAAAGACTACAAATCAGAGCTTGATTTATTGTTTTCTTGATTGTCCAGACTTTAGAAAGTGAAGGAGAAAAGAAAGTGTTAATAATTCAGGTGAACCTTAAAAGTGTGTCCCTGAGTATTTTTTTTGAGTCAGTTGTTAGGAACCCAATGCTGTGATCATCAGATCACTATTTAGCATAGAATTATAAATCCTTTAAGTTTGAAAGAATCTTAAAGTACAACCCCTTCCCTTTACAGATGAAGAAACCATGATCTAGAAAGGGATAATGACTCTCTCAGAGTCACTCAACCTAAGTAGTTCCAAAATTTGGATTAGAACCCAGCCTTGTCCTCCGACTCCTGACTCAATCTTCTTAGTACATTATGTTGTTTTTCTTTCTGGAAGACACCCAGATGACAAATAGTTTCAGGATTAAACAAATTTTGGTTGTCTCCACAGCCACCCAGTGACAAAAAATTATGATGTACTAATAATATTAGAACACAGCTTTGAGTCTGAGAAACCCTGGGCTCACAGCGTTCAATGTGCACAGTCCAACTGTTCCAGTTATGTGACTAATGACTTGGCCATTGATAATAAGCTTGGATTTTATGCCAAAAGGACCACTGGGACTGTTGCTATTATTTAAAACTTATTTCTGTCCCAATTATTAACTGTAATATTTTTATCTTACTGTAGTTTAGTTCTAGATGGACCCATGGTGTTCATTTCCAAGTAGCAAGGTACTATGATACCGCAGCTGAATCATGCCTGTAGACTAGAGGCTTCATGTGGGTTTGCCCCTGAGGCCTTGAGTTCATCCATTCACTACTTATTGCCTGTGGCCATGCAATACATTCTCCTCAAGGCAGATGATTCTTTATGAGTTAATATTTATAGCGGCAATATTCTCTCACTCCTAATTACTTCATCATGAATTGAAATCAAAGGAGGCCACACGCTCTGAGCTTTCAGAAGGATCTCATAACAGAATAAAGACAGCATCCTTTATAGCTATAAATACTATTAGAGGGAGACATCCTAACGTGGTAGATTGGATGCTCGACTTTGAGTAAGGGAAACTAGATTTGAAATATTCCTTAAATGCTTACCATTAGTATAATCACGGCCAATTTTACCTTTCAGAGCTTCCATTATGTTATCCGTAAAATGGATAGATAATTATCCTTATACTACCTCCCTTCAAAGGACTGTTGAAGGTGCTTTGCAATCCTTAGGTAAATGAAGGTTTGTTATTTGTAATTTGAAGTAAGTCTGGCAGTCACTGTGAACTAGACCATCATCACTATGTGATACTTCCTGAAATAAATTGATTTTGGTACAAAGAGACAGATCTTTTTTATTGTGTGTTTCAGACTCTGTCATACATTAGGGATTTCAAAATAGAGCCTCAGTGTTCCAGCAGTGTCCTGAGTTGTACAGATTAATGTCTTCCTTATTGGAGGCATAAGTGGGAGAAAAAAGGATCATAACAGCCTAGTTCTCATTCACAGAGGGCTCATCTCCAAAGCTGCGATTCCACTCTGCATTGGACAACTAGATTTCAGCACTGATTAATTTGATTCCATTCATTCAACAAATAATTGATGAGCATTTAAAGTCTGCTGAAAATACTATTTGTTGTATGGGATGGTTTTCCAGGAAGACGGAAGAGGAGGGATACTGGGCGAAATACTAGTTATGTAATATCAGTGATGTAAAAAAAGATATTAATAAAATTTATATTAAAATGAAGATATTACATGGTTCAATATCTTTCTCAATAGTGGATGCCATAGTCTTAATTTTGCAGAAGAAGTACTACATCAGGGGTTAGGGGGAGGGGGTAAGCGAAATGTGAAGGATCACACTAAAAATGAGGATCTAAATGAAGGACAGAAGTCAGTCCATTTGTTTTCCTGAAAGACAGAACTGGCACAGATAACTAATTGTTGTAATTCAGTTCCTCATTACCTCTTTCCTGGTCTATTACAATGTCCTCCTAAATGTTCTTCTTTTTCCCAGTCTCTCTCATTGCCCCAGTTTCTCCTTTTCACGTTACTGCCAAAGCAATCGTCTTAGGACCACTACCAGACCATGTCACCTTTTTGTTCAAAACTCTTTGGTGGCTCCACAGCAGGATAAAATTCAGGCTCTTCACTCTGAATACAAGGTCCTTCACGATCTGTCTTGAACATAACTTTCCAGCCATATTTCACATTGCTCCCTTTCATGTGACCTATGGGTCAGCCAAATTCTACTTCATACCATTCTTTAATTTTTTCTTCTTCCTCACCTATACTCATGCTTCCTGTGTCCTGTGACATAACTTCCCTTCTCTACCCACCTTCACAAGCTAAAATCCTTCCCATCCTTAGGTGTCTAGTTGAGATACCGCCTCTTCCATGATGCCTTTTTCGATCTCACATGCTGGAAGTAACATTTCACAGTGTCGTAACATTTTATTTTTATGAAGTCATATTCAAATTTCTATTCCTGTTATATGCATATCTGTTTTATATTATGTTCATCACTAAATGGTTAGGCCGTTGAGAGCACACTGTAGTGTGACCCTGGGCAAATCATTTTACCTCTCAGTCTCAGTCTCCTCATAGGTAAAATGGGAATAATAATAACAATACCTACTTCACAGGTTTGTTGTGAGGATCAAATGAGACAATACATGTAAAGTGCTTTACAACAGATAAAGCAATACAGAAATGTCCGTTATCATCATCATCATCATCATCATCATCATCATCATCATCATCATCACTACTATCCTCTTTGCCTGTCACAAAGCCTTTTGAAAAAAAGCTACCTACTAAATTGTTTGTTAAATTGAACTGAATCAATGAACAAATCTGGTAAGCTTCATGAAGACAGAGAATATTACATTTCTTTCACATCTTTCTTCAGGACCTAGCAGAGTGATGGGTTCATAGTAGTTGCTCAATAAATATTCGTCACAGCAAAATTAAACAGTATTACTGGGGTTGTTTCTCAGAAGTTCTCATGTCTAAAGAGACAGGTAACTTTTCCAGAGTACAGCATGTTTAGATTTGGGGCCCCAAATCAAAAAAAAATGGTGCTAGACCTCATTTGGAACTTTGGGGTAATTTCTGAGTGCCATATTTTAGGAAGGACATTTAAAAACTGAAGTACAACCAGCAGAAAGTGACCAGGATGGAGGAAGGGTTAAAGACCATGTTGTAAGAGGATTCACAGGAGGAAGGAAGGATGTTTAGCATGAAGAAGGTGTGAAGAAGTTAAAATGACACAGCTGACCTCTTGTTAAGGGGCAGGGGCTTGCCTTTGTTGAGAAGATGCAATTAGCCTTTTGCTGAGGCTTGTGCCTCTTAAGGCACATTATCTTAAAGATAATCAAGCAATACCTGACTAGTCTTTTAGATTTGGGGATATGTCAGAGGAAGATTTTTGATTGGGCCCTAATCTCTGGGCTATTACAAACAAGGTCTCTGTTCTCATTTGGACCACTCTATCTGAGGGTAAAGACTACCTCCTCATTTTCCTTCCTGGAAGTCCAAGGGGGGAGCTGGTGCTACATTGTCCTAAGAAGAACAGCCTAAACAATAGCAGAAGCCTTCTCATCTCACTTCTTGTTGTCCACAAAATAGTCAGCTCTTCCTATTCAGTGACCAATCCTACTGAACACAGCCCCCAGTCACAGTGACCAATCAGGGGCTGCTGTGTCATTGTAAAACATAAATGTACATCCTCAGCAAGTGGCCATTGAGCAGGCATAGTTTGATTCCCATTGTTGCAATAGTATTTAAAGGGTCATCACATAGCAGGAGGATCTTATGACCATAATATCCTAGTTAAGAGATGAAATGGATCTGAAAGACCACCAAATTCAACCCCTTCATTTTACAGCTGAGAAAACTGAGACCAGGAGAGGTTAAGTTAATTCCCCAGTGTCATAGAGCTAGTGAGTGTCTGATGCAGGATTTGTACTCATGTCTTCTTGACTCCAAATCCAATACTCTATCCAACCTTTCTTCCTTAGATTATTATGGTTGGCCTTACAAGGCAGAACCATGTGGATGCAAATTAGAAGGAGGTAGATGTAAACTTTATGTAAAGAAAAAATTTTCTAATAAATAGAGTAGATAGAGATGAGATTAGCCCATTTTTCTTTCTTCCCTGGCAAAACACATATCTATTGAAAAGGAGTAGTTTAGTCTCACTCCTAGAGGAGATTATAAAAAGGCTGGCTGGCTAGATGTTCACTCTGTCTGGAGTAATGTATATTCACTCTCTAGATATCAAAGATAATTGATTGCCTTGAAAAAATAGAGGCTATCAAGGTAAAAATAAAAGAAAATCAAAAAGGGCTGAAGGGATCTTGACTTGCATCGGGAAGTTGGAGTGCAGAAGAATGTAATGTAGAAGATAGCATGATTGTCAAAGGGACAGAGGAAAAGGGGATGGTGGGAGAAAGAAAGGGAAAGAAAGGGAAGAAACAAGTAATGGTCAGTAACTCCATGATGGGGATACCAGTGGAGTACTTGTTGATATGATGGTAACAACAAGGAGGTCTACCATCTACCAAAGGCATGTGTCCAGCCTAGCACAATCTTCTGAGACTTCCCAGACCTCATGACTATTGTCCACTTAAGGTGATTTATGTAGGGATAAATGATACTCTGAGAAGAATACTACCTCTTGCTAGGATCATGGATATCTGGGAAAGAAATTGAATAGAAGATATAATATTTGCAGCATTGCTGAACATTTAAGGCAGGCAATTTACAAGAGATACACAGATTTGGGAAGGAAACAGGTGATTAAGAAAATAATTTTACAACTCTATACCATGGCTTAGAGGATAGAAATGAACAGCTTGTGATCTAGGATGTGATATATCTATAACAAAGCTTCACAAAACCAGACTTATTTGGAATCTTGAAAATCTTGTCAAATAATTTTTCACTGAAAGGCATTGGGAAGGAGAAAACTGACTACATTTATCTACCAACCTCAATCCTACAGAGAACAGTAACCACAACCTGGGAGGAATAGATATAGAGATGCCCAGTCATACACAGAAGACTAAAACTTTTAAAAAAAGATAACAATGGAATCCAGGGTCTTAGATTTCTATACACAAATGAGTAAACCGTGGATAAGAAGGATGTTGGACTAGATATCTTAATACAGGGAAGCAACATTGACTTTATAGTTATCACTTAGACTTGGTAGAATGGGAATCATTTCTAGTATATGACTTCCCAGAGAACACTTTATTCAAAAGAAGTGCAGTACATTAAAGGAGTAGTAAATAACATTGTGTATTAAGAAGATATAATTAAGCATGAACTTTTGAGAAGCATTTGTGGGATACAGTGAGAGTGATCAACAGAGAAGGAAACAGGAATTCCCTTGTTCCTGGAGAGTATATTATCAACCACCTAGAAAAAAGGAAGAAATAGACATGGAGTAAAGGAAACAGATCACAGATTTGACACAGAGGCATGTCATAGTAGTGATTGGGAACTTCAATCTTATGCTTCAGTATTGGAACTATCTCTCTTCCGAAAACACAACAACTAATCAATGGCTGGCTGGCCTTAATGATACTCTCATCCTTCAAGAGATGGAGGAAACAAGGAAGGACCCTGTTATTCTATGTCTGATTCTAACCCATGAGAAAATACTGGTTGTCGAAGGAGAAATAACGGGGACCTAGGGAAGAAGTGGATACTCTAACTCAGAATTTGTGATAGAAGACCAAAAAGCTGGGTTTTATGTGACACACCCTAATTTTGGGACCATAGATTCCAAAGTTTTCAGAGAAAGGATAGGTGGGATTCCATGAACTTCAGGTGTCCAGGTTAGTAGTGATTTTCTACAAAGAAATTGTATCCAAATGGAATAAATCTGTACTATTGTGCTTATTTCTAATCACTGTGACTTGCAAAGGACCTTGATAAACTAGAAAGTATCCAGAGGAGACAAATAGGTTGGTGATGGGCCTTGAATTCATGATATATGAAGATAAGTTGAGGGAATATGGCATGGAGTAAAGCAACATATTGGGGGGGGCATGATAGGTTTATTCAATTATTTGAAGGTCTGACTTGTGGAGGAGGGGATTAGACCTGTTCTGTTTGATTCCATAGGGCAGAAGAAGAATCAATGCGTAGATGTTGCAAAGAAGCCAATTTACGCTTGATGTCAGGGGACACCATAATCATCATCATAAACAACAGCAACTTTCTAACAATTAGATCCATCCAAAAGTGGAATGGCTTCCCTTGGGAAGTGGTGAATTCCCCCTCCTTGGAGGTCTTCTACTTGTGGATTATGTTATAGTAGAGATTCCTTCATGTATGGGTTGGAGTAGATGCAGGTGATGTCTCTTGTAATTCTTAGATTCTGTGATTCTATGATTCTGCAGTGAGAAGATCTCAAAAATGAAATTCTGAAGGTGTAAATACATAATTAAAATAAGGAACAAAAAGGGGAACTGTCTAAGCATACCGATGTGGATGCATAGGGGAACTCATTGACCAAATTAGATTAAAAAGCAAGGGAAGAAAAAAATGAAGACAATTAAAGTGATGTGCTATAGTTCTTATAAGACAACCCTCAGGAATACTTAAGCTCAGAAAAGATCTGAGGCTAGGGATAAATTCTGAGAACAACCAGAAAGGCTCACTTCTTTTTTTGACAGGTTACTAGAGGTAATGTTATAGATTGTGCACATGATAGAGAGATATAGGCCAAACAGTAGTACAGTTAGATTGATTGAGAATCAGTGGAATGGTCAAACCCAAAGAATAATTCTGATATACCACTGAGAGGATATCTCTAAAGAAATGTTCAGAAAGAGGTATCTGGTCTGATTGGGTCCACTTTATAAGTGAGTTGAATGAAGGGTTACATACATGTTTTACTTGTGTTTACAAAAGATAGAAAGCTGAGGATACCTAACACATCGGATAACAGTCTGGTTGTGAAAAGGTCTTGACAGGTTAGAACCGTGGCCCAAATCTGATTAGATGAAATTCAAAAAAGTTAAATCTAAAATTCAATACTTGGGAACAAAAAAAAAATAAGCTTCACAGGTATAAGATATACGTGGATAAAAAACAATTTGCTTGAAAAAAACCATTTGTTTACCATCTCAGTGTGACTCAACAGTGTGACAGATAGACAAATGCCAATGAGATCTTTGGCTACACTGAGAGATATGACAATTAGGGAGTAAGGCAAGAGTCTCCCAATTAGAACACTTCTGTAGTATTGATTTCATTGCTGGTAACAGGAAGTTAATTGAAAAGATAGTGTCCAGAGAGGTTGGTGAGGATGGTAGTGGTCCTCTACACTAGTCCACATAAGGCCTACTTGAGGACAATAAGGGTGTTTAGCCTGAAAAAACAGACTTGCTAAGTTGAACAAGGAAAATGGGTAGAGATCTGATTTCAATTAATATGGGGAAGATTTTTTTTTAAATATTTAGAATTATTCAGAAATAGAGTGAACCTCAGGAAGTAGTGAAGGCTGAATGATCATTTAGTGGGGATGTTGGGATACTAAGTGGTACAGTGGATATAAGGTTGGACTTGGGATCAGGAAGGCCTTTGTTTAAATTCTGCTTCAGACACTGACTACTTATGTGAACTTTACCTCTCTGCCTCATTTTCCTCATCTGTACAATGGTGATAATAATAGCATCTATCTCCCAGGGTTGTTGTGAGGATCAAATGAGGTAACAGTAATAAAATTCTTAGTAAACCATAAAGCACTATATAAATAATAATGATTATTATTATTGTTGTTATTGATATTATTGTTATTATCATTGTAGGCCCATGTGTCTACTCCTTTTCTCAGCCAAACTAGAAAAAGCTATATATACTCACTCTCATCACTTCCTCTTATTACTAATCTTTTGCAATTGGTTTTCCAACCTCATTACTCATGTAAAATGTTCTTTCAATAATGACCATGATCTCTTATATGTTACAGTGATATTGCCAAATATATATATGTACATATGTATATATATGTATATGTATATATATTTTTTCCCAGTCCTCATCCTTTGTGATCTCTCTGCTTCATTTATTGCAATTGACCTTCCTCACCTCTTGGAAAATCTCCTGAGTTTTCATTGTTGTTTAGTTGTTAATTGTTTCCAACTCTTCATGACCCTGTGGACCATAGCACAATAATACTGTCTTTGGGATTTTCTTGGCAAAGATGTTGAAGTGGTTTGCCATTTCCTTCTCCAGTGGATTAAGGGAAACAGAAGTTAAGTGACTTACCTGGGGTCATACAGCTAATAAGTGCCTGAATCTGGATTTGAACTCAGGTCTTCCTGACTGTAGGCCTAGAGCTCAGTCCTATAAGCCATGTAGCTGCCTCCCAGATTTTCATAACAGCACCCTATCCTGATTTTCGGATAACTTTTTGTCAGTCTGCTTTGTTGGTACATCATCCATGTCACATTTCTTAAATGTAGGTACTCCTTAATGTTCTATCCTAAGACTTCTCTTTTGTCTCTATAATCTTCTTGATACCCTCATCATCACCCATGGGATTAAGTATCATCACTATATCTAATTCCAGCCTCTCCCTCTTAAGTTTCAGTACTGCATTACCAACTTGGACATTTCTTCTGTACATATCTCGAACTAAATGTGTCCAAAACAAACTTATTTTCTCTTCCCCAAATTCCAAGTCCGCCTTTCTATTAAACTTTTTTTTCTGTCCTGTTTCTGACAACTAGTTTCTCAGTTTTCAGTTTCTCAGATTCATAACCTTGGCATTATCCTTGACTCCTCACTCTTCCTTATGCCATAATCCAATTGATTATTTCTACCTCCATGATACATCTCACATCTAACCCCTTCTCCCTATTCTTGTTGTTTCTGATTGTTGTTGTTATTGAGTTATTTTTCAGTCATGTCCAACTATTTGTCACTCCACTTGGGGTTTTATTGGCAAAGATACTGGGGTGGTTTGCCATTTCCTTCTACAGATCATTTTATAGATGAGGAAACTGAGGCAAACAAGGTTAAGTGACTTGCCCAGGATCACACAGTTAGTGTCTAAGGCCAGATTTTAAAATAGGAAGATGAGTCTTCTGACTCTAGACCTGAACCACCTAGCTGGTCTATTCTTGTAGCCACCACCACAGTTTATGCCCATGTGATCTCTCATATTGCATTGGCTTCCTAGTTAGTTCCTCCTCTTCCAGTCTTTCCCCACTTCAACCTGTCCTCATAAAACTGACAAAGATATTTTCCTTCAGCATAGATCTGACCTTGTCATCTTTCTCACTAAACTCCAGCATGGCTATTTATTGTTTCTATGATCAAATACTTCTCCCCGTAGGGAAATTTCCTCTAACAATGAAGTTCAGCACTATTTTCAAGTTATAGTTCTAGAGAGGTGCTTGGGGCCCTGAGAGGTTAAAGGACTTATTCAGGCATACACACCTCATATGTGTCAGGCACAGGTCTTCAATCCAGGCTGCCTGACTCTGAAGCCAGCTCTCTGTTTAGCAGGCCATACTAGGCAATGTTTCCTCTTGGGCTTAGGCAATGTAGTAGCTAGAATGGATCATAGAGATCCACTTACTTTTATGAAAATTACAAATTCTTCCAAAAAAACTGTCTCTAGTACCCCATCACAGCATAGAGATTACTACTCTATTTTTGAATACACACACACACACACACACACACACACACACACACACACACACGAATGATGGTGTCTAGTTAAACACATTTAAATGTAGGCTTTTTGAGGTCAGGCGCCTGTTTTTGCCTTTATTTGTGTCTCTCACGCCTAGCACACCAGTAAGTGTTTAATAAGACAGACTGATTTCCTTAAAGCTCACATAGCTCATGAACATATAATTCATTTTATTTTATGTTAACTTGTATACATGTCTAATCCTCAGTGCCAACTAAATTATAAGCTCTATAATCTTCTATGAATGCATAATAAAATGTATTTATTAAGCACTTTATATATGCCAGACACTGTGCTAAATTCTGGGGAGTAAGATGCTATCTCCTTTATGACTAACTACGTGAAAGAATAGCATGTATAGTGGTGGCTAAGGAAGGGAATTATAATGTGGGGAGTGACAGGGATGGTGAGTAGAAAAAAAGGCAATCAATTTTCATGATCTTTGTTTTGCTTTTGTGTTTTTTTAGGCAATTGGGGTTAAGTGACTTGCCCAAGGTCACACAGCTAGTAAGTGTCAAGTGTTTGGTCTGAGGCCAGATTTGAATTCAGGTCCTCCTGACTTCAGGGCCAGTGTTCTATCCACTGCGCCACCTAGAAATTTTCATGATCTTTGAAGAAGCAATGGTAACACTGATTAGATTCCTGGGAGTTAGGTAGAGTGGCCAAGGTTTTCTTACATAGTGACAAGGAAGAACACAGGTTTCTCATGGTGGAAGTCTGGGTGAGATGTGAAGCTTGTCTGAGGCAACTAGCTCTTTGCAAACTTTAAGGCACTATCATCGTCATCATCATCATCATCATCATCATCATCATCATCATCATCATCATCATCATTTTTTAGCTATTAGTTTTTAAGTGAGATTGCACTCCCTTACTAGTAAGGACATCTCAGACTAGTGGAAGAGTTTCCAAACTGAATGCATTGACTTACCAGGGTGGAGGGAGAATAGTATCTGGAGGTCAAATTTGGAAGGTGGTGTTCTAGGTGGAAATAAGAGGACTACAGCAGAGTAGGTGGCAATATGCCTGTGCATCTGAGCCTGAATGAAATGTGAAGTATGGTTTGGGGCCAACTAGATAGAGTGTGATAGGTCCCAGGGCCTGTGTAAAATTTATCTTTTGATCTTCCCTTCCCCCACATATGGCAAAGACTTAATAAATATTTGTTGCATCAAAAAGAAGCACAGTATCAAAGAAGGAGGGTGTAACTGGCTTTTACTTTATTTGTTTTAATCTTTTCATTAGAGTTTTAGGGATGAAGTGATGGTGGTTAGGTTCAGGAATTGTGTTTGAAACAGACTTTATGTGGGGGATGAAATCATTCTCGGCCAACTAATATGACTTTCATGCCCTGGATATGGGGTAGCCAGTATAAGTCAAAGCAAAGGCAACATACAAATCAGAGAAATTATTCTACAAAGATGAACTTCCAAAGGGGGTTTTGAAAAAGTTATAAGCTTATCTTGCCACCCGAAGAATTCATCTCAATTACTCAGTAACATTTTAATCAAATTCAAGTAACAACAAATGAGACTGGAAACATCACATGCAAATTAAACTTCCCTGTAATCACAGCATTCAACATTACCAATGCATTAGACAAAAAGAGTGTGTTAGATGCAATTCATCAAAATCACTCATATATATTCTTATAAGAGTTCCCCAAATATTCTTCAATGACTCTAGGGCTCAACTACTAAATTAATCATTTCATCAGATTTCTCCAGAGAAGCATTTTAAAAGTTATCGACACAGAATGGCACAGACGAAGGACCAATTTACTCGTTCCAAACTGTTTGGGAATTTATTTGCTAATGTTTCCGGGAGAATTAGAGATCTACTTAAAAAGTCTTCAAGAAGACAGGTGCTTGAAGGAAGCTAAAGAAGTCCTCAAATTTTTCTGCTGTAGAAAATGAACCATGTGTGTTGTGAATGCAAGAAGAAACTGGGTCCACATTTGCTTGAGCAGAATAGGATCTTGGCTACACAATGGATACTTCATCCAAGATCTGCCACTTTTTCAAGATGACTATATTTTCTCAGACATAGAGACTGCTAGAAATTGAAAAGGCTTTAGATACAATTTAGTCTAACCCTCTCATTGTGCAAATTGTGAAACAGAGACCCAGAGGATCAACATAAACTTGCCCAAGGTCATTCAGAGTTGAAGTGATAGAGGTAAGACTAACATGTGGTCTTTTGAGTTCCAGGGCTCTAATTTCCATGACACATTACTAGTTGGTGAAAACAATGACATGTAACTCCCAATCCAAGTTTAGAAATATTTTGTACTCCTATAGGGTCATAGATACAGAACTGAGAAGTCACCAAATCCTACTTCTTCGTGTTTCAATGAGGTTGAGAAGTTGTATAAGATCATATAAAATAGCAGCAGAGTTAAGATTCAAACCCAAGTCTTTTGACTCCACATCCAGCATGCTTTCCATTGTGACCTGCTGCTTCCTAATTGCCTCTAGTATGTATTCTTGAGGAAACACACAATACATCAAATTCGTGTACCTTCAATGTCAGTTAATCAATAAACATTTATGAAACAGCTCCTCTGTACCAAACACTGTTCTGAACACTAGGGATACAAAGAAAGACCAAGAAATATGCCTTGATGTCAAGGTGCTCACATTCTAATGAACAAGGCAAATATGAAAATGATCATGTATACAATACATACAGAGCAAATGGAAGGTGATCTCAAAGGGGGAGGACTTAGCAGATGGCTATAACAGGAAAAGTTTTCCTATCTGGAATTTTGGATTTGAACTGAGTTTGAAGGAAGCCAAGGACGTTGTATTTATTTATTTTTTAAATCAATCAACATGAATGATCCTGAGTGTTTAATGGAAACAATTATTTTTATATCCTACTCTTTGCCCCAAGTCTTTTCCCCTCTCTACTGCATGAGAATTGTCTACATACATAAAAGAAACAGAGACAGTTATCTAAAATAACCATTGGTGGTGTGCCCATCTCTGTGGAAAATACCTGGCAATGAACACAGACATTGCAAATAGTACTTGGTGAATGAGTGCCTACGGATCATTGCTTATTGAATCCAAACCAGCTTGGACTGGGCACTGGCAAGAATCCACCACAGCAGGGAGCTCTAGTCCTTAAAATTCTAGATTGCTGACAGATAGAGAAGACTTTGATGCCAAGTTGAGAATCTCAGAGTTGTGTTATGTCAGAGGCCACGTAGCCCAACCCACACCTGGACAAGAATCTGCTCTATAACATTCTTAGCAAGTGGTTATCCAACCATGCTTGAAGACGACCAATGAAAGAGTCTCAACTGTCAAAAGTTTAATCAATAAGAATTTATACTAAATGCTTATTGTGTGCCAAAAACATTACAAGGCAGCCAATTTCACTTTTGGATAGCTTTAGTTATCTTTTTTTCCCCCTTTTGTTGAGCTTAAAATTACTTCCTTTCTATTTCCAGCCATCACTCCAGTTCTGTCTTGTGTCACCAAACAAAATACTTTTGCC
Source organism: Phascolarctos cinereus (assembly GCF_003287225.1). Taxonomy (NCBI): domain Eukaryota; kingdom Metazoa; phylum Chordata; class Mammalia; order Diprotodontia; family Phascolarctidae; genus Phascolarctos; species Phascolarctos cinereus. The sequence continues at coordinate 332,975,295 of NW_027556098.1, forward strand.
TATCTTTTATAGGGCAGTCCTTCAAATACTTGAAGACAACTATAATGCTCCCCCCCCAACTCTTCTCTTTTCCCTGCTAATAATCCCCAGTTTCTTCAACCAATACTTATAAGGTCATGAACTTGAGGCCCTTCACCATCACTCTCCAATCATCCCCAAATGTTGGGTCCAGAATTGAACATGATAATGCAGCTGTGGTCTGAGCTCAGCAGAGTAGAGTGGGATTATCATCTCCCTAGTTTTGTATTTTGCACTTATCTAAAGGCAGACTGAGATAGTATTAGCATTTTTGGGGGGGATGGGGGAAGGGGAATTTGAATGCTATATCAGAACATTGATCCAAATTAAGCTCATAGTCCACTAAAACCTTCAGATCTTTTTTTCAGATGAACTTATCTAGTCTTGGGCCAACACTCCTATCTATCTGATGCTTATGAAATTTATATTTTTGAACCTAAGTTTTTATTCAGAGTGGAAGGAATAAAGCAATTGGCCGGTAGAAAAACTTGTAGAGTGTTAGGAAGGCAAGACATTTGGTAAAGGGATTTTACTTTGGAGAGATTTTACTTTCTCACTTTAAGGGTACAAACTGGTTCTTCTAGCACATCTGTTTGGGGTATCTTGCAGGTCCAAAACAGTTTCCCTGTGAGGAAAGCACTGCTTAATTTTCAAAACCAGTATGTGCTTCCAAGAAATGGAGAATGGTATTTGGCAGCTTCAACCCTGAGTTAGCTCTCCTCCTAGCAAAATTACTGTATACCAAGGACAGGGCCCCAAGTTCTATATCATCCAATGCCATTTAGTCTGATTTTGCATTCCCTGCCCAGGGGTGGGGGGTAGTGGAGATTTTTAACAACAGCAATAACATTATATGGTGTTCTAAAGTTTGCAAAGTGCTTCTTTCTCATAATAACACCAGGAGGTAGGCAGCCTAAATACAATTAACTGCATTTTACATATAAGAAAATGGGCAGCTAAGTGGCACAGTGGATAGAGTGCTGGGCCTGGAGTCAGGAAGACTCATCTTCTTGAGTACAAATCTGGCTTCAGACACTTACTAGCTGTGGGACCCTGGGCAAGTCACTTGACCCTGTGCCTCAGTTTCTCATCTGTAAAACAGGCTGGAGAAGGAAATGGCAAACCACTCCAGTGTCTTTGCCAAAAAAACCCCAAATGGGGTCACAAAAAGTCAGACATGACTGAATAACAACAGATAAGAAAACTGCAGCTTAGAAGAGATAGGTAAATTTCCCATGATCATAGCTAATAAATGTGTGAGAAAAGAATAAAACTTCTACATATACTTCTCAGAAGAAACATTGAACTGTATTTCTAAGGATGGCAGAGGTGAAGAAAGATTTGGTGGGTCTGCCTTTACATGGACTTCATAAGATTTGGCCCTGGAAGGGAGCTTAGAGCTCATCTTGTTTCTTGTCCTTTATTTGCAGATGACATAATGGGAGACCAAAGGCAGAGGTGTTGCTTTCTGAAATTCACTGCAAGGTCTCCTATCTCTTCCCAGGCCTTTTTCAGGTCTGAGTAACACCTATTTTCCTCTCTTGCTTTCTTCTGCCCTTTTTCTTTTGATTCCTTCTAAGAATTCAAAGTAGAGCTGGCCAACCAAGTCATATCTTGGGATTTATGAACTTGATTTAAAACAACAACAACATCTATATTTCAGTGTAATTGGTTTTCTTTGTAGTCATATATATATATATATTTATGAATTTTAAAAAAACGTTCTGATAAGAAATCTAGGAACTTTACTAGACTGCCAAAAGGGTCCAATGACACACAAAAAGGCTAAGAACTATTGCACTAAGCATATCACACTGATATCAATTTAATCTGCAGTGCTACATTGGGCAATACTCCTCTAAACACCTTTGTCTATTGCCCTGATGTTATAGCTATGAAAATATACTGTCATCACTGTGGGTGATGAAACTACCAGATAAAAATGGTAGTACTTGGGAAATTCTCCTTCTGTTGGTACATCTGCATATCTACAAATCCTCTACTAGCTCTGCTCCAGTAGAGATTTACCTCAGGCTCCTTACATTAATATATCTATTTGTACAAAACCCCCAGTGACAATTAGTGTCCCATCAGCTTTGCATAAGAAAAGTGGGACTTTCTTATAGATTGAGCCCATGTCCAGAGCCTGCTGTCAGCCAGAGCCTACCCATGGAGCACCTGCTGCCACCTAATGGTCATACCCAGGAGTACTCATGCTGACTGCTGGGTGGGAAAGCTGAGAAAAGCCAAAGAAATAACTGGGAGAGAGACTCTTAGATGTATTTCCAATGCAGAGTTAGAAATGCCAAAGGATTTAGGAATACTGGCTGTCTGTGACTTGGCAACTTTCTGCCATGGTTTTCCCCGGAAAAGAGGCTTCCAAATCACAAAGCACTGTCTGAATGGTAAATAAAATTCTAGAAATGTTTGAAAGTAGAATAAGAGAGTGTCTTGATTTTGTGCAATTCAGATTGTGAAGGTGAAAACAAAAGAAAAGAGCTATCAAAAAGTCATATGAGTTTGACTTCAGTCTAACATAATAGGATTCTGCTAATATGCATTTGCTAAGTTACCTCTTGAAGGCATTTTATTTCCCTCCCCCCTTTACTGCCTCAGTATTTCAAGTCTGGGTGATCCACTGGTGACTTGGCAAATTATAGATGAAGAGCTGTAAGAGACCTTGGAGAACTTTTAGCCTAAGACAGTGAAATTGAGGAGCTGAGTGGTTAGGTGATTTTCACTAAGACTTATTCTCAAAACTTGGGATCAAGGTTCCAAGGTAGTTTCAGAGGCAGTTTTGAACCTGGATTTCCTGACTCTCAGATCCAGTGCTCTTTGCACTTTCTTGAAATGGTATTTAGGGTACCTAGGTGGCTTAGTGGAGAGAGTGCCAGGCCTGGAGTCAGGAGGACCCATGTCCAAATCCAGCCTCAGACACTTACAGCTGTGTGACCCTGGGCAAGTCAAATGCTGTTTGCCCCAGTTTCCTCATCTATAAAATGATCTGTAGAAGGAAATAGCAAATCACTCCAGTATCTTTGCCAACAAAACCCTAAGCTGGGTCACAAAGAGTTGGAGACAAAACTACAATAACAAGGATGGTCTTTGGTAGCTTCTGTGGATGAAGAACTCTGTTCTGCTGCCAAGCTAATGCTGAGTTTTTACAGATTTATCTACGTTTGTCCCTAACAGCAGGCATATGGTATATCACAATTAAAAATATTTTTGATGTTTGACAGGATTTTTGAAAGCTTGTGGCCTTCACAAACCACTTTCAGATGATGAGATAATGTTGGAGGAGAAATTTAATAAGGTTTCCCATCCACCAGTCCACATTATTTATCAGAATTTCAACAAGTTATGTTTTCCATAGAAGATATCAGAAATTTCACAAATATGTTAGAGAAAGAATTAAAGTTAGATTTGGTTAGTTGTGGATTTACTACTATTTTATACATACACACACACACACACACACACACACACACACATATATATATATGTATGTGTGTATGTGTGTATGAATTTTTATAAGAATGTATATCTACATAGACATTTGTATGGATATATAGGAAAGAGGGCAAAAGGCATTATTTTTTTTCTGTTTTTTTTTTCTTGGCTACACAATGGGCTTAAGTGACTTGTCCATGGTTACACAGCTAGTAAGTGTTATGTGTCTGAGGCCAGATTTGAACTCAGGTCCTCCTGAATCCAGGGCCAGCACTGTATCCCCTGAGCCACTTAGCTGCCCCCAAAAGGCATTTATTAAGTATATGTGTGCATATATGTAGTATTGGAATGGGGAGTAGCCTTTTCAAAAATAGTGTATGCTACTTCATAAAGAATCAAAGCTGGAAGAGACCTTAGAGTTTGACTTTTCTCACCCCTTCATTTTACAGGTGAGGAAATGGAAGCTCAGAAAGGGGGAGATAGGTTGCTGATCTGTGATTCAAATAGAGGTGATTTGATGTCTTCATGTTCTCTCAGCTTCACCATAAACTCTATTGGGTGAGTAGTTGAAAGGAATTTATGTATTAGACAAAAAAGAACTGTACTAGATGATTTCTAAAAGTCCTAACTCCAAAAGTCTATGACATTCAATGAATTTTAATCTAATTAAATAAATGTTTATTAAAAATACACCATGTGGGAGATCACTGTGTTAGAAACTGGGTAAGATACTAAGTTTAGAAATTATGCAACTGCTACCTCAGTTTAATTCATAGTTTAGTTATGAAATAAGACATAGACAAAAATAATACAAAATAACATGTGTTAAAAGACAAAGAGAGGTCCATAGAAAAGAGCTTGTTGATGACAAGAGCATCAGGAAAGGCTTCACAGAAAGGGTGGAATTTGTATTATGCACTAAAGGCTACATAGGAATTAAAGTAAGTCAATAAGCATTTTATTAAGTGGTGACTGTGTGCCAGGCACTGTGCTAAGTGATGGGGATACAAAGAAAGGCTTTCTGGGAGCTCACAGTTGACATAAAATAGACAACATGGTGCCTTTGATAGAACACTAGACTTGGAGTCAGGAAGAGTTAAGTTCAAATCCAGGGCCTGAGGGCCCTTACTTAGCTTTGTCTTCCTGGCAAATCACTTAACCTTTCTCAGGCTCAGTTTCTTCAACCGTAAAATAGGGATTATAATAATACCTACTTTCTAGACTTGTTGAGAGGACAAAATGGGATATTTGTAAAAGACTCTGAAAACTTTGAAACACTATATAAACTTCCAGGTCACGTAATCATGAAGATGGAGGATTAAACATTCTCTCTGATCCTCTGGACCTCTCGAACCTCTCCAAAACAGAAATTATGTGCCAAAGATAAAGAAACTTCAGCTGTCTCTATTTAGTCTACCCCAAATCCAAAAGAAGGTTAAAAAAGAAACCCATGATTTGACTTCTCTACTGAGCTCACTCAGTATCCCTTGTATCCCCCACCACATTCCACATTACAGGTAGAAAGGTCACACTAGCACAGCCACACAAATTTACTGCAAAAACCTAACACTACACACAAGTCTCCCCTTCCTCTTTCCAGGGCTGTGGAGATTCTGGCTCCCCAGTGAAAGTCTGCTCAGGCCAGGACGGATTGATAGTAGTTTCTTAACAAAGTTCCACACTATGGAAGCTCACTGGGGCCACACAGCTAGCATCTTGGTAGACAGTGTTCAATGCTGCAAAAGATCTCTTGTAAGAGAGCCAGGAACAGAAAAAAGCGGGGCCAGGACATATCTGTGGGCTTAAAATAGAGCTCAATACCACATTCCAAACAAACCTTCCTCCCAGAGTCTCTGAGGCCCAAACTACAAAAATCTACCCCATAGCTAATCAGCTGGTACCAGGTCAGAGAACTGAGAAACAGAGGAGACTGGGACATGACGTAATATGTCTGTAAGGTACTCCACTAAGCCTAAGGGAAAATACTCATCACTTAACTGTCCACCCAAAAGTTACTTGGGGTAGAGACGTTGGCTGGTGTTCTGTGAATTGCTCAGAATAGGAGGAGGCTGAAGCACTTTGAGATTTAGTCCCCAAGGAACCCACGATCAGAGGGAAGTGTTAGAGACTCACAAAGTTAAGTAACAAAGTAAGTAAGGGGAAAACAAGGGAAAATGAATTGTAAATACCAAAGATCTCAGGGAAAAGAAAATTCAAAGACCTTTAACATAAACAGATAAATCAATAAGGAAATCATTAACAGCAGAAAGACATATAGCTTCCAGATCTAGTAAACAAGTTCAACCATCTATGTACAAATATTGCAACATAAAGCAAAATGATCCAACATTTGATGAGACAGAGGACTCTGTGAAATTTGGGGAGAACATGGAACCATACAACACGCTGTTCCTGAGAAGTTCAAAAGAGAAATGTGAATTATGAGAGCAGAATTTATGTCCTACACAGCAAAAAATAACAGGCAAGACAAAATAACTGGAAACTGTGATGGCAAGTCTCACCAAAGAAACAGAAGAGAACAATAGACTAGGAATGCAAGTGCATAGACGTGAAGGACAATCCAGAAGAAGAGAAGCAAAAAATAATAACATTAAAAGAAAATATGTTCACCATGCAAGCAAAATATACTGATTTCAAAGACTCAAGATATGTAGACACAACCTAAGGATAATAGCAAAAACATGACAGGACAAAAAACCTTAACACTATTAATGCAGGAAGTAATACAAGAGAATTTCCCACAACTCCTGAACATAGAAAATGAAATACTAATTTTTTTAAAAAAATCCACAAATCACTTTCAGAAAAGAACAAAACAAAATAAAACTTCCAACTGTGAGATACATGGTTAAATTTAAAAATTTAACTCAGAAACAAGTTCTTTGAGCTAACAAGAGAAAGAATTGCAAATAAAAATGAAAGGAAGCCAGAAAATATAGGAGGAAATGGGATAATATATTCCAAAGATCAATGGAGCTTAGAATGCAACCCAGGGTGACCTACTCTGCAAATCTTAGCATAACCATAAATGAAAAAGAGATGGACATTTAATAATAAAGAGGCATTTGAAACATTTTTAAAAAGAAAACCAGACATGAAAAGATCATTTCCTTCTTTAACACCCCAGACAACAGACATATAGGAAGAGTGAATAAAGGCAAAAGCCAAGGACAGCAACAGCAACAGGGTGATGGCAGAGATAATAGTAAGAGACTGGTTTCTAAATATACCCAATGAGACTGGGGTGAAGGGTGAAGCGTGAAAGCAGAAATCTAGTGGAGGTAAACTCCCCTTTGTGGAGGTGGAGGTCCACAGGTGTTTCACATTAAACATGTCCCTTTATCAATGTATCAGTTGTACTGATTTTTTTTCTTCTATAAAAAATACTGTTTGTCATATGGGATTCCTTCCTGGGAGGGGTACAGAGAGGGGCAGAGATACTTGGGATAGCTATGATGATGTAAAATCAGAAGACATTATTTTAAAAAAAATTGAAGGTACAATATAAATACTAGTTACTGCTAGTATGATTATGGAAGCAATTGTGAATACAAAAGGTATATATGGTATAAATTGGAGATAATTGAAAGAGAGAAGTCACGAGCATTAAGGGAGATCAGAAAAAATTCTTTCAGAAGGTTAGGTTTTAGCTGGGATCTGAGAGAAGCCGGGTAAGCCAAATGGAGAAGATGAGGAGAAAGAGAATTCCAGGAATGGGTGATAACCAGTGAAAATGCATAGTCAGGAGATGGAGTGTATCTTGTTCAAGGATCAAGAAGGAGGCCAGTTTCACTGGATCACAGAGTATACAGAGAGAAGTAAGTTGTAAGAAGAGTAGAAAGGTAGGAATAGGACAGGTTATGAAAGGCTTTGAATACCAAGCAAAGGATTTTGTATTTGATCCTAGGAGTTATAGGAGAGACTGGAGTCGATGGGAGTGAGGGCGGGAGGAAAGAGTTTAATCTGACAGCTGAGTGGAGAATGAATTGGAGTGGGAAGAAACTTGAGGCAGAGACCAACCAGGAGGTTCTTGAAATAGTCTAGGCATGAGGTGATGAGGGCCAGCATCAGATTGGTGGCAGTATTAGAAGAACTAAGGGAACAGATAGAAGCGATGTTATGAAGGTAAATTTGACAGGACTTGGCAAAGGAATGGATATGGAAGGAGAGAGCTACTGAGGAGTTGAGAGTGACACCTAGGTTGTGAGCCTGGGTGACTGAGAAACAGTGGTAGTAATTAAGTAATTAGGAAGATGGGAGGGTTCAGGAAGAAAAATAATGAGTTCAGTTTTATACATGATGATTTTAAGAGGTCTATGGGATATCCAGTCCAGGCAGGTGGAGATGTTAGAATGGGGGTGAGAAGAGATTTTAAGACGAGAGAAGTAGATTTGACAATCATCAGCATATAGATAATCACTGAATTCATGAGACCTGATGAAATCACCCAGTGCAATAGTATTTTGGGAGAAGAGAAGAGGACCTCGGCCAGAACCCAGGGGGACCCTTATGATGCGACTTGAATGATGACCAAACAAAAGAGGCTAAGAACTAGTTGTCAGATAGCTAGGATGAAAGCCATGATAGAGTAGTGCCATGGAAATCTAGAGAGAAGAGAATATCAAGGAGAAGAGGGTGCTCAACAGTGTCACAGGCTACAGAACGTTCAAGAAGGACGAGGATTGAGAAAAGAACATTGCTAACAGTGCAGAGAGCAGCTTCACTTAAATGATGAGGCCAGATGTCAGACTGCAAAGAATTAACACGAAAATGAGAAGGAAGGAAGTGGATGTTTGTACTGCAGGTGACCTTAGGGAATTTAGTTACAAAAAGAAGAGATGAGGGTAATAGCAGAGATGGATGGATCAAGTATATGGCCTTTTTGAGGAAATGATAGACATAGGCATGTTTGTAGGCCAGTATACACAAAGAGATTGAAGGATAGAGGGAGAGAGAGGGAGAGAGAGAAAGAGAGAGAGAGAGAGAGAGAGAGAGAGAGAGAGAGAGAGAGAGAGAGAGAGAGAGAGAGAGAGACGAGAATGTAGGGATGAGAGAGGAGGCAATTTGCTAGAAAAGAAGGGATATAATAAGGTCACTTGCATATGCAGAATGGTTTGCTTTGGCAAAAAGGATGGCTTCTTCGTGTGGGTGGGTGAAGGAGGAGAAAGGAATAGAAGGCATCTGGGAACTGGAAGCTAACAGTATTTGAAGGATTATTGACATAAATGTTGAAGTCCCTTAGTATGAGGGCAGGAGTTGAAGAGAGAAGACTGTGAACCAGGTATTAAACTCATTGAGGAAAGAAAGATGGAAGGAGTGGGGAAGTAAAAGATTTAAGGTCAAAGCAAGTTCATTCCATGCTTAGGAAACAATAACATAGCAGGCACTTCTTTAGCATTGTAAAGTTTGCAAAGTCTTTACATATATTTTCTCCTGGATCTTCATAACAATCCTGGGAGGTAGATGGTATTATCATTCCAGTTTTATAGATAGAGAAACTGAGGCTCAGGAAGGTTAGGTAACTTGCCTGGGTTTATTAATTATCTGAGGTGGGATTTGAATTCAGCTCTTCCTGATTCCAACTCCAGTCCTCTAACCAGAAAAGTGAAATTCATTTAGGGAACAGTGACTAGCCTGATTTGGAACATAGAACTCATGGGAAAATCAATCAGTTAATCAATAAACATTTATTCAATACCTACTATGTGCCAGGAACTGTGCTAAGTGCTAAGGATACAAGAAGAGGCAAAAAGCAATCTCTGCTCTCAATGAACTTACAATCTAATTGCAGAGACAACATGTAAACAAATATATACAGGGCAAGCTATATATAATTAACAGAGGGAAGATACTAGAATTAAGAGGGGTTGAAAAATTCTGAATTTGTAGTCAGAAGACCGAGGTTCCAATCCTAGTTCTGCTACTTACCATGTGTGTATGACTTTGGGCAAATCACTTAACCTCTCTGGGTTTTACTTTCCCCTGTAAAAATGAGTCTGGGTGGGAATAGGGGGGAGTAGATGACCTGTAAGAGCTCTTAGGGTTCTAAATCTATGAGCATATGATGTTACAAATTATAGGGGTAAAGTGGGGAATAACCTTGAATGTTATTCTAAAGGATTGAAGATTATTTTGGTGGCAATAGAGCCATAGGTAGTTATGTGTATCGTAGGGAGAACTTTAAGCTGGGGAGAGACTTATTAAGAATCTATTATAACACTCTAGGTATCTATTAATAAGGTGGTATCAGTAGAACCTTCAACATTAGATTGTGTGTGGTCCCATGTAATAGTTATCATTTAGATAATGCTTAACATGTGGCAGACACTGTGCTAATCACGTTACCATTATTATGCCATTTGATTCTCACAACAACCCTTGGAGGAAGGTGTTATTTTTATCCCCATTATACATATGAGAAAGCTGAAACAAACAGGTTAGGTGATTTGCCCAGGGTCACATAGCTGGTAAGTATCTGAAGCCAGATTTGAATTCAGATATTCCTAACTTTAGGCTATATTTTGACCTATGACCAAGAAAACAGCTTGATGCAAAAGAGTTTGACCAAGAATCTGTCCAGGAGAAAGTCGAGTGTTTGATCTCTAATTCCAGAGCTGAAAGGGCTTTCCCATTATTTGTGTTTGTTAAGGTATAGGTCGTTGGCTCAGTGGATGGAGTGCTGGGCTTGGAGTCACTTTTCATAATTTAAGACAGAGGTAACCCTCAGGATTCTGTACTGGACCCTCTCCTCTTCTCTCTCCATACTACTTCTCTTGATAATCTCATCAGCTCCCATGAATTCAATTACCAAATCTGCGCATTTGATTCTCAGATCTATACTCCCATCTCAGTCTCTGTGTTTACCTCCAATCGGGCATCTCCAAATGTGCGTCAGATATCTTGAATTGGTTGTTCGGTACACCTCTTAAACTAAACACATCCAAAATAGAACTCATTATCTTTGTCCCTAAGCCCTCTTTCTCCTACCTTCCCTATCACTGTAGAGGGCAATGCTATCCTCCGAGTCCCCCAGACTCACAAACTAGGAGCTATCCTGAATTCCTTATTATCTTTCACCTTCTATATTCAAGCTCTAGCCACTGGCTGATTTCACCTTTGCTACGTTTCTTGCATACTCGCCTTTCTCTCCTCTGACACTGACACCGCTCTATTGAGGGCCCTCATCACCTCAAACCTTGATTATTATAATAACCTGCTGGTGGGTCTGCCTGCCTCTAATCCAGGGGTGTGGAAGCTGCATCCTCAAGGCCACATGTGGCCTTCTAGGTGCTCACATGTGGCCCTTTGACTGAATCTGAACTTCACAGAACAAACCCCCTTAACAAAAAGATTTCTTCTGTAAAATTTGAGTTCAGTCAAAAGGCTGTACCCAAGAACCCAGAAGGCCACATGTGGCCTCAAGGTCACAGGTTACCCACCCCTACTAGTCTCTCTTCACTAAAATCCATCCTTCAATGTGCCACTAAAGTAATTTTTCCAAAATGCAAATCTGATCACGTTATCCCCCTGCCACAAACACTCAATAAATTCCGGTAGCTTCCTGTTGCTTCCAAGAGCAAATACAAAATGTTCTGATTGGCATTCATAACCTAGCTCCCCCCTACCTTTCCAGTCTTCTTAACATCTTACTCTCCAAAATGTACTCTTCAATCCAGTGACATTGGCCTTCTGGCTGCCCCATGTACAAGACACTCCCTATCTAGACTTGGGGCATTTGCTCTGGCTGTCCCCTCTGCCTAGAACACCCTCCCTGTTCCAGTCAAACTACTGACCTTCCTGCCTCACTTTAAGCCCAATTAAAATCCCCCTATCAACAGAAAGCTTTCCTTAACGCCTCTTAATTCCAGTGCCTTCCCTCTTTTACTTATTACCTATTTATCCTGTATATTGTCTTTCCTATTAGATTCTAAGCTCCTAGAGCTCAAGGACTGTCTTTTGCCTCTTTTTTATCCTCCATGCTTAGCACAGTGCCTAGCACACAGTAGGTACTTAATAAATGTTTATGGACTAATTGATGAATTTTGGTGACCAAGATAATTCATTAGCTGGTGGCCAAACTTCTGGTGCCGAGACCCTCCAGATGCAGTTAGGCTGATGGAAGAAGGCCTGTAGACTAACAGGTTGTGCATTCATAAATCAAACTATCACAGCCAGCCCTTTTTTATTGATTGAACTTTATCTTCATTTTTCAAATGGTTTTCTATTTGAGAGGAATAGGAAACTACCATTTAATAAACAGAAAAAAGTCAGTAACTCCTCTCTCTTGAAACAAATAGCAGTACCCCACAGCAAGCAACCATATTGCTTGAAAGCACCTTCCTGCATATCATTGCTCACCTCAAACATTGCCTATCTCAGTAGGTTCCTGAGGAGTCATCCATAAGTGTGGGCCCAGCGTAAAGAGATGCTGATGATAACTGGATCAACTTTCTATGTATAACATGTAATCAGATGGTGAGTTCCATTACCAGCTGAAGTATCTGCCTCATTTCATTGTGTAGCTTGTGCCCAAGGTCTCGGGAATTTATTCAACAAAAAGACATTGACCTTACTATACATTTGAAAAGGCAATTGAACGCGATCATTACTGCTGGATGCCTCCAGTTGGAGGTGCTACCAAGGGTGCTTTCTATACTGCTTACCTGGACATCCTCTGGAATGCTGACAGATAAGGAAACATTCACTTAGTTTCTCCATGTCCCTTTCAGTTTCACATGATCCTTTCAGTTATAGTTTAAAATATAAATGCCTCCTTCCAGGAAGCAGCACGGTGTAGTGGGAAGTCCACTGAACTAGTCCACTCCCTAGTTGTGTGGCAATAGACCATTCACTTATCCTCTCATTGTCTGTTTCCTCCATGGTAAAATGGGGACACTAATTTGCTTCTAGGTTTGTTGAGAGGAAAACAAGCTATAAGCCTAAAAACATGATATAGAGCAGGGCTTTAACTTCCAAGATTATATTTACCAGCAGCCCTCTACTTTTGTTGCTGCTGTTCAGTTGTGTCTGACTCTTTGTGACCCCATTTGGGATTTTCTTGGCAAAGATTCTAGAATGGTTTGCCATTTTCTTCTCCAGCTCATTTTACACATGAAGAAACGGAGACAAAAGGGTTAAGGGACTTGCTCAGGGTTACACAACTAATAAGTGTCAGAGGCCAGATTTGAATGGCACCTTTGGAGGCTATATGCATGAATCATGGGTTCTTGAAGGAATGATCCAAATTCTCTGGGAGTTATTTCTACCCACACCTCCAGGGTGGCTACCGGTAAGGCTATGAAAATGGGAAATACTATGACTATTTGTAGTGAATTTTCATGATTACTTTTTTTTTTCTAGCTAAGGCAAAAATGTATATGAACTACCACACATCAAATTGGCAAAGATGACAAAAAAAAGAAATAGGTATTGTTGGGAACACTGTGAAAGACACACTAATACATTTCTGGTGAAGCTAAGACTTGTTTCAATCATTCTGGAAAACAATTTGGAATTAAATTAATCCCTTTTGACTTAGTGATTATACACTGGTTATGTCCCGAGGAAGATAAAAAAGAAAGATCCCAAATATTTTAAAATCTGACTAGTGTTTGGAAACCATTGTTTGGAGGAATATCTAATCATATTTTGAAATCTGAATATGATCAAATATTATCACACTGCAAGAAAAAAGTGGATGTATGGAATTCAGAGACTCATGGAGAAGCCCCCTATCAATAGAGGGAAGAAAGTTTAGCTAGAAGAACAATATGAACAATGACTACAATAAAGCGACAAAAACAACACTAAATGCCAGCCAAATTCAATTTAGTTGCAATGACCACTCTTGGTCCTGTGTGGTAAAACACACTTTCCTCTATAGTGAAATGGGACAGCTAGGTGGTGCAGTGGATAGAACCTTGGGCTTAGAGTCATGAAGATCTGAGTTCAAATCCAGGATCAGACACTAACTATGTGACCCTGGGCAAGTCACTTAACCCTATTTGCCTCATTTTATTCCTCTGTAAAATGAGCTGGAGAAGGAAATGGCAAACTAATACAGTATATTTGATAAGAAAACCACAAATAGAGTCGGACACAAGTGAACAACAACAATCACCTGAACCTCCTGGCTTCTTTGGCTTCCTTTAAGATTCAGCCTGAATTTGAAATTTGAATTCCACATCTCCCTAGATTCTTTCTTCTCCATCCCCCTACTGCCAGTGCCTTCCCTCAGAGACTAACTTCCATGTACATTGTATATATTTGGTACGCATAATCAATTTTATTTCACCTTTTAGTATGTTGTCTCTTACAGTAGAATGTGAAGTCCTTGAGGGCAAAGGCCACTTTTTTGCCATTTTTTGTACCCGCAGGACTTAGCGCAGTGTTGGTATGCAGTCAGTGATTAATAAATGCTTGCTGAATGACTAAATACACATAGTAACTATAAAATAAATGTCTTTTCATGCATTTATTCATTCAAGAAGGCTCAATAGATGGAAGATTTGATATTTATTTTAAAAATATATCAATGTAACTTTTAAAAAATTATGAATTGAAGACAAGTCATCTTAAAGAACAGAATCTCACATTGTATCATGCATAGCATATTTTCAGTGTTTAATCATTTTCTGCATATTTTGATCAGTTATATATCCTATAGAGGGACACATTGAAATCTCTCTCTCTCTCACTCTCTCTCCTCTCTCTCTGCAGAGTAGATATAATTAGATTTACAAATGAACAAATCATTGAAAATCATAAGCTACCTTTAAGCTTAGAAAGTGCAACTTAGCAGAAGTGAACACTTTTTGCTTAAGCTTTTCTGTGCTGTTCACTCAAGAATGGTTATAAGACTGGGCCAGAATGTGAGTTCCATCAGTATGTAAATTATTTAACAGTGATGCAGGCAGGGTAAATCGTTTCCATTAACATACCTTCTCCTTGGAATGATGTCATGGAAATTGCTATTGTTTTTAATTATGTTTCTGTCAGCCTCTGAAGGAAAAGAGATGGCCCTGTGAGGTTATCGTATTTAGCTATGCAGGAGTTATGATCTGAGGAGCACAGGGAATACTATCTTGGTCCTAAATCTCTCTCTTCTAAGTTTACCATGAGACCTAACTCTCTCTAGATAGTTTTATTCTTCTGGAGATCTGTAAGGCTGAAAAAAAAAAAGATTTCTTACTCGAAAAGATTTAGATTGTCACCAACAGCCATTAATACTTTTAATGTTAAAGTTAATTAATACTAATTAACACCTTAATACTAATTAGGGGATGGGACAAAAGACAAGTACATTTTGCTTAAGAAGAGAGGGGGGATACAGAGTAAAGTCAAAAGGAAAATGGAAAGGGGCAATGAAAGCAATGTAGTAGGCTCTGAAAATATTGACCTCTTTCTCCATTTTGCTTTGGGCTAGAATACTTCAAGGAAGTACCGAGATAAGCTAAAACCAACAAAATTACCTTTAGTTCAAAATCGTGTAAAGTTGAACTTTAAGTAAGGCTGAAATTATTATTTTAGCAGGAAAACATCAGGTGAATTCAAGAAACATTGAGTACCTGTTATGCACTAGATACCGGGAATAGAAAAATAAAATAAGTAAGTTAACTCAACACTTATTTATCAAGCATCTACTCTATGTAAAGTACTTTGTTAGACAAGGAATAAACAAAATTAAAAGAATAATAGTAATAAGGTCTTGCCTTCAAGAAGGGTCTAATTTAATTGACTTGAAGGGATAACTATCATAATGGAATGTAAGAGAATTGTCATCAATCTTTAGACATGTCCAACTCTTAGTGACTCCATTTGGGGTCATTTCTTGGCAAGGATACTGGAATGGTTTGCCATTTCCTTCTCCAGTTCATTTTACAGATGAGGAAACTGAGGCAAACGGGATGAAGTGACTTGGCCAGATTCATACAGCTAGTAAGTGTCTGAGGTCCAATTTGAACTCAGGAAGATGAGTCTTCCTGACTCCAGGCCCAGCACTCTACTCACTGTGCCACCTCACTGCTCTGTACAAGAAAATAGGAGCTCTAAAACAGTAACTGGAGGAATCTGACTTACAAGTGGAAGGAATCAAGGAAGGCTCCATAGAGGAAGTGACAATTACAACTGGGTTGTGAAGGAAAAAGAGGATTTAATCAGGAACAGATGTTGGGGGAGGCCTAGGGGAGGCAAAAGAATATAAACGGTCAAGGGAGAAGAGAGCAGAATGAGACTGATAGGTAGCAAGTTTCACTGTTTGAGCAGAATGTAGAAGGTCAAAGAGAAATAGCATGAAATAGGATCAGATAATAAAGTATAGCCAGAATGTAGAAGGATTTAAATAATATGCGGTCGAGGAACTTGGGCAAAACCGAAGGTTTTTAGCCAAGGCAGTGACATTATCAGACTTGAACAATAAGGAGATTATTTTGGTTGTTGTGTGAAGGATGGAATGGAGAGGAGAGAGACTAGAGGCAGGAAAAGTATTTAGGAAGTATTAAAATAGTGCTGTGATCTTGGGCAAGGTGGTCCATTCGTGCATCTCTGCTCCCGCGGAGGCTGGTAGATTGCTTTAGCTCAGGAGTTCTGAGCTGCAGTGTGCTAAGTCTATGTCCACACCGAGTCTAGGAGCACAATTACGACGAGCCCTCAGGAGCAGGGGGCCACCAGGCTACTTATGGAAGGGTGAACTGGCACAAATGAGAAACGGATCTAGTCCAAGCTTCTGTGATGATCAGCAGTGGGATAGGGCCTTGTGAGGGAGCATTGCACTGCACTACCAGACTAGTTAAGATAGGGAGACTCAGTCTCAAAAACAGAGGAACAAAAATTAAAACAAAAATAGGAGCCCATGTGAGAGATGGTAAGGATCTGAATTGGGGTGGTCTGGCGTGAGTACAAAGAAGATGGTTCAAGAGATGCTACTGAGAGTTGGGAGGCCAGTTGAATGTGAGCTGTGCTGGAGATCAAAGAGTCGGTGGTGATGGGAAGCCTAGGTACGTAGATGACTCGGAGGACGAAATAATTTGCTCAAAAAGGAAGGTAGAAGGAGATTCAGGCTTCTTCTTCTTCTTCTTCTTCATTTTGGTGGGGAGATAATGACTTTTAAATACTGCCCTTGTTTCAGACTTAGATCTTTGTGGAGGTGAGGAACAATGGGCATAGAATATTGCACACTCTGATTTTTTTTTTCCAACCAATAGGTTGGTTAGTTTTGCTGAACTATTTTTCTCTTTGATGTAAGAGATAGCTCTCTGGGAAGGACAGAGGTAAATGTGGTCGGACCAGAGTTTTGCTAAAAACTAGGGCCCTCTTTAGGAAGCCTAATACCACACTAGTTTTCTTGGCTGCTGTATAATATTAGTGACTCATTTCCAGAAAGTGGAGGAAGTGTGTCTTTCAAGCATATCTCTGAGGAAGAACTGGCAGGGGGTTAGGGGGAGAGAGCAAGGAGGGAGTGATACAGGTTGGGGAGAAGAGAAGCCTCACTTAGGACCACCATTTGAGAAAGGAACTCATGCTTCACTTCCTTCTCACTTGAAAGTTCTCCAGACTCCCCTTCCTTCTTACCTGCCGCGTTGTCATCCTGAAAAAAACTTCCACCCTGGGGCCCTCCTTTCCTCATTGTTGACTCCTTCCCTCAGATCAAGTATTTTAGGAAAGTCCCTAAGTGTGTTTAGCCTCACTCTCACCTGGGTTCTCTCCACATTCCTTCTCTTCATCCTCCTGTTACATGACTTTGCACCCACATGGTTGCTTTTCCTCCTCACCACTACCATATCTCTGCTTTCCAGTTTCCATACATGTGTTGTCTTCCCTATTAGAGTGTAAAATCCTTGAGAGTAGGGACTGTCTCTCTCATTTGTATTTTTGTATAGGGATATTTGTATCCCTAGCATTTAGCACAGCACACAACCTGGCATATGCTAAACACCTAATTACCGCTTTAGCTCTCTATCTCGTTGAGTTTACTATCCACTAAAACTCAGATATTTTTCAAACAGCTTTTCCATCTTATAATTTCTGGTTTCTTGAATCTAAATGTAAGACTACATGTATTCATTAAATTTCATTTTACTCAATTCAGTCCAATGTTTTAACCTCTCAATATACTTTTGGTTCCTAACTAATGATTCAGTGTGCTAGCTATTCATTTTAGGTTTGAGTCTCTTGCAATTATGATAAGGATGTTTTCTATCCCCTTATCCAAGTCAAGTCAAAACTCAAATGGATCTCTGCTCTGCATCCAGCAATACAGGTCACTAACCACCCATGACTGCCCATTCTTTTCTATTCACAATCACATCCTCCCAAAGATTTGCCATAGAGCATCCATCCAAAGTGCTAGAAGCATCCTTTGCAAGAGAACCAGTGAAGCAAGAACTGTAGCTGTCCACCTGTTATCCCTTAACCTTGCCATGTGACCAGTCCATCTTTTCTTTCCATTATATAATTCTTTGAGGCCATTTTCTACTCTTTCTAATTGTCCATATGCCATAGTTTGCTCACATCAGCCCCACATCTTTCCTTGCCCTTTGTGTGATGCTCATCTTTAGTTTTTTCAGAGGCACTGCTATTATAGTTCTTGTTGTCATGCAGAAATCTACAGGGGTAAGTAAAAGTGCCTTAAATTCCCTTAATCTACCAGTTTGGTAACCTCCTAATAAAAGAACATAAAATGAATATGACATGACATACTCTTAAAGAAGCCGATCATATTCGTTAGGATCACTTATTTAATAAAAATATAATTAAATAAAATATGGTCCCTCCAATCAAGTTAGCACGGTATACAGACTACTGGACCCAGAATCAGGAAGACCTGAGTTTAAATCCTGCTTTAGACCTTTATTAACTATTTGACTCTGGACAAATCACTTAACCTCAATCATCCTCAGTTTCTTTGTCCTTAAAATGGGGATCTAAAAAGGATTTACCCCCTAGGATTGTTGTGAGGATAAAATGAGATAATATTTTTAAAGTGTTTTGCAAGTCACATAAAGTGTTATATAAATGTTATTAGGATTACTATTATTGTTGTTGTGTTGTTATTGTTGTTGTTACCAAGGATCTTGTGATCTTTTACCCACATCCATATGCTTTGTGATCCAGTGACGCTGACCTTCTTGCTGTTATATTTTATACACAATACTCCATCTTCCTACTCTTTGTATTTTCACTGGCTGTCCTCCATACCAAGAAAGATATCCTTCCATGACTTCCCTTCCTGGCTTCCCTTCTCTTCAAGACCCAGCTGAAATTCTACTCTGCACAAGAGATCTCTCTTGAGACCTCTCCCTCCCTTGTCACCATTTCATTTCA
Source organism: Phascolarctos cinereus (assembly GCF_003287225.1). NCBI lineage: Eukaryota > Metazoa > Chordata > Mammalia > Diprotodontia > Phascolarctidae > Phascolarctos > Phascolarctos cinereus. Next base: position 332,994,105 of record NW_027556098.1, read on the forward strand.
TCTGAAATGATCTCCAGTTTCCCCTGCATATGTTTTGAATGTACTTAGTTGTTTATAGAACGTCTTCCCCCTTAGAATGTGCGCTCCTTGAAGACAAGGGCTTTGTCTTTCTTTATATCCCCAGTCCTTAGAACAGTGTATGGTACACAGTCAGCAATTAAGCGCTCTTTGACTTGACTTGCTTTGTTGGGAAATCATACGTACTATCATAAAATAGTAAATGTTAATGTATCAAATGAGTGGTTGAGATTGATCATCAATGTTACATGGGTTTAGGGAGGGGAGCTTACTTGGGGAAGTCTTCAAGGAGAAGGTGAGATCTGAGCAGGGCCCTAAGGAATGAGTAGAATTTGAATAGGTCGAGAAGAGGAAGGAGAATAGAAAACAGAAGAGTGGAGAAGGGGAAGGAGAAGAGAACCACTAATTCATTATTGAGATTTTTTTTTCTTACACGGCAATTGGGGTTAAACGACTTGCCCAGGATCACACAGCTAGTAAGTGCCAAGTGCCTGAGGCCAGATTTGAACTCAGGTCCTCCTGATTCCAGGGCCAGTGTTCTATCCACTGCACCACCCAGCTGCCCCTTTATTGAGATTTTTAAAAAGAGTAATAATTTACCATGGATTCAAAGTTTTTCATTTAAGACTTATAATGGTCTGTTTACGATTACCTAATTCCTATTCCTAAGACGAACAATTTTCCAGGCAACATTCAGGTCGGCCAGTATTTACAGAAGGACCAGGACACATATGGCAGATGTCATGGTTAAGTGGAGGTCTCATGAGCATGATTTAATAATTAGCATCAAATTATATTACAAATGATAACAGATGAAAGGAAGAAAAAACTTTGAGAACTAAGGGTACAGCTACCACTCTTGTTGCTGGATGAAGGCATGAATCCACAGCAAGGACTACATCTTACTTGGGTGCTCTCTCTCTCTCTCTCTCTCTCTCTCTCTCTCTCTCTCTCTCTCTCTATATATATATATATATATATATATATATATATATATATATATATATATATACACACACACACACACACACACACATATATACACACATAAATGTATATGTACATTTGTGTGTGTATGTGAATTTCTATCAATAGCTGAGTATTTCAGTTAACTTTCTACCTTAGAACAGAGTTAGGTAATTCTGAAGTGTGCAGTCCTGAATATAGTCAGAGCTTAAGATGCTGCTAGATGCACATCTTTATTTAGGCCAGAGCAAGCATTTTCTTTGTCAATTTGCAGCTGATGGGAAAATGATAAATGGAGCTCTGGCATTCTCAGTTTGACAATGAATTGAAGCAGCACTGCCTTGTGCTATAAATTAGTGTCAAGAGTCAGGATGTTAATCACAGGGACCTCCAAACATAGGTGGCATAAATAGCATGTTTCTTTAAAAACTCTACAGTGACTCATTCCTTTTAAATAAACTTCTCTCTGCTATTTAAGTGAATTGTATGACTGACTTGGAGGGTTTTTCTTCCACCCAATTTAGGGTAGGTCTATTTGGCTTTCTAGACAACACTGAAATAGGTTGAGCTCCAAATTAATTTGTTCTGATATTCCATTCTTTCCTTTGTGGAAAGGAGAGGAGATGAGAAGAAAGGAGAAAGAGAGAGAGAAAGGGCAAGAGAGAGACAGAGATAGAAAGTCTGCAGAGACATGGACAGAGACAGAGGGAGAGAGAAAAATAATTCTCTTTATGACATAGCAAAGGAATTAGACTTATTTGGGCCCCTTTCTGGCTAAAGAGGAGAATCATTTTCCAGGTATCAACATCTGATGTGAGTATTTTCACCACTGTTATGCCAGATATGAAAGGGGCATGAAAAAGATAGAATCTTCACAGATAGCCATGAGCTATGCTTTCTTTTAGGATCTTCCAGTCTGTGGCACACATTGGTACATGGTGGTACAATTGTATGAAGTGATCTTTTATCTAGTGGAGTATTGGATTTAGTTAGTCAGGCAGAGTTGGATTTGAATCTCATCTTTGACCCTTGTTAGCTGTGTAACCATGGGTAATCACTCAACACTCCTTAGTTCCACCTTCTATAAAATGAGGACACTAACACTTGCATTATCTACCTCTCCGACTTGCATGAGTCAGATAATATGTATAAAATACACTAACCTAGAGTGAATTCAGACACAGTAGAAAGAGAGCTATATTTGGGGGTCAGAGTATCTGGGTTCAAATCTTGGCTATCATACTATTCGTGTGACCTTTGAGAAATGATTTAACCTCTGTTACTTCTCTGGGGTTAGAATAGATGACTTTATAACTGTCTGTACCAATTTGGATTTACAACCCTGGGTTTCTTTCTACCCAAATGGATCGGAAAATTTGACTGTGTATATTGGTATACAAGTTGCTTACCACATAGTATAGAGGAAGGATCACTGGGTTTATTTTAGAAGTACAGTATACTCAATTGTACCCCATAAGTTCTACTTGTCCCGTGTATTATTTAAGGCCCTAACATTCTTAAACATTAATATATTTTGATGACAAAAAAGGTGCAGATATCAGACAAGTTACTTCACCTCTTAAGGGTTAAGTTTCATCCCTTATAAAATGGGATGAAATAGTCATGCCCTGACTAGATGACCAGGTTCTTGAAAGGATCAAATTAAGCTGTAGGTGTGAAATTCCTTTATTATTATGAAACACTATTTCATTGTGAGCTATAATTATGATTGTTAGGGAAAATAATGCTAAATTTTCCAAGAAATACATATATTAGAAGTTTTAAACATTTTTGCATCACAAAAATCTTAAACAAAGGTGCATGTAGGAGATTCTTTAGGGAAGCATTTATTTACTCGGAAAGGGAAACTTCTACCTCTTGGTGAGATAAGAAAACTACACTATGCACACCCATACATCAGTATACTGTGCTAGAATGGCAGATGAGCTTAGAATCCATTCTAAATCTTGCCTAGTGTATTATGGGCATGTCCATCTACCCTGCTGAAGAAGAACCACTTGGAAAATGTTCATCCACATGAGATTCCTGTAACCAAATGCACTGATACAAATCCAATCACCCAGAACTACATAACGTTGTAGGAAAAATAAGTGAAATCCTGAAAAGCATTTATTAAGTACTAGACACTGCGCTAAGTGCTGAAACAGACTAAATGTTTAATAATTACATGCATGTTGAATCAACTGACTTATTGACTAATAATGGGGGGGTTGAAAGTTACATTTTTTCCAGCATCACCAGTGACTTTCCCCACCATCTTCCCTAGAAGTGAATTAGATGAAAATAGTAAAGTAGCTATTGGAAAGGAATATTAATAATTTACAAAAACCACTATGGATAGAATCAATGAGTTCATCTCTGTAATAATACAAACACATATCTATAGCACTTTTAGGTTTGCGAAGGACTTTCTCACAATAACCCTATGAAGTAGGTAGTACAAATCTATCTATCTATGTATTTGTATATACGAACAGATAGATATATATAGGTAATCAGTCTAGATCTCTGGTTGATTTTATTTGATTAATTTAGGAAACTTATGTTAGGGAATTATCTACTCTAATTTAGACCTTCAGCTCATCCTTCAACTCATAGTTACTAGGATGAAGGAAGGGGGCACTGAAAGCAATTAGCTGGAATATTATTGTCCCCATTTTACACACGGGAAAAAAGCATCTGAAAATTTGCATGGCTTATACAGTCCTTTCCAAGTCTAAATCTCTGATTCTCATTACAGATTGAGGGTCAGAGCTAGAATTCAAAGCCAAAATTCTGCCTGTGATAGCCCTATCATCAGTTTCTACAGCGCAGTCCCCATCTGGGAATCAGTTGGGGAAAGGGAATGCTTGCCGTCACTCCTTAATGGTTCAATTTTTCAACAATCATTATCACCACTAGGGGGCAGTGGTATACATACTTGAAGATAAGCGAAACCAAACTACATCACTAGTTTCCCAAGTGTTTACAATAGATATAGACCTAGTGTCCTGGTGGGGTTCATTGACCACCCTTCTGATTGCGTTGAGGGCTTCAGCTACAAAAAACATCAAGTTCTTGTAACTCTCAAAAGCATAAAAGGAAGGCTGGTGTGGCAAACAAATGGACAGGGTAAAACCAGTAGATGTCAAAACTGTCAGTCAGCAGGACTTATGGAACATCTACTCTGTGGAGGATTCTGCATGGCTCATGATAAGAATTCAGACCCAGAAGCAGTGGACAAAGCCTCTTCTCGGAAGCAGTTTCTAATCCTGTTGAAAAATGTATGATTTAGAATTCTGGGGTTCTTAACCTGGGATTTGTGAACTATACATATTCATATATATGTACACCTGTGCATACACACACACACACACACACACATATGTGTATATGCCTATGTATACGTATATTGACAGATCCCTGGTTATGTGTATACACACATTCATGTTTGTGTGTTTATATGTATATATCGTGATGTAATTGGCTTCTTTTGTAAAATTCCTATGCATTTTATTTTATACTTTTAAAAAACATTATTCTGAGGAGTCACCAGACTGCCAAAGGAATCTATGACCCAAAAATGTTAGGAATCTGTGATAGATGGAAAGAGACATGGCAAATGAGGGAAGAGCCCACGAGTAACAGAGAGAAGGAGAAAGAGAAGCGGTGTAAGTAAGCTGAGGCTGGCATGCAGCATGCAAAAACTCCGAGTCCTCCAAGTCCTCAGTCATTGTCATCCCCAAGCAGAATGACTCCTATACCTCATTTCATTCAGTCTGTGTAATATGGCAATTCTTACTGATGGAACCAGTTAGAATAGATAGGAATTTTCATGCAGAGAAAGTAAAATAGAAAATGCCTGATTGAAACAAGATTATTCAGAATTTTTTTCCAAGTTAGTTTATCCTCTTTTGCAAAAACAACACACCTAAGTAAATATGGTAGGACTAGATATATTCTTCTATGGAAAACACTATTCCCCAGCATCCAACCTCCTGGAGATTATTTGGCTGCCCTGAATTTTTCACCTAAGCACTTAAGATGATTAAAGTTATTTTCAGCATTTTATTGTTATTCATTAATTAGTAGGCATTAATATCTAATGGAGAATACCACTTGGGATTGAAATTCTGATACTTGACCAAGTGGTGTGTATTTAATTTCACTGTTCATGGTCCTTGGCCAGAAGGAAGGGTGAGCTGCTTGAGTAGTTTGGTAGATTATACACTCAAGCTGACTAATCATGAACCATCCAACTGTTCAAGGATATTCTCCCAAACAACTCAGTTTCCTAGCCAAGGACTGGGCTTGATGACTGTGAAAGACATGTGAACTAGACATACAGTCATAAACCTGGGTGCCAGGATCAGGTAGAAGAGAAGGTATCACAAGTTCAGCCAGGCTCTTATTCTTTCTCCCTTCTTTTGGTGATGTTTTCCTCTGTTTCTTCCCCACCCCAAGCTTGTGAGTCAGTACCAAGGCAGTCCCCCTGTATAATTTTGGCTCTAATTGCCTTCCAGTGCCTCTGTCCTTGACTTAGCAACTGAACTGTGTTGTGTTTTCCTGGTCTCATTTCCTATTTGCTCATCTGCTTTACCCCTCATCCTGACCTTCTTGTTTCTGATCCTGGTGTGGTAACCTAACTCCAAACCTGGTTATGACCAGGTTATATCCAACTGTAAGTGACTCAGTAGGAAAGCATCAAGTCTTTTCTACTGCCACTATTTTTCAGGTCATATTCACCTTTCGAAAAGCCCAAGATGGAAATAGTAATGCCCTAACTGGGATGACCTTAGCTCCTCCCTTGTTTACCTTAGGGTCTCTCCAGATGATCCCCTTCTTTTCCACAGGTTGACTAGGCTGCTTGACCGGCTGGCAGCTGAGGATGACTTCCCATCTCCTACATGCATCCGTACCACTGTAGAGGTTGTGAAGGCGCTTCTCACATTTCTCTCTGGCTTGGCCAGAATGATGTACACCTTCGGCACAAACATGCAGCCCAGGGCCACAGTGGCACTGAGGCTGACCGAGAAACACATGGTGATGATTTTGTAGTTGCTTCCAAAATATATGGGCACAAAGGCCAGCCATATGATGCAAGTGGTGTACATTGTGAAGGCGATGTACTTGGCCTCATTGAAATTAGCTGGAACATTTCTGGTCTTGAATGCATAAAAGGTACAGCTTAAAATTAATAATCCATTATAACCAAGGGGAGTTACAACGCCAAGGTTGGTGGTGTTGCAGATCAAGTAGACTTCCCGAATACTTGGGTAGTCATGCATTATGTCAGGAGGCTCCATTATGAAAAGGGCAACAATTATGCCAAGCTGAATGCAAATCAGGATGAATGCAATGACTAGCTGAGCACAGGCACTCATGAACCTTGGCTTCTTGGTACAGATCTTTTTCTTGCTGCCTGCCAGAATTCTGGCGATGCGATTGGTTTTGGTGACCAGTGCAGAGTAGCTCATGGCTGGAGAGAGGCCAATGCCTATTCTCTGAAGGTAGCAATAAATCTGCTTAGGCTTTGCGATGAGACAGAAAGTACACAAGTACCCCAAGCAGATGCCTGCCAGAATAATATAGCAGAGTTCCCGGCTAGAAGATTTGACAACTGGAGTGTCCCGGTACATGATGAAGATTGCTGTAACAAACAGGGTGGCCAGCAGGCCCAGGCAGGAAAACACCACAGCTGCAATTGGTTCTGGATCACCCCATCTCAGATACTGCACTGGGATCAGATCGCAACCTGTGGAAAGAGAGAGCCACAGTGAGAAGGAACGAGGGACAGGGGACTCACCTGGCTCTCATTTTCTTCGGATTACTATAGTTTTGCTTTTGGAAAGAAGCTGTAGCTTTCAGCTTAAAGATCTTTAATGTCTTTCCATGAATCAGGGAAGAGGATAGAGAACAGACGTGTGATTTCACTGATACAGGAAATACTCAGATGTGAAAAGAAAAGTCTCTTTACTAATTCAGGTCTCCACCTTCTGTAATCTTAGAGACTCATCTAGAGCACTGAGAAGTTAGGTGACTTGATCAGGGTCATACAACCAGCATGTGTTAGAGGCAGGTCTAGAAATCAGATCTTCCTGCCTTTAAGGCCAGTTCTTATTTTTATTTATTTTATTTTATTTTATTTTCTCTGGCTAGGCAATGGGGTTAAGTGACTTGTCCAGGGTCATGCAGCTAGTAAGTGTTATGTGTCTGAGGCCAGATTTGAACTCAGATCCTCCTGAATCCAGGGCCGGTGCTCTATCCACTGTGCCACCTAGCTGCCCCAGAGGCCAGTTTTTTATTCACTATGCCACACTACCTGTCTTAATGCATTTTTAAGGTAAGTAAAATGGAAAACATTGCATACTTTATAGAATTTCATTCAGAATAGGTTTTTTAAATATTTATTTTTAATTTATGAAATAAAAGAAGCACTTCCATAACATGGTAGAATAAATAAAAAGAAGACTGCACATGAAACTGTAACTCTATTATATACAACTTGCTATTCCTTTTAAATATATAATAAAGTTATCATGTAAATTTATTTTTTTTCTTCCTGTGTTTGACAAGTGAAAGGACTTAAGTTTTGGGGATAAGAATTCATTATTTGGTGAAAACTGGAAAGCAGTCTGACAGAAATTGGACATAGACCAATATCTTGCACCATTTACCAAGATAAGGTCAAAATGGACACGTGACCTACATATAAAGAGAGATATTACAAGAAAATTTGAAAAAATATGGAACACATTATATATCAGACTTATGGATAGGCAAACAATTTATGAATGAACAAGAGATAAAGAGCAGAATGAGGTAGAAAATGAATAATTTTGATTCCATTAAATTTTATTCAATATAAACAAATATCTATTATACCTATAAGTATATGTACACATGTACACTGAGATTAAAAACCAGCAGACACAGGTTAGTTATATACTTAAAGTCAGCTACTGAAATATATGCCATGTTATATGTTTTAGGCTCATTCTTACATATTCAGATTGAATTTAAAATACTTTATTTGATTAAGGTCCTAAAAATTCTCTCTCATATATCCTGGAGTATTGTTATGAATAATAACATTTAGACTATAAATATATTTAATTTTCTTAATGCATAAGACTGATCGTCTTACTCCTCAAGTCAAAACTTTTTCATGACTCCTAATTCTTATGTGGAATGGCATGTGTAAGGTCTGATTCAGCTCTATCTTTCCATGCCTTCTCTGGATAATAACTATATAGTTGGTTCCAGGAACCACAACCCACAGCTTCATTCTGGGAGATTCCTATGAAGTTCTGGCTGTTCTCTTTCACTTAAAATAAAAGTAAAATTGGGAATATGGTTGCCATAGTAGCATTCCTTTAAATGTCCACAATAGTTTTCTGATAAAGGAATCCAGTCATGTTTTGTATGATATAAGAATCCTTTCATTCCCCCCCCCCAACACACACACACAAAGAGAAGCAACTATTAAGGGGTTTTTTTTAATACTTCATAATGCAAGATTGTGTGAGCTATTATTTTTTCTCAATTTTTTTTAAACCTCCAACTCATCTTTATTGCTAAATCTTAATTGTCAACTAATTGGATATAATTAGTCATTAATGTCCACATTTTACATATGTTGTTACCATTCTTTTAGGTTGGAAATATTTCAAAATTCCTTGCCTTAAGTCTATTATAATTATGAATGAACCTAAAGAGAAAATTTCTTTGGCCATGTGTATTTTAAGTTTTCTACACAAATATACTAGTGGAGCATGTCAGGCAAATATATGTTCAAGTACTGCCATTGACACTAACTATATGACCTTAGCAAATACCTTCACTTCCAAGTGCCAGAATCTAGGTGACAGGTGATTTTTCTGGGGCTGTATTAGTGCAGAAAGTTTCCATATAGGGGTTTGCCTTTACAAACGAAATCTCAGTTACAGAATATGAAAAGAGATAACTTTTTTGACAAATATAATCCAACTTAAAGGAAACTTTCAGGAATAAATGAGATCTTCTGTCATTACAGGGTCAAAGACTTACAGCTGGGAAGTCAGAGTCTGGGCAATCTGACTTCCTAATTTATACAGCAGGAAATTAGGGACAGAGAGATTAAACACCTTGTCCAAAATCACCCAGATAGTTAAACGCAGAGCTAGGACTTGAACCCAGACACTCAGGCTCCAAATCTAACATTCATTCCTCTGCATTGTACTTCCCTTACAACATATGTGACCTGGCTTATATCACAAATAATCAATCATCAGCCACTGAGAGCAGAATTTGCTGACATTAAAATACACATGGGTTAGCTAGGTGGTGCAATGGATACTGCATTGGGCCTGGAGTCAGGAGGATCCAAGTTCAAATTCAGGCTCAGACATGAAATAGCTGTGGTACCCTGGGAAAGTCACTTAACCCTATTTGCCTCAGTTTCCTTATCTATAAGATAAGCTGGAGAAGGAAATGGCAAACCATCCCAGTATTTTTGTCAAGAAAACCCCAAATGGGGTCATAACTGAACAAAAAAAAAATACACATGGTGATCAAAAATAAGGTCTTAAAAGCTTCCTTTGTTTTTACCCCCCTTCTTACCCTTTTCTCTGGGCCCTGTTGTACCTTGCATGGCTGCCTACTTTGCTTTCCCTGCTCTAGGCTCTGAATACAGGAGCACTTCTAGAATCCAAGGATTGTTATCCTTTTTTTCTTTTTTTTTTTTTTGGCTACACAATGGGGTTAAGTGACTTGCCCAGGGTCACTCAGCTAGTAAGTCTCAAGTGTCTGAGGCCAGACTTAAGCACAAGTCCTCCTGGCTTCAGGGCCAGTGCTCTATCACTGCACCACCTAGCTGCCCCAGATTGTTATCCTTTTCAAAGTCATTCCCTTATGAATCTATGTACCCACTCCAACCATGCTGTTTGTGACATTTCTAGAACTCTTTTTTTTTCTAATTATGTATTCATTGGAAACTTTTCAATATGAGTGATAATTTTATCCTCTGAGATTGTTTCATTTTTTTTTCAAAATAGGTGAAATTAATTTGAAGTCGAGTCTTATAGATAAGATAAATCATCTTTTGCTTAAAACACAAGATGCCATCAGTGGATGAGCCTGATTTTGTTACATGGTGGCTTTGAAAATACTTCCGAACAGAGTTTCAGAAATGTGGTAGATTTTTCTGGGGGGGGGGGGAGTAGGCACGCAAAATAAATATGTAAAATCTCTAGTTTGTAGGATGGCACTTCTTTTACATATGAGTTCTGGTACATTTGAATTAAAAAATTAATCTCATTACTAACTTCACATTTTATTTTTCGTGTGCTGTGGGAAAAGAAAAAAAACATTCTGCACAAAAATGGAAAGAAAACATGGATTAGAATGAAAAGCCTTGTAGTCTAGTTCTGGTTGTAGAACTAACTAATCAGTTGTATATCCTTGGGGATGTTATCAGGACTGAAACTTGTGACTCAGTTTCCCCATTTGCAAAATAGAAATTGTCATAACAACGAAACCTCATATTTAAATAGCACTTTATACTTTTTCCAAAACACTTTTACCATCATTATATCATTAGTTCCTCACAACAAACTTTTGAAGTAGACAGGATTACCCAAAGGAATTATTTCCAGGATTTTTAGACTAGATGATCTCTAAGGTACCATTCAGTTCTAAAATTCTTTGGATAAAATGGATCAACAAAAAGAAAAGCTATTTCATATTGTATTAAATTCAGTGTATTAGCATATATACTGTAAGTAAACACTAGAAGGTATTATAATGATAACTGAAACATTACCAAGACCTTTATGAGGGCTTTTAAAAAATACTCATCCCTTTTTGTTGGGGAGTCCTAGTTACTGATGGTCAATTTATAGTTGGTGGACAAAAAGCATTATATAAATGGGAATTATTATTAGGACTCTCAAGTATTGAAACAGCTTATTAGGCAGAAGTTAGTAGCTATATCTTCTAGACCCCAGATTCTGTTCTTTCTAACATTCCCTGGATTAATTTAGTATTTCTCTTAGCAGCTAGTAATTAACATTTGCTAGAATATTTGAGATTCAGCTTCATTTGAGTGACATTCAATATACATCTATGCAGGAGAGCTCGTGCACTTTACTTTTAGGGAAGACTCTTAGGACCATTAGCATCTGAGTGAGGCTATTTACTCTTATTTAGCACACAGTTCTAACACTGTTTAGGTCTCTGGTTTCTGAAGCCCAGAGCAAATTAGCCTATGAGAGGAGAGTTGGTAGAGACAGTTATCCTGACAGCAGGGACAAGTGCCAAGTGACAGCCTGACAGCAAGAAAGAAAGCACAAAAACTATAATAAGCAGAGAAAAAAATCCAAATAGCAGAGTAGCCTTGAGGCCATTTAATATAAGAGCAAACAGGCTGATCCAACTTGCTAGCCCTGAAGGCATCACTATAATACAGCCTTAGGAGTAATAAAGAAAAGGTTGCACTATATTCACTGTTATATTTAAAATCAGTTAAAATTGCATTTTTGAAACATTTCCAACTGAATTGTTAAAATGAAAAGTTTATAAACCATAAGCTTTCTGGGAAAAAAAAATAAAAACAACAATAACAACTCATTTGGGATGACTTATTCACTGAGGGTAATAGATAACTGGGGTTTACCATATTTCTGTGTTGTGACCATATGTGTTTTTTCCCTAACTCTTCTCTTCCTGTAGAAGGGGATGTTATAATAATAGCTATTGTTACGAACAAACCTTTACTGAGCACCTAATGTCAGTAGAACACGTAGTAGCACTTAATAAATGCTTGCCGACTCGGTTGAGTGCTTAATACATATGAGGGAGACAAAGAAGTACATAGCTTAGTTCTGGCTTTTAAGGGACTTGCAATCTGGGTGAACAAATAGACCACAGAATTATCAGTGTTGAAGGGACTTTTTAGTTCTAACCCATTTTCCAGATGCAGAAACTGAGACTCAGAGAAGGGAAGTGATTTCCCCAAGGATACATTGCAGTTTGGTGGCAGAGTTGGTATTAGTTACTTTGAAACATATATAACTATTAAACAGTGCAACATATATGCAAAGTACCAAATAAATGGTTTGCAGGGATGGGGAACCTGCGGCCTTGAGGCCACATGTAGCCCTCTAGGTCCTCAAGTGTGGCCCTTTGCATGTGGCCTTGAGGCTTCAGGTTCCCCACCCCTAGTTCAGGGGGCTTGGAGGAAGGAGTGTTGGCTGAGGTCTGGGTAAGTTATATAGAAGATTATCGGATTTGGAGCTTGAAGGACCCTTAAAAGTCATCTAATCCATCTCCCTCATTTTATAGAAGAAGAAATTGAGGACAGTAGAAGTCAAAGGGACATGTCCAAGGTCACACAGGTAATAGCTGAAGAGGGAGTTGAACTCAGTCCCTCTGATTCCAGAGTCATTATTCTTTCCACTGAACTGCTTCTCTTATTCCAATGCTACAAAATCAGAATGGAGCAAAAAGAGGATCCCCAGCATTCCAGGGAAAAGTGCTTTAGGCTGCAAGGCTCCTAGAACTACATCTTTTCCCTTTTCTTTGATACCACCTGACATCTTATTGCTATAATTTCTTTCTCTCTCTTTATGCTTGAGCTCTGGTAGCTGCCCTTATGACCTACTGTCTCCAGATCTTCCACACCTCTAGCCTGGGCAATGACACTCCCTCTATGTGGGTACAGGGAATTCTCAATTTTTCAGGCATTTGATTGCCCAATTTGTGGATTATTCAGACCCTCCCATCTATCTGCCAAACACCAATGCCTCAGAGGTGAGGCTGAATTAGGGCACATTTGGCTACTCGGTAACTCAGATAAAAGATTCCATATGTCAATCTGTATCATTAGTACAGCTAGGTGGTACAGTGGATAGAACACTGGACTTGGAATCAGAAAGACTTAACTTCCTGAATTCAAATACAACCTTAGACACTTCCTAACTAGTGTGACCCCTTGGCAAGTCACTTAATCCTGTTTGCCTCAGTTTCCTCATCAGTAAAATGAGTTAGAGAAGGAAATGGCAAACCACATCAGTATCTTTGCCAAGAAAATCCTAAAATGAGGTCATAAAGAGTTGGATGCAACTGAACAAAGACTTTAGGAAATTTTTCTTTGTGTTGTCATCATATATGGTTAAAAGGAAGATTTTTTTTTGTGGAGGGCAGGTTGTATTTCACGTACATTCATACATGTGACTGTTATGTCTGTGCATATTTACTGCGTATGTAGGGTATCATTCCAGAACTTTCTAGTCTCATGTGTTCACACCTCTTAATCCTTATATCGTCATAGCTTTAGAATTGGAAGGGACCCTGGAGACCATCTAATTAATTTTCTTCATTTTAAAGAAGAGGAGACTGATGTCCAAAGAGTTGAGTGACTTGATTGAAGTCACACAAGTCATAAGAAACAGAAGTAGGTTTTTGAACCCAGGTCTCTACCTCCAGAGGAAATAATCTTTCTACTAATATGTTGTTCCTAAACATAGTGTTCTATGTTTCCTCTCATCCTGCTTGTCTTTTCATATCCTAAGCTTCTGAGTTCCTCAGACAATTACCTTGTACTTAATTTAGTTATCTAATTGAGGCATGGGGCAAGGCTAGGGCTTTAGGATTATGGATTGAAGAGCTGGAGGGAATTGTGGAGGAAGGTGAGGTATAGACTTGTGGGGACAGATGGTAAAAGCATGTCCAAAAGCTACTTGTGGTTAGAAATGGGCAGCTAGGTGGTGCAGTGAATAGTTGCTAGGCCTACAGTCAAGAAGATTCCTCTTCCTGAGCTCCAATCTGGCCACAGAAACTTACTAGCTGTCTGATACTGAGCAAGTCATTTAACCTGTTTGCCTCAGTTTCTTCATCTATAAAATGAGCCAGAGAAGGAAATGGCAAACCACTCCAGTATCGCTGCCAAGAAAACCCCAAGTATGGGACATGAAGAGTTAGACAAGACTGAAAAATGACTGAAATGGACAGAAAATCACGAATAGCCTTTTGGGGAAACCAAAATCTTTCTTTCCAATTTTATTTATCAGTAGATTTCAATTCATGTGATGCCTATCCTACTTTCTCCTAGAAATGAGAAGTTAAGAGTAAGCTAGATTTAGAGAGAGCTGGCAGGGATACTTCTGTTTGTTTGTTTTTCCCCAATGACAAACTAATAATATAACTATGAATTGTGTGCTGCTTAGAATGGCTTTAACAATACCTTTTGATTAGAATGAAAGCACTTTAATCTCACTGTAGAGAAGATACGACATAAAAAAAGAATGAAAAAAATAGACAGGAATCACTTATAGGCTTTTCATAGGATCATAGACCGAGATTTAGGAGGGACCTGAGAAGCCATTTAGTTCACCCCATATCATTTTCCAGATAAGGAATATGAGTTCTCAGAAATGATAAGTGTCTTGCTCAAGGTCACAGAGATATAAAACTGTAGAGACGAGTTTCAAGCTCATGTTGTCTGATATTCTCACCATTATGCAGTGCTTCTTAAACTGTGGGTCACAACCCCATATGGGGTCATGAAAAATTTGGCAACAGGAAAAGGTTTCTGAATGCACAATGGATAAAAGCTAACAAATAATGACTCTGAGTTGCTTCTGGCAACACTTGACCACGTTCCATGATAAAACTTCAAGGCAGCCTTGGTTCTGAACGCAAAGCTTGCACACTTTGCACTGTGCATACCCTCAGGCTGTGTAACACCACGTAATGCTGCCAAACCATAAAAAGGGGTTACTAGTGGAAAAAATTTAAGAAGCCCTGGTATAAAGAGCCAAAGAATTTTAATCTTTTTATTTTACAGATGGGGAAACTAAGGCCCCAGAGCGGTAAAGTGGCATATTTGAGGCCAAATAGATATTTAGTAGTTTTAGAATTAATAAAATTATTCATTTCAAAATGCCTTTGCCTGAAGCATCATGATATCAGTTTATTGGAAAAGCACTGACTTTGGAGTCAGAGTGCCTGCGTTCAAATCCTCCTTTGGAACATTTACTGGCTGTGTGACCGTGGGTGAAGCACTCCATCTCTTAGGCCTCAGTTGTCTTATTTACAAAATGAAGGGGCTGAACTTCTTTGGTTCTTGACACAGGAAAGTCTTGCATTTGTAGTCAGAGAACATGAGTCTGAACCCCAGATTTGCAACTGACCATGTTACCTTGAACGTGTAGAGGACTAAAGACTACAAGATGACATAGTGGATAGAGAGGACCTGGACTGAGGGACACCTGAGTTTAAATCCTATCCCAAACTCTTTCTAGTTGTGCCACACTGAGTAAGTCACTTTAACCTTTATCTATTTTGGTTTCCTCATCTGTAAAATGGGGATAAGAATAGCACCGACCTCCCAGGGTTGTTATGAGAATAAATGAGATAATATTTGTAAAGTGTTTTGCAAATCTTGAAGTGCTGTACAAATGCTAGCTATTATTATCACATCACAACCTAAGATTCCTCATTTGTAAAGTAATATTTAGTAGTAGCAGCAGCAGCAGCAGTAGCAGCAGCAACAGCAGCTGCGACAACCACAACATACATAGTACTTTAAGGTTGGAGAAGCACTATATCTATCTATATCGATGCATATATACAAATATTTTTTGTGTATATAGTATATATTATACATATTATATATTAATATATACTATATGCAATATTATACATATGTCACTGATTCCCCACAAAAATACTATGAAGTAAGTGCTATTATTATTCCCATTTCAGAAATGAGAAAACTGAGGCAGAGAAAAGATAAGAGACTTGCTCAGGGTTGCAAAGCTAGAATGTGTCTGAGGCAATGTTTGCACTCAGGTCTTCCTGACACCAAGTCCAGCTTTCTATCCACTGTGCCACCCTGTATTTAAATGAGAGGTCTGGGTGGTAATGGTGAACTAAATAGCCTTTCAATTCTATTATAACTTTAAATCTTCCTTGGTCACTTAGGACCTGTGTGGCTATGAAGAACACTCTCTGGTCTCAGTTTCCGCACCTGTAAAATGAGGTTTGATTGCATGGTCTCTAGGACAGTTTTGGCTCAAAATCCTGGGACCCTATATCCTTTCATGCCTTCTCCACCAAGAAAAAGAAAGCCAATGAGGTTTGTCATAATGGCATCAGAAGGACATACCCAACCTTTCCTAACACTGAAGTAGATCTGATGTACTTCTAAGATTTAAATCTCAGAATCTCAGCTTTGGAAAGAACCTCATCATCTAGCCCAACCCACAGTTGAAAAAGCATTTCCACTATACCAGACCCAACAAATGGTCACTGGACTTTTGCTGAAGGCTCTCCAGTAAAGAGGAACTCATCACTCCCTAAGGAAGTCCATTCAGCTGTTGAATTGGTTGAATAGTTAGAGAGTTTATGTCCTTTTATCAAACCTAATTTCCCGCTTTACAATTTCCACTTATTGGTCCTCCCTTGGGATGACAAAGTATGAATCTGATTCTTCTTACACAGGCTAGCCCTTCAAATACCTGAAGAGCCCTATTAGTCTCTCCTCCCACTCCCCCAACCAATGACCCAGTGGACCAGCAAGTTATTGTTTAGTCAGTTTTTTTCAGTCCTGGAGAAGTCTTCAGGAAGACAAGTCCAAATCTATCTTCAGACATTTGCTAGCTGTTTAACCCTAGGCAAGTCCCTTAACCTGTCTACTTCAGGAGTTAATATCACCTACCTGCCAGGATTTTTAGGAGGATTATATGAGATAATATTTGCAAAACTCTTAGCACACAGTGCCTGGCATCACATATTAGATGCTTAGTAAATACTTACTTCCTGACTCCTCCCAGCCAATTAGACAGTGAGGATCTCCATTAATGGTCACTACCATCTGAAGTCTATGTTCTCCCAAGATTTATTTGATTGTTGCTCAGAGGAGCTGATTGGTAACTGTAATGTCATTTATGTCCCTGAGACCATTCTTCAGAGCAGAGGTATCTGAATTATTTGGACTGAGCAATAGGGCAGAGCAAAAGAAAATGAGGATTGATTATAAGGCAATTTCCCTACCTTACCACAGAAAGGATGTTCTCACAGACCTACATTCATCATCTGTCCTAGTCTATTTCATGCCCTTCAAGGTTTATTACTCTCCCCCACCCTCCTTCAGATTCACTTAATAAAATCAAGCCAAAGAAATAAAGACTCAGGGCTATTTTTTTTCTTGTCTTCATTGGCTACATTTTCCTAGGGCAGGTAGAAAATGTTTGTGCTGACATTTCATAATGCTAATTGAATTGTGTTTTAATCTGGAGGGGAAGTATGGTTGTATAGGTACACATGTTGAAATCAGTTTCTGAAGAAGTACCATGGGGAAAGGATGGTATATTTGGGTAGGAGAACCTAAGGTCATGTTCTATATCTCCCTCTTATTGCTTGTGTGATTTTGAATAAGTTGCTTGATCTCTTTAGGTCTCAGTTTACTTATTTGTAAAATGAAAGGGTTGCAGTTCTTAATCTGTGTGTGTGTGTGTGTGTGTGTGTGCACGCACGCGCACACACATGTGTGACATGCACCCCTTTACCTATTTGAAACCTAGGGACCTCTTCTCATAATGAGTTTTTAATTTTATTTTTAATTTATAGGGCTATAACATAGTATAATAAAAGAGATGATTGCATATAAAACTGTAAGTCTACTATGTACAACTTGCTATTCATTTTAAATATGCTACAAAATTATCATGTAAATTTATTTTTTTCCTTATCTTCTCCCCGCTCCCTGCCCTAGAAATGCCTACCATTAGACACAAAAAGGTGCACACACATATACACACACACTCATACATATATATGTATTATATATATGTAAAATTATTCTATATATATATATTCCTATTCATCAGTTCTTCTCTGGATGCAGATAGCATCTTTATTCGTATGCCCTTTATGGTTAATTTGGGTATTTATAACAGTCAAAATAACTTATTTGCTCAAAATTGTTCTTAAAACAATATTGCTGCTACTGTATATAATATTCTCTTGATTCTGCTCATTATGCTCTTCATTATTTCGTGTAAGTCTTTCCATGATTTTTTCTAAAATCAACAAACTCATCATTTCATATAGCACAATAGTATTTCATTACATTCATATACCACAACTTGTTCAGCTATTCCCCAACTGATGGGCATCCCTGTAATTTCCAGTTCTTTGCCACCACAAAGAGAGCTTCTATAAACATTTTAGAACATATAGGCCCTTTTCCCTTTTCCCTAATCATCTTTGGAAGTACATCAAGTAATGGTATATGATTATGAATATGAATAATATTTTTAAATGAATAAAATAAAAATATTTACAAAGGATTACAAAGAAACTAATGATGTTGAACTATAGTTATCTGTCTATAGCTCTCTCATCTCTCTCCCCCATATATCTATCATCTATCTTACTGTCATCTGTCTCTCTATTAGCTATTTCTCTGTCATCTCTCCTCTCTCTCTCTCTCTCTCTCTCTCTCAATTTTATAGGTTAAGATGATCTCTAAAGTCCTTTCCAGTTCTAAATCTCTGATATGGTAGAACCTATAGCTCCTGTTCATATTTCAAACTAGGAGGTTAAGCCTTCAGAATAAAATTCCTCCTTTCTCAATAATCTAGTCTTCTTAGAGCAATGAACAACTAATCAAGTGAAAATTGATGCTTGGAGGTAGCATTAGCATTTTTGTTGTCTTGCAAAAAGTAGGTACTCAATAAATCTAGTAGATGGATATACCTCAGGTCTCTCAGTCACCATTACTGGCCTTGGCACTTTCAATGATATTCTTATTATCTTTAGTAGTTTGTTAACTGCTCAAAGTTGGAAATTTATTATATTCACATACATTACTGAGAAGTCTTTCTTAAAAGGATTATTGGGTTACAGATTTAGAGCTGGAAAGGACATTAAAGGTAGTCATTTGGTCCAACTTCCTAATTTTCAGATGAGAAAACTGAGGCCCAGAGAGACTGAGTTGCCCAAGCTACAGAGATGGTAGATAGCAGAGGCTAGGTTCAAACTCAGGTTCCCTCATTCTGAATCTAGGGCTCTTTTCAATTCATCACTCTGCCTCTTTGTTTACAACCAAATCTAGTCTTACTCATTTTCCCCACAAAAGTGATGTTATTTGTCCAATGCACCACTCTGTTGGTGCTACAGACGATGAACTGAAACACACATACTCTTGCCTTCTGAGACATGAGCTTTTTTCTTCTTTCATTCTTTAACTTGAAAAGAGGACATCATTTCTCACTCTAAGTTTGGGTATCTTCTTTCTTCCCACCCCCACCAATAAAATTAGAGCTTAAGTCTTCTCTGACCCCACCACTGATAATGCTACCACCACCACCACCTCCATCATCATGTTATTTTTGTTCTCGTTCTTCTTCCTCTTTAATTTTCCTTACATTATTCTCATTTGCTTGGTGTGCTTCCACTTTACCATCCTTTTCTAATAATATAAAACAAATTTCTCAAGGAAAAGGATTATTATGATTTTTGTCTTTATATCCTTAGCTCTTCACACAGTTCCCTACGCCTAGTAGGTACTTAAGAAATATCTGTTGAATTGAATTGCCAATAAATCCATTTTTGAGGAAATGTACAAAAATCAAATGTATATAAATTTAATCTTATATGAAACGCCCACATAAAGTTCAGTATTTAAAAGAATCCTGTAGGGATGTTTTTCATAAAGCAATGAATGCTTCTAACATGTGAATTTCCTAATTCTTCAGATTCCAAAAACTGGGTTTTTAATGTTCAGTATCTAGGGTGATTGATCAAGTTTACTGACAGATGAAAAGTTGCTCCAATGCAGCCTAAATTAGATAATTGTCCTTTGGTGATCTGGTAGAGGGGTAAGGGTAAATAACTTAGAACCACTATTCTCTAACGTGGCTAAGGAGACAGCAGGAGAGAATGTGACTAATGAAATCCAACATTGATATTTTTCAGGTAACTCTCTATTATTTCCTCTAGGAACTGGCTGTGTTAATTTTGTCTTTCTATCTGTTTCTGTTATCTATATGTATTTCTCTTCTCTCTCTCTTCTCACGTGTATATATTTATACACATATGTATGTATCTTTGTCTTTGTCTCTGTCCCTCTTTCTATTTCTGCTTGCCTCTGTCTCTGTGTCTCTGTCTGTCTGTGTTTCTGTCTCTATCTCTGTCTTTGCATCTGTCTCTGCATCTTTATGCCTCTCTGTCTCTCTGTATTGATGGAACAAGTTCCCACAGTGAGAGCTTCCTAAGCTGACAAAATTATAGTCACTTTATGTATTCAGATGCTTGTAGTGCCAGTTGAATACCCAGAAGTTCTCTGTGCATGGCATAACTTATGATGCTTTATGATCTAGCGTGCTGACACTCCCAGAGGGAGCAAACTCATTTGCCCTTCCCTGTTTACCTCAGAGCTGTAAGCAATAATAATTTTCTCTTCTGCTGTATATACACACCTATTCATGTAAACAATAAGCAGTAGGATATGGGCTTCAGAAGAGAGGTTAGCATTGGACATCCAGATTTCAAAATTGTCTGCCAAAGAGGTGGTAGTTGAAGCTGTGTGAGCAAAGGAGGTTGTCAAAGGAACTGAGGGATACACAAAATGTGTGTATGTTGCATACACACAGATATCTCTACTACTAATTTCCCCTCCCTTTGCATTATTATTCAAAACTTTGTTTAGGTCTCTCAAATCATTTTTAACAGGCTTTCTCTTGACCCTTTTATCCCTTCAGTTGTCACCCCATCTTTCTTTTCTCCCTTGTTAAGCTTCATGAATAATTTTTCGTAATTTATATTTTCCCTTCTTTTATCATAAACTCTTTGAAACTGAACTTCAGCCTCAGCATTTTATAGAAACTGTTCTCTCTAAAGTCAGAAATGACAGTCGTCGAACTCCAGAATTACCTTTCTTTCATCTTCCCTCTCCTTAAATTGTCTACAGCTTTTAACACTGTTGGCCTGTGTCCCCTATTGGGTGTTTTGTCCACCCTTGGCTTCAGAGATACCACACTCTCCTTTTTCTTCTCTCACTCTCTAACTTCTCAGTTTGAATCCTCCCTTTGGAAATTTCTCAAGGGTCTGTTCTTAGTCCTAGTCTCTTTTCTCCTTTCGCTCTTTCCTTTGCAATCTCTTTTTGCTTCTACTGCTTCAAAAGCCACCCCGTGTGTTTGTGATTCCCAAATTTGAATATCTAGCATGACATTTCTTCTGAGCCTTAGACACATAATTCCAACAGTCTTCAGAACATCTTCATCTGGATGTCTAACTGGCTATTCACATTTTCATAAACATGTGAAGTAGCTATAATTTTGCCAGCAAAAGAAATCCCAGTAAGAGAATTCCCTCCATCAATACAGATTGCCACTCATATTTTACTTACTAGATACATTCCAGAGTCATCAGAAACATAAAGAGATTAGATACCCCATGGTCCAGCTCTTCATCTTCAGTCTCACTCCAGCCCTGCAATCCACATACTGGAGGTCTCCTCCCCCTCCCCCTGCCTTTTCCTCTGATTGGGTGACTCATTCCCGAACCTTCATTTAAGGAGGGTGGCCAGGAGTACCAGTTGTGCCTCATTCTTCTCTAGGTTGCACTGTGGACTTTCTTTACCATGACCTGTCTGGCACCTTTATTGCCCACTCCCACTTTCAGTTTCCTTTTATATGTTGTCTTCCCCTATTTGTGTGTCAGCTTCTTGAAGGGCAATATCATCTTTCTTTCTTTTCAGTTGTTTTTCAGTTGTGTCCGACTCTTGATAAAGATACTGAAGTGGTTTGCCATTCCATTCTCCAGCTCATTTTACAGATGAGGAAACGGAGGCAAACAGGGTTAAGTGACTTGCCCAGGGTCACACAGCTAGTAAATGTCCGAGGCCAGATTTGAACTCAGGAAGAGGAATCTGTATCCACTGTGCCATGTAGCTGCTCTGTCTTTCTTGCTACTTTTATTCATATTCTCAGAACTTAGCATGTAGTAAGCACTTAAATAAATACTTGTTGACAGGTTACTGGCCAGGAGATTTGCCACATCTTAGTGAGTATGAAACGACATTTGAATTCACATCTTTTTAATTTCTAGGCCAGCACTTTATCCAATATTATACAGTACTTTGAATTTAACATGCCCCAAACCAAGCTCATTATGTTTCCACTAAGCCTTCTCCTTCTCACTTTCTTTTTTGGGTTTCTGTATCATCACTCAACGAAACTCCCATGTTCAGAAACTTGAAATTGCCTTTTTTCCGTCCAATCCAATCTCTCATTCAGTCACTTGCCAACTTCTATTTATTAATGATAATTATAATTAATAATAGTTTTCTTTGTTTCTGTCATGAAACTTTATAAATTACACAACTGCAGGGAACACTTGACCAAACCTATGGATTTCTCCTAGTGCCAAGTGCTGCTATTTGGTCTTTTCAGTTATGCCTATTCTTTGTGACCCTATTTTGGGATTTTCTTGGCAAAGCTACTGAAGTGGTTGCTATTCCCTTCTCCAGCTCATTTTACAGATGAGGAAACTGAGGCAAACACGATTAAATGACTGGCTTAGGGTCACACAGCTAGTAGCTGTCTGAGGCCTGATTTGAACTCTTGGAGATGAGTCTTCCTGATTCCAAGCCTAGAGCTCTATCCACTGTACTACCTAGCTGCCCAGTGCCAAGTACTCTGCTCTTAATATAGTGAACTATTGATACATGTTTACTGAAGGAAGGCATGAGTAAGTAAGTGGCATATCCTTGGTTTCTGCAGATCCAGTCCAATAATCTAGGTGGATGATAATCATGACACATCTAATGAAAACTCAGGCACCAAAAGAGGCTCAGTGTGTTATCACATAAAAAGGCAACAGCTCTGGAACTTGAGCCTTTGAATTCAAATCTAAGACCAGATTCTTATCATCTATGGGACTGTGGCAATATTGCTTGAGTTTTCTGTGCCTCAGTTTTCTCATCTGCAATATGAGCACAATAATCCTCAAATGATCTAATATTTCTAACTTGCTTGCAAAGCCACTGTAAGTTAGCTTTTGGCAAGTTGCCTATGTATATTATTGGATTGTCCTTTGTTCATCTGGTGAGAAGCCAAGCATGTCCTGTTTTTCTAGCCTGATATATATATATATATATATATATATATATATATATATACATATATATATATATTATATATATACACATATATATATATATATGTATGTATATATATATATATATATATATATATATTTTAAAAGCCACACCAGTAAATTGCATTATATTGCTTTAAATTGTTTGCAAGTACAATGATTCACATGATGCTTTGTGAATTTTCCATTTTACCTAATGTGATTTATAAGAGGAATCATGATACAAGACATTTATCTGGTTCATATTACTCATACAATATACCAATACTTTATGGAGAATTTGCCAAGTGGTTTAGATGGATAATGTGATGGTAGGCTTTGTTTTTTTTTTAGATTGTTTATGTTCTGGGAAAGAAAAAAGCAATTCAGTTTGGACTAGTTGTATTTGTCATGAGTGGAAATCAATGAAACCATATTTTTTTTTGAGTTTAGTTTCATCAGAGTAGTTTTTGACTATAGCCACATTTCCTAGGCCAAAGGGGAGCCATCTCTTCATTTTTCACCCATCTGTAACCTGTAATCCTCCATTGTCTCCTTCTCCTTTTCTCCTCCTTTCAGCTTCCTTTTTACATATTGCGTTCCCTCATTCTAATGTAAGTTCCTCGAGGGCAGGGAATGTTATTTCTACCTTTATTTGTATCCCTCATACCTTAGCCCAGTGCCTAATACTTACTGAGTGCTTAATAAATGCTTATTGACAGAGTACATATACACATTGCTGGAGAAGAACATGAGGGATAGGTTTTAGTTCTCTTCTTTCTAGAGATTATAGAATTTACATATTGTTCTCTTCATGGAAATGAACAGATGAATGAGAAATAGTATGAAAGCTATTTTCAAAAAATTGGTCTGACTGGAAAAGGAGGTGAATGAGACCTGGAGAAAGAATAAAGGAAAATAGATAGGTAGCCTGAAGACCAAAAAACAAAACAAACAAACCAAAAAAGAATCAATGAAAGCATTTAATGTATTGAGAAATCAGGCACAGGCTATGAATGGCATCCTTGGATGAACCACCTACATTGATAAGAGCACAGTTCTATTCAAACACTGAAAGGAAGAAAATACAACTATTTCACCTGATATGTCTCTAAAAAAATACCAGCTTGTGAACACATTCATTTCTTTTGCTTCATATGTTCAAAGTGCCTATTTAAAGGGACCCAGTGATAAGACAGTTCCTCCCTCATGCTTTATGGCTATTGGAAAATGGAAGTCAATTCTATCAGGAGAAAGTTGATGAAGGATGGTATGAACATGTGACAACTCATTAGGGAGGGCCTTTTGGGGCAAATGTTTCTCATTTTTTTATTGTTGTTTTAGTTTTTTTTTTGTTTCTTTGTTTTATTTTTCCTGGTTGGTGAGGAAAATGACAAAGATCAACTTTTGAAATAGAAGTACATAGGTTTTTTTTTTTTCGGGCTCATGTATTACTCATAAGCAATGTCTTATCTGATCACTCTGGTTGTTGGTATTTTTTCCTTCCTCAAATTTTCATACACACATATCTATCTATCTATCTATCTATCTATCTATCTATCTATCTATCTATCTATCTATCTTCTATCTATGTGCCCATCTAATTTAGGAGGACTAGGAAAGGGTTCTTGCAAAAGGTGGGACTTTTGAAGGAAGCCAGGTAAGTTAGAAAGTGTACATGAGGAAGAAGAGAATTCTAGGTATGAGAAATAACTAATAAAAATGCTTGGAGTCAGAGCAGCAAGGAGGCCAACGTTACTGGATGGCAGTACATATGGAGGAGTATAAAGTATAAGAAGACCAGAAAGATAGGAAGGTCCTATCTTAAGAAGGGCCTTAAAAACAAAACAATATTTTATATTTAATTCTGGAGGCAATAGAAAGCCTATTAAATTTATTGAATGGAGAGGATGGGACATGGTCAGATCTGTGTTTAAAAATCCACAACCAACAGCTTAGTGTAGAATGGACTGGAGTGGGGACACATAAGGCAGGGTGAACAACCAGCAAGCTGTTACAGCAATCCAGGTATGAAGTGAAGAGGACCTGTTGCAGGGTGGTGTCGGTTTCAGAGTAGAGGAGGAGGTGTATATGAGTGATGTTGTAAAGGTATAAGTGATGGGATTCTGCAACTAATAATTCAGGGAGAAGAGGGAAAGAGATAGAAAGGCAGAGACAGACAGAAAGACACAGACAGACAGAGAGTCAGAGACAGAGTAAGAGAGACAGATAGATAGAGACAGAGACCGTCAGAGACTGAGAGAGGGAGAGGGAGAGGGAGAGGGAAAGAGAGAGAGGCAGACAGAGACAAACAGAGAGCCAGAGACAGAATAAGAGAGACAAAGAGAGACAGATAGAGACAGAGGGAGGGACAGTCAGAGACTGAGAGAGGGAAAGGGAGAGGGAAAGTGAGAGAGACAGAGACAGAGAGACAAGAGACAGAGAGACAAGAGACAGAGAGAGACAGAGACAGATAAAGGGAAGACATCAGTCATTTAAGGACTACCACTCTTGCATGCAAAGCTAACCACCCTAGATTGAAAACTGTCCTTTCTGTTTCAATCAAAGGTTTGTTTCCTCTCCCCAAAGTTAGAACCTGCCAAACAGCATACAAACAGTGATCTCACCTGTGATCCAAGAAATTGAACCTAGGCCTCTTTCTCAAACTCCAGAGTGCTTTTCAGGCAATACCCTGAGAACTTCATGCTAAGTCATATTCCAATTCAAGTTTCTTCATCCACTTAGGAGCATTTATTGCAACTTTGATCTTAACAGAATCAATGATTTCTTAGCCAACCACTGACAAATCCCCTGACAAATAAAAAGTACCAAACACTTAATGAACATTGAGAATTTTTCCCTTTCATCTAAATTCAATTAAGGAAATCAAATAGCCAGCACATTTCAAGTGTATTTGGAATGCAAGAATATTTCTGCAGCCTTAAGATAATCAATGTGTCATTGCCTTGAGGATTCCTTTCTTCTCTGAAAATATCACAACCTCTCATTGAGTTCTGTGATAGGGAGGGGGCCATATTGAACAACCCCTATGTTTAAAAAAAACCCCAAAACAACAAAACAATGACACTTTCTTATTCTTTTCCTCCTCTTCCTCCTCTCTATTACATAAGAAAAATATCTCCATTCTTTCTTCTCCCACACTTATATATTTGCCCTACATGTAGCATTTAGTAACTTAGCAAGCATTAAGTTCTCTACTGTTTATAGAACATAGTGATGCATACTAGGAATAGGGACTATACAAAGTTTGGATAAAATGTAAATCCTGTTCTCGTGAAGTTTATATAAAAACATATGTCCATGTATGTATGTGTGTATATATATGTATATATATGTGTACATATATACATATGAGAGAGAGAGAGAGAGAGAGAGAGAGAGAGAGAGAGAGAGAGAGAGAGAGAGAGAGAGAAATGAGAACGACTTTGGGTTTTCAGGAAAAGTAGAACTAAAAAAGGGAAAGAACATTAATGCTAAAATTCCCAGGTCAGAGCAACTGGACCTTGGAATTTGAAAACAAGTTGATAGAAACACCCTGTTGGTAATTGATTCTCCCTTCATTACCCTTTTATCTTATCTTATTTTATTTTATTAAGCAATTGGGGTTAAGTGACTTGCCCAGGGTCACAGAGCTAGTAAGTGTCAAGTATCTGAAGTAGATTTGAACTGAGGTCCTCCTGACTCCAAGGCCAGACCTCTATTCACTGTGCCACCTAGCTGCCCCCCATTCCCCTTTTATTAACCCTCTTCATTAAGAAGGACTTCATTTCTAACTTACAAAGCATTTAGGTCAATGAGGCAAGGAAAGAAGTTTCCTGAAGAAAGTTTTCATTAACAGGTTAATGTAATTGTCTGACCCCACCACATTTCCTGGTTTCTACACTGCGTGCTTGTCAACAATGAGATTCTTTTTGTGTTTTTGATCATGAGGTGGAAGAAAACCTACTTCTTTCTTCTCATGACATTTCCTATTGCAATATTTGCATGAATGTTCTGCTTTCCTGCTTTCATTTCTTTCTGGATGGAAAGGAAGAGAGCTAGAGTTGGTCATGTCTACTTTGTAAGGTTGGCCCAGTTTTATGTGGAGGATGGGGAAATAGAGCAGTGGCCCGCTTGCCACTTGAATTCCTTCCTAACCATTCTTGAACATCTCAATCACAGCATCCAAGGATTTTGAGAGTTAGAGGGGACCTTAATGGTTATCTAGTCATTCAACTCCTACATGAAAGGAATCCTTACTACAACTGCCTTACCAGTAGTCATTCAACTTTTGCTTGATGACCTCCAAGAAAGAGTAACCTGCCACCCCTCAAGGAAACCATTTCATTTATATGTAGCATAAATTATTAGGAAGTTTTATTTTATTTTCCATTAAGCTTTGATTCTTTGCCACTTGTATGCATTGCTCTCAGTTCTAGCCTCTGAAGCTAGATATTTGAAGATAGCTGTCATTCCCTCCTCTCCTTCCTACCTTCTCTCTTGTGTACAGTAAATCTCTACTTTCTTAAATTTACCTTCATATGAGAAAGACTCAAGGCCCTTCACTACCCTACTCCCCAAAGCATTTTTTAGACACTCTCCATTGTCTTGCAGTTTGAACACACACTCTTCTAGAATGCCTTTCCTTACTCTCCCTCCAACCGGACAACTCATTTGACAGAGCATTTTGTTTTGCATTGCTCAGATGTACTTAGCATGTATTATTGTGATATTACAGGTATTTGTGCATGTGCCATACCCTCACTAGAACAGAAGCTTCATGAGGGAAGGAATCATATTTAATTCAAACCTTATGTCTCCTGTTATATGCAATTCTCTGTAAACAGTATAGAATTTAATCAATGCTTATAAATTACTGAATTTAGCTATTATTGAATGCTATGTGTAAGGCAAATATATAAATATGGGAGAAAGGGTAGAGATCTCTCTCTTATATCCCTCCAATTAATAAAGTAATTATTTGTATACATGTCTTTTGTATAAATATTTGTGTAAGTCCCTATATATGCCCTCCCTGAGGGCTATTTTTGTTTGATATATTTGTGTTTTTCTCAGCCCCTAGCAAGGAGCTTGGTAACTGTTTAAATGATTGAATCAAGTCTAAGTGAGAAGAATAATCAAAAAGGATGTGTGTTTCTCTCTTTCTCTCTCTCTCTGTCTTAGACAGAGAGAGAGAGAAAGAGAGACAAAGACAGAGAGACAGAGACAGAAATGGAGCATAATGATTTAATTCCTTAATGTAATAAATATGAGCTAGCATTTGGATAGTACTTTGAGGTTTGCAAAAAGCTTTATAGAAATAAATGAATTTGACCCTCACAGGTGCCATTATTACCTTAATTTAACAGATAAGGAAAATGAGTCCCAGAGAGGTTAAGTCCAGGGCCACACAGCTAATAAGTGGCAGAAGTTGGGTATGAATCAGATCTTCCTGACTCCCAATCCAGTCATCCAGACTTGGAGTCACCTGGTTCTTCCCTCTTTTTCAACTTCTGTTAATACAAATCTTTTACCAAAATCTATCATTCAAGGGCAGCTAGGTGGCACAGTGGAAGGAGCACTGGCCCTGGAGTCAGGAGGACTTGAGTTCAAATCCAGCCTCAGACACTTGACACTTACTAGCTGTGTGACCCTGGGCAAGTCACTTAACCCCATTGCATAGGCAAAACAAAACAAAAACAAAATCTATCATTCATCCTTTAAAGTAATAGTCTAAAATTTACTCTAAGTAATTATAGCGGGCTGAAACGAGCAGAACCAGGAGAATGTTGTAGGCAATAACAGCCACATTGTATGGTGATTAACTTTGATAGACTTAACTCTTCTCAGCAATAAAGGATATAAGACATCTCCAAAAGGCTCATGATAGAAAATGCTATCCACATCCAGAGAAAGAACTATGGAGTCTGAATACAGATCAAAGCATATTACTTGCTCTTTTTTTTCCTTCTGTTTTGTTTTGTTTCTTCTTTCTTATGGTTGAAGAACCATATTGGTTCTAATTCTTCTTTAAAACATGATTAATGTAAACTTTGTTTAATAGGAATGTATATGTAGAGCCTATATCAGATGGCATGCCATCTTGGGGAGGGAGGGGAAGAAAATTTAAAACTCAAAAGCTTATGGAAGTGAATGTTGAAAATCAAAAATAAATAATTAATAAAAAAGTCATACGAATACTTATAGCTGGGTTCCATCTTTAATTAGTTGCCCAACACAGGTTTCTATACATCAGCAGCTGAGAGTAGAGCTGAAAATCACTGTCTTTCCAGACATTTCTTTCCGCATTTCTTTGCCTTTGGATAGGCTGTTCTCCGTGCCTGGATCACGCTCCACTTTACACCTTTATCTCTTGGAATCTCTTGCTGCCGTTCAAAGTGTCGCCTCCTCCAGAGGGCTTTCTTGATTCCCCAACTTTCTGTGCTCTCTCCCTCAATCTCTTTTATATTTGCCTTGTAAACATTTTGTTTTGACTTGTCTGTGGACACATTATGTCCCTGCCTCCCCCTCCCTCTTGTAATATGTAAGCTTTTGGAGGGCAGGCATTGTTTCATTTTAGTCTTTGAATACCCAGGGTAGACAGTTGCTTAATAAAGACTCGTTGAACTGAATTTAATTTAGATAAAGCTGCATAAAGAAAACACACACACACACACACACACACACACACACACACACAATCCATGTTCCTATTGGCTGGTGAGTTGTTCTCCTCATTCTCAAAGAGGACCAAAATGACATCACTACATTAGTTTCAGTGTGTCTGACTGGCTGATCAGACCAATATGAGCTTTACCATAGGTCGGGCATGAATAGTCCATGTGAACATTTCCGGTGGCTTCTCTAAGTTTGGGCATCTCCCATTTCTTTTAAGCTACTTCAATTCTGCTTTGCTCATAGAGCACAACACCTTCTCTGACGAGGGCATGCCATGCTGGGCAGTCCTGTGCCAGTGTTCATGTCACACAATCAATTCGAAAGTGCCTATATTCACACATGCAAGTATACATGTATACCTATACATATACAAATTTGAGTATCATTCTCTCACTAAACATTAAGTCTGATTCATGGTCTAATTTGGTTGGTTTTTTTTTCCCTGACATAGTATCAGCTGGTTCCCAAATCCCATGTATCTAGAAGTCTGTTTCAAGTCAGATAACAAGCAAAAACCCTAATGAAGGCCCAAATTCCATAGGTAATCTGGGCTAAGCAAAAGGGCCTCGAGCAGAAGCTATATAATGAGCTGATGTAGCGACATGACAAACCAACCAGGAAGGCAAAAGAAAACATCTGAGGCATTCATGGGTGCACAGCCTTGAGTGATGTGCTCTCACTGTGGGTGCTGGGAAAAGACTGCTGTCAACAGATTTGCCCGGCAGACATGCAGCAGGAAGGAAGGGAGGCAGTTACTAGTTTGGGACAAAGCCTTTGAGTCACAGGTGAGTCAGAGAGACTACTGTTATGAAGAGCTACCGACTCTCTAGACTTTACAGGGCCTACAGATTCCAATTATATGAACTCAGAGAAGAAAGGACTTTTGATTTGCCATTAAAAAAAATAAGACACATTTACACATATACATCTAGACCATTATCAGTGGGGAAAAATTCTAGAAAGACCTGACATAAAATACGGAAAGAGAACAGTACTTGCATACAGAAGACCTGGGTTCATATGCCACTTCTACTTTTCAACTGTGTGACCCTGACAATGTCATTCAGTCTTTCTGACCCTCTGTTTTTTAATTTCTAAAATGGGCATACTACTTACGTGATCTACTTCATAAGACTGTTTTGAGGAAAAATTTAATTATGTATTATACCTCATTTTATTGCACTTTGCAGATACTGCATTTTTTTTTTACAAATTGTGTCGAATAAAATCTATCAATGCCATTTTTCTAACAGTACGTGCTCACATCATATCTCTTGCATTATTATTATATCTTGTATTATGACCTGTGATCAGTGATCTTTGATGTTACTGCTGTAATTATTTTAGAACACCACAAACAGTGCCCATGTAAGATAGAGAACTTAATCTATGAATGTTGAGTGTGTTCTAACTGCTCCATCTCTCCCTCTCCTCAGATTTCCCTATTCCCTGAGACACAACAATATTGAAATCAGGTCAATCAATAACCCTACAATGGCCTCTAAGTATTCAAGTGAAAGAAGAGTGAATTGATGTGGCAAACTTCACGGTTATCATTTTAACAAATTGACACAGTCACCCCAGCCTTTAGCAAACACTTCCCTGCTCAGTCAGCAGCCATCAACACGGAGGCAAGACCCTCTACTAGCAAAATGATTAAGACTGGCTGAAGGCTCGAATGGTAGTTAGCATTTTTTTTTAGCAAAAAAGTCATTTTAAATTAAAGAATGTACATCTTTTTAGACATAATTCTATTGCACACTTAATAGACTTGCAGAGTTCCCAAACACATTTGTCCTACCACTCCCTTTTCAAGAAAAAATTACTCAGCACCCTCCTAAGATTAAGTTAGGTTAACCCTTATTTTTATTCAATGCCCTCCAGTTGTTCCTGAGACTACTCCTCCTCCCCCCCCTATCATTCCAGTGCCCCTCAGGGGATGGTATTGCACACTTTGGGAATCTATTGATAGTGTAAACACAATTTTTATATGCACTGGAAACCAGAAAAAATCATGTGACTCACTTTATTGCAATATTCTGGAACTGAACCCTCAGTAACTCCAAGGTATGCTTGTATTATACTTACTGACTTTGTGACCTTGGGTAAATCACATAACCTGCCTAGGTCTCCAGTTCCTCACCTGTAAAATGAGAAGGTTGGGCTAGATTGGTTATGGGGTCCCACTGAAATTTGAATCTATGAGCCTATGATGTTCCAAACAATGTTTTCTAAGAGGGCAGCTTGGTGGTAGCCAGGTGGTAGCTAGGTGGTGCAGTGGATAGAGCACTGGCCCTGGATTCAGGAGAACCTCAGTTCAAATCTAGCCTCAGATACATAATGCTTACTAGCTGTGTCACCTTGGGCAAGTCACTTAACCCTATTGCCTAGCCAAAATAAATAATGTTTTCTAAGTATAAATCAATATATAAATAAAATTTTAGATTTGTCTAGGGAGGGAGAAGAAAGGGAATAATCACTTATATAACATCTATTATGTGTCAGGCACTGTGCTAAGCACTTTACAATTATTATCACATTTGATCCTTACAACAACACTGGGAGGCAGGTACTATTATTATCTCTACCTGAGGCTAGATTTAATACAATGGATAAAGCCAGGGCAAGAGTTGGGAAGACTCATCTTTCTGAGTTCAAATCTGGTTTCAGATACTTACTAGTTGTGTGACCCTGGACAAGTCACTTGACTCTGTTTGCCTCAGTTTCCATATCTGTAAAATGAACTGGAGAAGGAAATGGCAAACCACTCCAGTATCTTTGCCAAGGAAACTCCAAATGTGGTCATGAAGAGTTAGATACAACTAAAAATGAAACTCTTTCTGACACCAGGCCCAGTGTTCTATTCTCTGTGTCATCAGCTGTTTCTACACACACACATACACCCCCCCCCCCAATTCAGTGGTTCTCACCCCACAGAACAATTTTCTTTACCACAACAAATCCCACTGCACTGAGTATTTAATTTCATAACAGATAAGGGTTCCTGGTCAGGGTAGGCTCCAGATACACCTCTTCTTCCCCTTCCCTTCTCCCTCTCCCTTTTCTTTCTTTACTTACTCAGGGCTTATGACCTTCCTTCAAAGATAGAGGCGCTGGGTGTCTTGATGGATATAGTGCTGGACGCGGTTTCAGGAAGCCCTAAGCTGGAATATTGCCTCAGAGCCTCGTTAGTTGTGTGACCCTCCCTATTGTCACTTAACCTCTGTCTTAGTGTCCTCATCTCTAAAAATGGGGATCACAAGGGTACTTGCTTCACAAAGGCGTTGTGAGTATCAAAGGACATAATATATGTAAAGCATTTTGCAAACTTTAAAGCCATATGTAAAAGCTAGTATTATTAGCAAACTCTCATCTTCCCCAAAGGCCAGCTGGTAAGAACAGACAACAGACTGCAGCTGGGGGAGGGAGACTGAGAGATGCTGAGGAGAAGGGGAAGTGAAAACCTGAGGTGTGAAGAGGAAAAGGAGGAATGGGGGGAGGGGCTCATTTTGAAATCAAGCATTTGTAAGTTCAGAAAGGCATTTTATTTTGTTTGAGCTCTGAAAACAGCCATGGCATTAATTATAAGATCAAAGGGGACTGAATTTATATAGTAGGCCAAAAGAGGTGGCTGATCATTTATGAAGTTTTAAATGGAACAAAGTTTCTTAGCATGGCTAGAAAAAAAAAAACCTTACTTAACATTAGTGTGAAGATATACTCCTTGAGAATCATAGAACTATATAATATGCACACAGGTATATAGAGAGATTAAGTACATGTGTATTTCCATACATATGTACATAAATACCTATCATATACCTCGTCTGAATTACTTCTCTTATTTTTTTTCTCAGATGTGGAAGGAATCCTGGGTTCTCATAGACCAACAGAATACCAGAAGAAAGCGAGTTGTGGCAAAGTGGCAAAAGGCTTTAATGTGGACCCAGCCGGGAATCTGAGTTCTCCAAAGACCAACTTTGCTGCATTCATACACATATGTGGGCATATATATATGCACATACATGCATGCATACACATATGTGGGCATGTGTATGTATATATATATATACACACACACACACATACACACACACACACACTGTCTTCTACAGAGACAATTTTGAAGCTCCTTTGTTGATGGATTGGCTGACTTGTACTACCTAGGCTTAACATTTTTTAGGGTCATATGTATGCACATACATAAATATGTGATGTTTGGATCTTGATAAAACATATAAGTAGAGATATAAATTAAATGTCTTTCACAATAACAACTGAAATTTAAAAAGTATTTGCTTTGAAAAGCACTTTCCATATATTAATTAAGTAGCTAGGTAGTTCAGTGGATAGGTCTAGCTAGAGTCAGGAATACTGGAGTTGAAATCCAGCCTCAAAAATTTACTAACTGTGTGGCCCTAAGCAAGTCACTTAACCTTTATGAATCTCTGTTTCCACATCTGTAAGATGAGGATAACAACAGCACCCACCTCACAGGGATGTCATGAGGATCAGATGAGGTAGTATTTATAAATGGCCTAATACAGTGCCTGGCACATAGTAGGTACCTAATAAATACTTGTTCCCTTCCTCTCTAACAAGGAGACAAGTATCTCCTTCTTTGATAATGATTTGGCTTGAATATCTCAAAGTAGCAGGGAAATAACTGAACAAGTGAGCTGATTGTTGTTATAAAGAATAATTTAGTAACATCTTGATTCTTATTTAATTGGATCTATGAGTTCATCTTTATAGGAAGTCCCTGGTAAAGAAGGGAAGGTAATAAGAATTTATTAAAATCTACTATATTCCAGGCACTGTGGTAAGCACTTTTGCAAATATTACCTTGGCTACACATATTTCCCCATTTTACAATTGTGGAAACTGAGGTGTCTAGAAATTGAGGGACTTGCCCAGGATCACACAGCTAGAAAGTACCTGAGGCAAGATTCAAATTCCAGGATTCCTGACTCTAGGCCCAGTGCTCCATCAACTGTGCCACATAGCTGCTTTCAGGGATTTTTTTTCTACCAAGGCAGAGGAGCACCTTTTCAGCCATTCGTAGTTATTTGTTGTCCTGAGCTACCTCTTGGCAGTCCAATGATTCTGGAGGAGAGAGTTAGGCTAATGACTTTGCAAAGCCCTGCCTCATTTAAATCCAATTCAGTTTCAAGTCAAGACACCTGCTGATGTCACTGGTCCTTTTCCAGAAGGATGAACAACTATTTATGAGTAGTCTTAGCTACTCCCCTTTGGACCTAACTAGCCGGTTCCAGTTGGGCAATGCTGCTATTTCCCCTCCCTCTGTCCACATGGGGAGTTGTAATCTTGAGGTTTGAAGGCTAGCAGGTTTTTTTCTACCTAGTTTTTTATTCTGTCATTTAAAAAAAACTCAGACAATTAACTCTTTTGTCTCATGTAGTTTCATTTATAGTTTCTTGAAATAGAGCTCTTAAAAATCATTGGGATTCAAAACATTGGGATTCAAATGGAGCTACTTGACTACTGAATCCAAATCACTATGGCTCTCACTGATTGGTCAATAATAGGTTCTAGCCCACTTGCTTTATTGTTTGGGTTTTGACGGCTCAGAGTGAATGAAAATAGCAATTATTTCTGTTCTGGCCAGAAACTCCTAGGGTCTTCCCCTCCTAAACTGATTCTTTCGTGATGGCAAGTTACGCCATCTTTCCCCTCAATTCTTGCCTAGCCTTTCTTCACCGAATGGGTGTTGTCTCATACTAACTGAGACCTGGGAAAGATCTTAAAGAGGCCTGGGCCTCCCGTTACATCCAGGTCCATCTTCACTCATCTTGGACTCCAATGACTCTGGAGGAGAATGAGGCTGGTGGCTTTGCACAGCCCTGCCTCACTTAAATCCAATTCACTTGAAAGTCAAGACATTACCTTGGTGATGTCATTGGTCCTCTTTGAGAATTAAGGACCAACGACAATCTGTGGGTCTGTGTCTGTTCCCTAGGGGTACTGATAGGATAAGTCACCTTCTCAAGGTCCTATTGCAAGTATGTGGCAGAGAAAGGACTTGAACCCAGGTCTTCTAAGCCAATTCTGTATTCAATATACATATTGTCTCACCATCAATTACATGAAGACTAAAACCACTGGGCTGGCAGACATTTTGACATTTTTAAATGGATGATCCTAAAGAGTCTAAATTTCAACAAGTTAGTTTTCTCCTCCAATCGGGAAAACATCTTACCCTTAATTCATCCTGGGGGACACATAGAAACACAAGCTTGCTCAAAACAAAATTTCCTACAGATGCTATTTTGAAGCTCTTTTGTTACTGGATTGGTCAACTGGTCCCATGTAGCCTTAACATTTTTTCAGGCTAAAATTTTCCTTGATATGTTTTATGGCACAGGTCTCTGGAGCGTGAGTAAGTAGAACACATTAAAAATACTAGAGCAAAGTTAAAATGGTTTGTTGTTATTGTTTTTTATGAAAAAGAAAAAAAGGGGGTGGAGCCAGACTAGGCTCAGCTCTCCCCCAAACACCTTTAAATAATACCATAAAACAATTCTTGGAACAGCAGAACCCACACAAGGAAGGGGTGAAATTATTTTCCAGCCAAAGACAACTTAGAAATCAGCAGGAAAGGTCTGAGAGTGGAGTGCAGAGCAGTGCTGGCTGCCTGTGTATTCCAAGCCCCAGCAAACCAGGAGCAGGCTTTGGGAGCCACTGAATCAGTAGCAGCAGCAGCAGCTACTTCTGCAACTCTCAGCCCATAGAGAGTAAAGGGGGCCCAACAACCGGTCAGAAGGACATTTCAGGGGTCTCTTTGCCATCACTGAGGCAGGGCTCTATTGCTTTGCCCATACTCAGATCTGGGTAACAGTCCTGGGTGGCAGTCCCAGAGTGACAAGGAGCATTAGCATGCTAGAGCTTATAGATACAGGGGAGCAGGAACCCTCCTCACAGTTCTGGGGCAGAAAAGAGTGCTTGTGGTCTCTCACAGACAAGAGCACAGGTCAGGAGAGCAGTAAACACATGTCCTTAGATCATACCACCCTGGAAGAACTGAAAATATATAGGTCCCTAGAAATGTCTCTGAAAACAGCTGCACAAAACCCTTGCAGCTTGGGGTTTTATTGGCAAAAGTGCTAGAGTGGTTGGCCATTTCCTTCTCCAGCTCATTTCATAGATGAGGAAACAGGAAAACTAGGTTAAGTGACTTGTCTAGGGTCACACAGCT
Source organism: Phascolarctos cinereus (assembly GCF_003287225.1). NCBI lineage: Eukaryota > Metazoa > Chordata > Mammalia > Diprotodontia > Phascolarctidae > Phascolarctos > Phascolarctos cinereus. Next base: position 333,031,108 of record NW_027556098.1, read on the forward strand.
AGTATCTGAGGCCAGAGTTGAGCTTAGGAAGATGAGTCATCCTGACTCCAGGTCTAGAGTTCTACCCACTGCATCACCTAGCTGCCCAATGAAATAAACGAATACAATAAAACATAGACAACATGTAAACCGCAGGAATCCTTACACACAGTTTAGTGGCCCCCTGAGTTGGACATCATTCCTCTAGGCAAATCTCTAACCCGACAAGTTGGAGAGAAGGCCCTGACCTGCCTTCTAACAGGAGGCAAGGAACAACATGAAAGCAGGTATGTGTATACATGACATATATAGGAAATATTGTGGATAATCTCAGAAAGAAAGTACTATGATTAAAAGATCAGTTGTTTATCCAATGAGAAATTTTACATTCTCTTCTATTAGGAGGGGGAGATGAATAGAGAACACTCTACACATGGGGGCCAGCCATTGAAAATGCATGAAGTTGGGGGATGGAGAATCTTGTGCAAGATATAGTATGGAAGCCCGTGTCACTGGAGGGGAGAAAGAAGGGGAGAAGGATATAAGGAGAATGAAAAGTTAGAAAAGGACAGATTATGTGGGACTTCAAAAGCCAAACAGAGGCTTTTATATTTGATCTGAAGGCAGTTGTGAGGGACTGGAGTACATTAAAGGGAATGGGGGGTGTGTCACATGGTCAGAACTGTACTTTAGGAAGATCAATTTGATAGCTGAGTGAAGGATGGAATGGTGGTGGAAGAGAATTGAGGCAGGTTGAAAAACCATCAGGATTTGGGAATAGTCTTGGTGTGAGGTGATGTGGGCCTGCACCAGGGTGGTGACTGTAGAAGAAAGAAAGGGGAATATAGGAGAGATATAACAAAAGGTAGAAGTGAGGACTTCTGCTTCCAGGAGCCAAGATGGAGGAGTAAAAAGGTAGTTGCTTTCACCCTCCCCTATCAACCTCTGAAAACCCAGAAAATATCACCCCAGAAAAAACCATGAACAGCTGAACCAGAAGAAAGATGGGGAGCAGCAGAGCAGTAGCCCCACCTCACTTTAGCACACCAGGAGGAGATCCTGGTGCCCCGACATTCTACAGTGGGCCCGTTTCCCAGTGCCTCAGCAAAAATAAGGGGGGGCAGAACTACGAAGGGCCCCAGACAGATAAACACCCTGTAGCATTCATCTGGGGGGAGCTGAAGAAAGCAACCTAGAGTTGCCCTAAAGTTCCAGCCTTGCTGATTCCAGCCCAATACCAGGTAAACTGTCAGAACCCTACAGCCTCCAACTGCCAACCAGGAGGAGATCCTGAAGCCCAGGTGGTGGAGTGGATGTGCACCAATGCCTGGACCTTCGAGTGCCTCAGTAAGGGTCAGGGAACCAGTGGAAACCAGCTCAGAAAACCACCAGGTGCCTCAGCGCTCTACAGCAAAGGAGCCTCCCAGTGCCTCAGCTGATCTAAGGGAGGCAGCACTGCAACGGGTCCCAGGCAGATAAATACCCTGCAGCACCCATCTAAAAGGATATGAAGAAAGCTAAAGGAAAGGAAAAGCAGGCAACTTAGAATTACCTGAAAGTTCTGGCCTTGCTGATTCCAGCCCAACATCAGGTAAGCTTCCAGAAACCTACAGCCTCCAATTGCCAACATAAGAGGCCACAACACACAAAGCCAGTGACCAAGACCTAGGCTCCCAACATAAGAAGCTTGCGTTAGTGCCATCTGCTCCCCAGCAGGAGAGCTCAATCTCTTTAAAGGCCAAGAAATAAAGAAACACTATGACTAAAAAGAAACACACCATAGATTCATGTCATGAGGAGAGTGAAGATCAAGACAGAAATTCTGAAGAGGACAACGTTGTCAACAAACCCCCATCTGCAACATCAAGAAGGAATGTGAACTGGTCTGAAGCCCAAAAGGCCTTCTTGGAAGAACTCAAGAAGCATTTTAAAGGTCAGATGAGAGAGGTAGAAGAGTCCTTAGGGAATGCAGTTGGCCAATTGGAAAAAGGGTGCACTGAAGAAAACAAGTCCCTAAAGAACACAATTGGCCAGCTGGAAGGGAGGTACACTGAAGAAAACAAATCCCTTAAAAATACAATTGGCCAATTGGAGAAGGAAGTTAAAAAAAAACTAACAGAAGAAAACTCTGTAAAAACTAGAATTGGACAAATGGAAACTAATGACTCTATGACAGAGCAAGAATCAGTCAAACAGAAACAAAAAAATGAAAAAAATAGATGAAAACATAAAATACCTCAAAGGTAAAAAAACAGACCTGGAAAATCTATCCAGGAGAGACAACTTAAAAATTATTGTACTACCTGAAAATCATGACCAAAAAAAAGTCTGGACTGTATCTTTCAGGAAATCATAAAGGAAAACTGCCCTGAAGTCCTGGAACAAGAAGGTAAAATAGCTATAGAAAGAATCCACTGCTCACCTCCTGAAAGAGATCCCAAATTGAAAACACCAAAAAATACGATAGCTAAATTCCAAAATTACCAGATGAAAGAGAAAATGCTGCAAGCAGCCAGAAAAAAGCAATTTAAACATCATAGAACCACAGTCAGTATCACACAGGACCTTGCAGCTTCTACATTAAAAGACTATAGGGTGTGGAACATGATATTCCATAAAGCAAAGGAGCCTGGATTGCAGCCAAGCATCAACTACCCAGTAAAAATGAATGTGATCTTTCAAGAAAGGAGATGGATATTCAACAAAATAGGGGAATCCCAAACCTCCCTGATAAAAAGACCAGAGCTCAACAAAAATTTGATCTTCAAGTACAAGATTCAATAGAGACATAAAAAGGTAAATGGGACAGAAAGATACAATATGTTGTTAATAAGGGCAAACTGTCTACATCCCTACGAGGGAAAATGACACTTGCAACTCTTGAGAACTCTATTGTTATTACTCCATGTTAAAAAAGTATACATAAAGGGGGTGGATATAAGTTGACTTCGATGTAATGATAAAAAAAATCTAATCAAGTGGGTTAAATGTATCCAAGTAAGTGGATTAGTCTGATCTAAGAAAATGTACTGAGAAAAGAGGAGGCAGACAAAGGTAAATTACATTACATGAAAAGACACAAAAACCTGTTACAGAAAAGGGAAAGAAAGGAGGGGGGTGAGCATTGTTTGAACCTTACTCTCATCAGATGTGGCTCAAGAAAGGAATAACATAATCAGGTATAGAAATCTAACTTGCTCTATAGACAGTAGGAAGGAAAAGGGGAAAGAAAATGGAGGGGGGGATAAAATGGAAAAAGCAGTTAGGGTAAAGAGGAAGAACAGGTAAAGGGCTAATAGAAGGGAGAAGGGACTGAAGGATGTGGGGGTCAAAAGCAAAACACTAGGGGAAATAAGAAAGGAGAAAGAAAAGCATGAACAGGGGGAAAGAAGGATGGAAAAAAAGACACAGATAGCAATCATAACTGTGAATGTGAATGGGATGAACTCTCCCATAAAATGGAAGTGAGTAGCAGAATGGATTAAAAACCATAATCCTACAATGGAGTCTTCCTTAAAATAATAAATAGCATCTATCTAAAACCTTCAGCAAGCATAATATGTAATGGGGACAAACTAGAAGCATTTCCAATAAGATGGGTGGGGGGAAAAGGATGTCCATTATTACCACTGTTATTCAATATTGTACTGGAAATGTTAGCTTTAGCAATAAGAGAAGAAAAAAGAAATTGAAGGTATTAGAATAGGCAAAGAGGAAACAAAGCTCTTTGCAGATGACATGATGATATACTTGGAGAATCCTAGAGAATCAAGTAAAAAACTACTTAAAATAAACAACTTTAGCAAAGTTGCAGGTTATAAAATAAACCCACATAAATCCTTGGCATTTCTACATATTACCAACAAAGCCCAACAGCAAGAGATAGAAAGAGAAATTCCATTTAAACTTACTGTAGACATTATAAAATATTTAGGAGTCTACCTCCAGAAACAAACCCAGGAACTCTATGAACACAATTACAAAACACTTTTCACACAAATAAAATCAGATCTAAATAATTGGAAAAACATCAGTTGCTCATGGGTAGGCTGAGCTAATATAATAAAAATGACAATCCTACCTAAGCTAATTTACTTATTCAGTGCCATACCAATCAAACTACCAAAAATTATTTTATAGAGTTAGAAAAAATAATAACAAGATTCATTTGGAAAAACAAAAGGTCCAGAATATCAAGGAACTAATGAAAAGAAATGCAGGGGAAGGTGGCCTAGCAATTCCAGATCTTAAATTGTATTATAAAGCAGCAATCATCAAAACTGCTTGATACTGGCTAAGAAATAGGAGGTGGATCAGTGGAATAGGCTAAATATGCAAGACACAGTAGTCAATGACTATAGTAATCTATTATTTGATAAACCCAAAGACCCCAGCTTCTGGGATAAGAACCCACTCTTTGAAAAAAACTGCTGGGAAAACTGGAAAAGAGTATGGCAGAAACTAGGCATAGACCCAAATCTCACACCATATACCAAAATAAAGTCAAAATGGGTTCATGATTTAGATATAAAGGCTGATATAAAAAACTGGAGACAAGGAATAGTTTACCTATCAGATCTATGGAGAACAGAAGAATTCATGACCAAACAGGAGATAGAGAACATTAAAAAGCAAAATGGATAATTTTGATTACATTAAATTGAAAAGTTTTTGCACAAACAAAGCCAATGCAACTAAGATTAGAAGGAAGGTAGAAAATTGGGAAAGAATTTTTACAACCAGTCTCTCTGATAAGGCCTCATTTCTAAAATATATAGAGAATTAAGACAAATTTATAAGAACAAGCCATTCCCCAATTGATAAATGGTCAAAGGATATGAACAGCAGTTCTCAGATGAAGAAATTAAGGCCATCTATAGTCACGTGAAAAAATGCTATATATCATTATTGATTAGAGAAATGCAAATCAAAACAACTCTGAGGTATCACATCACACATATCAGATTGGCCAAAATGACAAAACAGGAAAATGATAAATGTCAGAGAAGATGTGGGAAAATTAGAACACTAATACGTTGTTGGTGGAGTTGTGAAATGATTCAACCATTTTTGAGAGCAATTTGGAACTATGCCCAAAGGGCTATAAAAATGTGCATACCCTTTGACCGAGCAATAGCATTTCTAGGGCTATATCCCAAAGAGATCATACAAATGGGAAAAGGACCCACATGGACAAAAATATTCATAGCAGCTCTCTTTGTGGTGGCAAAGAATTGGAAATTGAGAAGATACCCATCAATTGGGGAATGGCTGAGCAAGTTGTGGTATTTGAATATAATGGAATACTATTGTGCAATAAGAAATGATGAACAGGCTGACTTCAGAAAAACCTGGAAAGACTTGTATGATCTGATGCTGAGTGAAATGAGCAGAACCAAGAGAACATTGTACACAATAATAGCCACGTTGTAAGATGACTAATATTGATAAACTTAACCCTTCCCAGCAATACAAGGATCTAAGACATTTCCAGAGGCCTCGTGATGGAAAATGCTATCCACATCCAAAGAAAGAACTATGGAAGTTGAATTCTATTTTTTTCTCTTCTATTGAGTTTTTTTTCCTCTTTCTGATGGTTCTTCCTATTGGTTTTAATTTTTACTTACAACACCACTAATGTGAAAATATGTTTAATAGGAATGTAAATGTATAGCTTATATCAGATTGTGTGCCATCTTGGAGATGGTGGTGGGGAGGAAGGGGGAGAAAAATTTTAAACTCAAAAGCATATGGAAGTGATCATTGATAAATCAAAATAAATTAATAAAATTTAAAAAAAAAAGGTAGAAATGAGAGGACATGACCACTGATTCCATATGGGAAGCAAGAGAGAGTCAGGGGACCAGTAAGAATCCTTGGTTTTGAGCTTGGGTGCCTGAGAAGATGGCGTGTCCTTAACAATAACAGGGGAGTTAGGAAGAGAAGAGTGTTTGGGGGAAGTTAATGGGTTGAGTGTTGAATGTGGTGACCTTAAGATGTCTGTTTTGAAGGACATTCAGCCTGAAAATGTAATTGGCAGTTGGACATGTGAGACTGGAGGTCAGGAGAAAGGTCAGGGCTGGACAAGCATATTGGAAAGTTATCTGCATACCAGTAATAACTGAAACCATGGGAATCGATGAGGTCACCAAGTGAAATCATATAGATGAGTGCCTAGTACAGAGATGATTCTTTCCTATCCTTAAGAAAACATTTTGTAGGTAACTCACTGGGCAAAAAGTGGGCATTTGATAAATACTCAAATGAGATACTACAAGTACAGCACTTTTCAATCCTTCAAGCACTATACAAATGCTAGTAATTATTGTTGTTGTTAATTATTTGAACTCCAAAAGAACTAAGACAGTAAGGTCTCCTACAATAAAATAGTCTGCTCCAGGGAGATAGGGGTCTTATCAGCTTAGGGTGCTTGAAAGAATTTCCCTAGTTTGGCCTGCTTGGCATCATTTCTTCAGCCATCCAAAGTTCTGGGAGTCATTCTAAGTATGCTACCAGAGCCCAGCATGTGCTTTTGGTGATTGGAAAATGTTGGCTGTCAGACTACGAAAGACTGCTGTTTCTGTAGTATACTTCAGCTTTTGATCTTCCCCTTAGAGGAGCCATGCTGTGAGAGGCTGCTCCCTTGATGAGAAAGAACTGTAGAATATTTTGTTTCTGTATCCCTAGTGCCTTGTACATCAGAGATGCCTAATCAATGATTGAAGAAGGTCATTATAAGGTGCTGTAGTTTGGAGCAATTTGATTCAAATTTAGGCTTTTTTTTGTGACCTTGGTCCAGTTAATTACCCTCTCTGGGCCACAGTACCCTCATCTGCAACATGATGGGCATGGTCCAAACGATATCTAAGGCTTCTTTTACTTTTCTTTTATTTTTATGTAGTATCTATATTTTTATTTCTTTAGAAAACTTTTATCATAAACCTAAACCATAAACATATAAAAAATAAGGAATAAAATCTCACATAAAATCCTTAACTGAACAAATGAGTAGATATCAAACAAACGAGAAATGCATCTTATTCAATGTCCCTTTCCAAGTTCATCTCAGTTTTTGCTACTTTTATCTTTTACTCTTGGGAAAAAATCATAGACTTTATCAAATGAGATAATGCATGTTAAGCATATTGGAAATCCTAAAGCATTTTAAATGTCAGCAATTAAGCTATAGATGATATATTTGTCATTGTTATTCTGCTGCTCTCACTTTTCATATAGGTCTGATATTATCATATTTATTTATTTAGTTTTACAGCAGCATAGTATTCTATCACATTAATATACCATAACTTGCTCAACAATTTGTAGTCAGTGGAATTATAGCTTGTTTACAGTTTCTTTGCTATTACAAATAAATATTCTATACTGATAGGTACTTTTTAAATGATATTTTAAAGGTAAAGTCCTAGTAATAGAATTACTGGGGTCAAAAGGTATATCATTTTTTTATATTGCCATATTTGTTCTCCAAAATCTTTACACTAGTCTACAGCCACATTAGCTATGTATCAAGAATTGAAGGCTTCTTTTAACTCTAAAATGTGATTTATAAATTATGAAGTTAACAACCTGCAACCTCATCATAAAAATACCATATGCTTGTATGGCAGGTAGGCATAAGTAGCTAGGTGGTACAGTGGATAGCGTGCTGGAACTGGAGTCAAAAAGACCTGAGTCCAAATCTGACCTCAGACACTTGCCCTCTGGCAAGTCACTTAATCTCTCTTGAGGGACCTCTGTTTCTTCATCTGTAAAATGGGCATAATAATATAACCGAACTTTTGAGAATATTGTGAAGATAAAATGAGACAATATTTATAAGTGCTTTGCACACCTTAAACTACTACATACCTGCTAATTAGCTATTATAAACTAATCCCATTGTAATTGGGATCTTTCAGAACTTTTATTGAGGGTCATGAAAGTTTTCACCACTAAAGTAGCAAAAGCTCATGCCAGTGAGTATAGGAAACAATCATCTACCTTCCTGAGTCCGAAGCTAGGACCGGAAGACCTCTCAAACATTCTGCCCTCATCTCTACCTGAATTAGGTTGCAATTTATCTAGTAGGAAATTTATTTTTATGGCCAGTTCCAATATAATGCTTGTTTTTTATTTATTTATTTTTATTTATTTTTAGGCAATTGGGGTTAAGTGACTTGCCTAGAGTCACACAGCTAGTAAGTGTCAAGTGTTTGGTCTGAGGCCAGATTTGAACTCACGTCCTTCTGACTTCAGGGGTGGTGCTCTATTCACTGCACCACCTAGCTTCCCCTGTAATGCTTGTTTTGACCATATACATTTGCTTTGATACAATTGATATAGTAGGGAACAATTTGAGTATAACAAGAATTTTGAGTTTGCTCAATATTTGATTTTTGTCCTTGAAAAACAGTGAGAATGCAGAAAATGGTACCATTTCATAGTAACCCACAGGCTGCAACCCTTCTGAACCCACTTCCACAAGCAAACTTCAGTTTTTCTTTATCAAGATAAAGTGCCCTATCTTTTTGTTCAGTAGGAGCTGTGGGCAGGGGAGGGCTGGTCCAGTCTGAGTCCTACCTTCCCACCTTCAGCCATGGCCCTGCTTCCTGGAGATGCAGCCCATGTAGACAGGCCTCTCACTCCATGAGAACCTGGCCACAGGGTGAGCAGAGCCCTAGGATGCTGTCACTCATTTACGTATTTTGTAACCTTTAACGTGTATAAATCTCTGCTACTATTTTATTAGGTTCCCATCTTTTTTTTCATTTCCCATCTTTTTATGTGTCACTGATGAAGATTTTGAGTGTTGTGCCCCAATTCCATTTTCTCCATAAGTCCCATGGTTTTTATTTTAAGGTTTTACGTAGCACAGTGATTTTTAGAAGTGCACATGTTGTGTTAAAGTATAACTAACTGTACTTATGTTGGCATATTGGAACATTTTGCTTAGCCTGAATAAAATATAGACTCCTTGAAGGCAGGGATTGCTTTATTCTGGTAATTTTAATCTCGGCCCTAAGCATACTCACTGGCATAGAGAGGAGATTAGTACTAATAATGAATAATAATAATAGTAGCAATAATGATAATGATAATAATAGCATCTAGCATTTATATAGTGCTTTAAGATTTATAAAGCACCTTACATATGTTAACTCATTTGATCCTGACAAGAACTGTGGGAGGTAGGTGATTTTATTACCCCTATTTTACAGGTGAGGAAACCAAGGCACAGTAAGCTTAAGTGATTTGTTCAGGGTCGCACAGATAAAGAGTTTCTAAGATAGGATTTGAACTCAGGTTTTCCTGATTCCAAGTCCTGAGCTTTTTCCACTGAGCCACTTAACTGCCTATTTAATAAACACTTGATAAATGAATCAAAGATACTTAGTAAATGGTTATTGAATGAGTGAAAAATGAATTAACAAATGGAAGTAAATGATTTTCATTCTAAGCCAGGTTTAGTTATGGACAAAATTGGACTGCTTGAGAGAAAAAAAAAAAACCAACCTTCAGTTTCAGCCTCAGCCAAGTTAGAAATGGCCGTCTCTGAAGCAGTTTAGTATCACATACAGCATCATAGAATTGAGTAGTGCTATGAAGAAAGCAAACAGTTCTAATTCATAGCAGCATTATGTGGTACAGTCATTAATTGGAGGCATCTGGTGCTAAAGGCTAAAATGTATGCATGAGGAGCAGCAAAATGTGCAATGCAGTAGAAGAGATTTGCCATGAAAAGGACTTGAGTTTGAATCCTGTCTCTTTCACTTACTAGCTATGGGACCTTGTGTAAGCCACTTAATCTCTTTGGGCCTCCATTTCCTCATTGGAATGTAATTCATCTTTTGGAGCTTGGCCAAAATGGATTGGTATAGAGCAAGCAGAGATGTGTGGGTGGAGCAACACATGAGGCAGAAGACCTTCCTAGCCTCTCTAAACTCTTCTAAGACTTCAGACTTTACCCTGGGGCAAACTCCTCAGATTTCATCCCTCCTCCCCATCCTCCACCAACCAACCATGGTATTTCATAGAGTAGCTATTTCTTTAGTACCTTGCTTATAGTTTACTTTTTTAATTGTTAGAGACATAGGCAATTGGGTGCAAGAAGAAGCTTCAAGGAGTATGGCCTTCTGGCAGCAGAGAAGTAAGCCACTCATAAGATGTTTTTTGACTCACTATAGATTCAAGGGAAAACTAGCCCTTGGGGTCAAAGTTGAGCTGCTGAGAGGAGGGGACATAGGAATCCCAGCTAAGTAACCCTCCCAGCAGAGATATATGATGGTTGAGTGGGTAGGGGATGGAGGGGTGGGCTGTTCAATGTGAGGACCCTGTTATTAAGATTAAGTCCATCAGGACTCTATGGTTTGGGAGATGTGAATTACTGTTGGTCCCATGTGTTGCCTACCTGTGTTCTTTACTTCTAGAACCTACGTTTCCCACTGTCGCTGTGTACTTTAGAGAGAATGTGCGGCCCCAGGAGGGGAATGCTGTGTAGCTATTGTATTTACCATGTCATCTTAGTGAATGACTTTGTTTTAAGAAAACCGTGGCTATTGTTTTTGTTCAGTCATGTCTGACTCTTTATGACCCCACTGGAGGTTTTCTTGGCAAAGATATTGGAGTGGTTCACCATTTCTTTCTCCAGCTTCTTTTATAAATGAGGAAACTGAGGCAAACAGGGTTAAGTGGCTTGCTAAGGGTCACGCAGCTAGTAAGTGTCAGAGGCTGTATTTGAATTCAGGTCTTTCTGATTCTAGGCCTAGAACTCTATCCACTGTGTCACCTAGCTTCCCCTAAGCTGCGGCTATTGCTTGACTGTTCAAAGTATGTATACTGGCAGAAGCTTATGAGACATTGTTTTATGAGCGTGTCCTCAAAGAAAGTCCTTTGAATATAAGTGTAATCACCTCGCTATCAACCCATTGTAAAACCTGTGAATACCAGATTGGTAAAAGCCCAGAGGGAGTGCCATATGTGAAATTAGAGGGTTGGTTGAATTTCTTAATCTTAATGCCCTTCTACCTCTCAATTTATAATCCTGTGATCCTAAAATTCTATGATCTATGTGAACTCAAGATTCAGGCACCCTCCAAAGCCAAGAAGAATTCACATCTTCGTCCCTATTACTTGAGCAAGACCAAATGATTTGAAATACACTGTTGATATAATCAGGTGCTGTCTGTGCCATATGGCATTTCCCTGTTGATTTCATTTGGAAGACAATCTTGCATATTGTGGCATCACCATTTGTTTACCTGTAAGATCTTCAGTGGGCCAGGAGCCAAGTTGGCATGCCTTGCATGTGTATTCATCAAAAACAAACTCATTCTCTTTGCATGGAGTACAGGTCCAACAGCAGCTGACTTCTCCCTTTCGGATCACCTAAAATTAATATTTAATAGCATAATTAGATTTACTCAACTGATAAGTGTGCCTATGAATATACTTTAAAACACCTAAAGACATTGGAAGCCCATTGGCATGGCATTTCCTTGAACATTGCACAACACAAACCCCCTTCAATCAACCAATCAACAAACATTTAGTTAGGACATACTCTGTGCTTAGCACTGGGGATAGAAATGAAATAGTACCTTTCTTAAGGATCTTACCTCCTATTAGGGAAGACAGCATTCACATTTTGAAGTATGTGCAGAATAAACACAGACTAAATATGAGGTAGTGTCCAAGGAGTAGTTCTCCTCAGCAAATAGGGGATTAGGGACGTTTTCATGTAGAAGGTGGTGCTTAAGCTGAGTCTTGGAGGAAGTAAGGGACTCTATGAGGCAGAGTTAAGGAGAAAGTTCATTCCAGGATTGAAGAAAGACCAATGAAAAGGCATGAAGATAGGAGACAGGAGTGTTGTGTGTGAGGAACAGAGAGAAGGCTACTGAGACTTGATAGGAGAGGACAGGAAGGGTAGATTGTAAAGTTGGCTTGGGGACCAGTTGAACAGGGCTTTAAAAGTCAAATAGAGGAGTTTGTATTGTATTCCAGAGAAAATATGGAACCCCTGGAGTTTATTGAATAGGGGAATGATGTAGCCATCTTTGCACTTTGGAAAAAAAGAATAACTTTGGCAACTATGGGGAGGAAGAATAGAATGAGAAGAGACTTGGAGTAGGGAGATCAATTGGGAAGATATTGAAATAATCCAGGTGAGAAATGGGGAAAACCTGATCTAAAATGGTGGCTCTGAGAGGAGTGAGAAGGGGCTAGGTGTTGTCAGGGTAAAAATGGCAAAATTTGTCCACTATTTAGATATGTGGGCACAGTGAGGAGTCAAGGATGACACTGAGGTTACAAACCTAGGTGACTGGAAGGAGGGTGGTGCTCTCAGCAGAAACAGGTTTGTGAGGAAAGACAGATAATGAGTTTTATTTAGATCAGGTTAGTTTGGGATATCTGCAGGACACCTAGTTTGAAACGTCCAATAGGCACAGCTGGTGATACAGGACTGGCACACAGGCGACTGATACCTACAGATTTGTAGAAAGCCTCCATGAGTTGTTATGGCCAAAACATTCATCGTCTAGTGGTCATCCTTCTGGGGATGAACTCTCTGAGTTTCCTTGAAACCAGTTATACTGGTCCCTGGACAATAATCATACTGTTCTTTGTCATGCTATAAACACCTTATAGCTTGGTGGACCCTGCCAGAGTTTTCAAATCACATAGCTTTCAAGGACTGAAGGGTGCTCTCTATACTAGGATGAAGCCTTGGAATAGGACTTTGTGGAGAGTGTATGCTAGCTAATCTATCTATATACAAATGTGTTGATAATTTTTGATTAAGCACTCTGTGGATTATCTGTGGCACTTTTTATCTCTTTTATTTAGTAGGCCCCCTCATGTTAATAAAAAGAATTCTAGGCTAGGATTTCCTAACCTGGAGTCTGTGAATTTATTTTTAAAAAGTAGTTTAATAACTGTATTTCAATTTAGTTGATTTCTTTTGCAATTGTGTGTTCTATTTTATGCATTAAAACCAAACAAACATTATTCTGAGGATTCCATAGGTTTCCTGATCTTCAACATCTTTTTCATTCTCAAGTGGTATACATAACACATTTTAAGAAAATCATGAATAAGACTGGTAAAAAAATACAGCACTAAATCAAGAACATTTGATTTGCATAAGTGATTTGCATAAGTATTTAGATTTCCTACCACCAACACAGTGTCTATGCTAGGGAATTGCCTGAAGTAAACAGAAGCTAAGTTCATTGTCCAACTAATGAGTGTCAGAGGAAGGATTTGAACCCCAGTCTTCTTCATTTTAAGACCAGTACCTTACTGCTTTTGTGCTTTCAAAAAGCCTTATCTAAAAGTCTCAGGTCCAAAAGTAAATGACTGATTGGATCATTCATTATTTTGGGTTATTAAACTCTAGGCTTCCCCTTCCCCCTTCTTTTTTTGTTGTATAATGAAGAGGTACATTTAGTTTACTTTCACTCTTCCTGGAGATATAGCCTAGCACAGTGGATAGAAACCTAGCCTTATAGCTAGGAAGAGCTTGAATTTCACCTGGGACACATATTGAGTAATCCTGAGCAGACTGCTTAAACTGTCAGTGTCCTAAGTATATTGCTAAAACTATAAGCTGCAGAGATAGTGCCAATCTACACTAGTAGAGAGAGTTTCTTTATCTAGGAGGTCTTTATATTAATGAAATTACAAATTCAGTCCTTTTCTTGTCCTCAAGAGAGTTTTATTCAGAAAGCTCATTCTGCTTATGGCAAGAATGGACCCAAATGAACCAGTCCATCATTTAAAAATATCCATCACTCTACAGGGATTAGGAAGCTAGGATTTTGACATTGGGTAACAAAATTAGAGGTTGTAAGAATACCCTAATGGGAAGTCAGACGTGCCATTCTGGGGTACATTTCCTCCTCATAAATGGCTGTTCTTCTAGACACTTGCCCATTCTTTTCCCATCCTTTCCTATTTCTTCAGCAGCACCATAGAACCTTCTCGTGTCCTGGGTTAGACTTCTCTTAAGTTATATTCTAGGTGAGGTATGTCCTTCCCTGATCTTTCCCCAAGGACAAATATTCATAGTTATGGTCCTGTTACTATTGGAAAGACAGAACCCTTGTTTAGGAATTTCATTCTATAAATATCTTTGTCTCTGTTTTTTTTTTTTCATGGAAAATGAGTGTGTGTGTGTGTGTGTGTGTGTGTGTATGTGCAATGCAGTTAATCACTTAAACCTCTCTTTCCCAGTCATCAATCATTGCTTCACTTGGTGAGAAGGGCTGTCAAAAGCCAGATCAGCCTTCTGGGCCTGTAATTAATTTATCTCTTCCATTTTTAAAGCAGCCAAAATAATTAAAATAATTTGACAACTGAATCAGAGCTATATATGTCTATCTACATATATGTATACACACATACACACACTGATATTTTGAGGCTATTGATATGTATTCAAATAAATGGAAAGGAGACTGAAGTAAAAACAAAATTATCTTGAAATTCTTATCACAGTTTTTATATGCATTATAACCACATGGACAAAATATATGGAATAATTACATAATATGTGTAACACGTTATATGCACATATCTAATATAGTAAGTGTATTATTAGCCAAAGCAATATGCAATGATCATGATAAAATTAAAATCTGTTGTCTTTTCTCCAAACTTGCTGAGGCTCCATGAGCTTGGCTTTGTGTACATAAGGAATAAATGAGTTCCAAGATTCCATCCAGCTCTGATACTTTATGACTGCAGAATAGAGATAATCATTCAAATGAGTTAGACCAAACTTTTCCTGGGGACAGAAGGTGACTTTTGGGCATCCAAAGTATCCAAAGGTAGTCACTGCCTTATTCGTTCTCTCCATTTGCATGTAAAACCAGAGCCCAACACTGGTTTTATTTTATATTGGTCTCAAGGTCCTCCTTCCCTACTCCACTGCTATTTTCTCACCACATGCCATTACCTATTTAGTGGTTAAGCTGATAAAATGTAGGAGTTTTGTTTCCAGGAAAACTTCAGTAAAATTCAGTGGTGAGAGTACTGGACGATTATCACTTCCAAAAAGAAAAACAGTATTTTAGCCATTACAGCCACTGAAGCAACATGAATGGTGATATTTCCAATAATGAGGGGTTCCTTCCCCCAGAGTCTCAGCATGCCTAGAAAACAAAGGCAGCCACTTCTTTTCCTGGAAATACATTGGCCCCCTACCGTTCAATTTGCATTGGCTCATAGACATGAGCAGAAAAAAATGATCAAAATCAGTTCATACCCTTTCTTAGGAACAATAGGGATTCTACAGTCTATTTTTGAATTGATGGTCACAACATAATATGTTCTTTTCTCATCCTTCAGAATGGATTTGTTTCACATATCCAAAAATATACATGTATACATATATGTACATATACACACATGTATCTATATATCTATATCTATCTATATCTATATACCCATTTTTTCCCCTGTTACATCATGTTGCACACTCATGTTAAGAGGTTGTGCTAAGTCCTTTTTGTAGGCATTCCCATTCTTTTCAGGGCAGCCAGTCCATCTGCTACCTATTCTATCCTGGCAGCAGTGAGGACAGAAGATATTTTTCTTACAGCAGGATTTCAGTTAAGGCCCTAACTCTTTTTAAGCAAATGTGATCAATTATAATTTAAAGTAAATGATGGAGAAATGTGGTTTAATTCAGGTTTTTTTTTTTTAATATGGGACTGGTAATCTTAAAAACATTTTTATGATTATATGTATAATTGGTTTACTTTGTAATCCTATGCATTTTATTGTACGTGTTTAAAATCATTATTCCAAGAAGGGGTCCATTGATTTCAACAAATTGTTGAAAGGGACCATGATAAAAAAGATGAAAACCTTCTAGTTTAGATGAATTACTAATCAAATAATAATAATTCTTAAAAGACAATGTCAGTTTCTTTGTAATTTGATAAGAAGGAAAATACATACATAGCAAGACTGAGTGAATTTGCTCTCAGAAAATAAAGGCCTTTATAAGGCCAAACAACTGGTCGATAGACCCCTCTGTTCTCCCTAACCTAACTAACCTACTCATCATTGCACAAACGTTTGATTCACTTTGGTCATCACCATGTTTTTGCTCCTCCTGTTCCCTCCACCTGGACTTCCTTCCCTTTAGTCTTTGACTTTCAAGAGTCTTACCTCTCCTTAAAAGTTTAGCCCAAATGCTACCTCCTACCTGAAATGCTCCTTCATCCCTCTCAGCTGGAAGTATCTTTTGGGAACTCCCATAGCATTTTGTATGCATCTTATGATCTTATGTGGCATTATGATGATTATTTTTTTTTAATATCCTCTTGCTAGGCAATAAACTCTTTAGTGGAAAATACAATATCTCCTGTTTTTTTTCTTTTTTCCTTTGTTTTTCTGACAGTTTCTAATCTTGTTGAAATATCTCAATTAGTAGTGATCTGATCACAGTATGAGAACTCTGTGCTCCGAGGCAATTTGCCACGTATCTTATAGCCTATGACTTATAGGATCAGAGGGTTGCTTGAAATTCAGAAATGATGTGACTTGCCCTACCCATGGTCACACAGTTAGATAGAGATTGTCAAATGTAGAATTTGAAACTAAGTCTTCCTGACTCCAGGGCCAGCATTTTTTCCATTGTACTGCATTGCTTATTGTAAAAGAAGTCTAAGTTCATTGAAAACATGATTGATCATAGTTTCTAAATAAGAATAATTTATTCTCAGGCAAAGGTTTTCTCACAGTGGTTCACTGGAGTTGATCAGAAATAGTAACATTCTCCTGTTTGGCAGTGAGGTGGCAGAGTGGATAAAGCATTGGACCTGAAGTCAGGAAAGCCTGAGTTCAAATTCAGCCTCAAACATTTACTTTGCTTGTTAGACCCTATAATTTAATTTAACCTCTATTTGCCTCAGTTTTCTCTTCTATAAAATAGGGATAATAATAGCATCTACTTCTCAGGATTGTTGTAAGAATAAAATAAGATATTTGTAAAGCACATTGCAAACTTTATTATATAAATTCTAGCTATTATCACTATTATTCAGTCAGCCAACAACATTATTAAAAGAAAGGACAGAAAGAAAGAAGGAAGGAAAGAAAGAAAGACTGAAGAAAGGAAGGAAAAAAAGGAAGGAAGGAAGGAAGGCAGGGAGGGAAGAGGGAGAAGTGGGTGGAGGGAGAAGAGTATATTTTTTGTAGAATGTGACACTAGTCAATGTCGACAATTTAAAAAGGAATAAAAAGAAATACTCCTGCCTTCATATACCCTATAACCTCATAAGAAAATTGAAAATTATAATAAAAATGAATAGATGTAAGGAAGTTAGATAATTCAATTGCAAATTATAGCACTTGTAACACTATTTACCTTGATCTGGCCTTTCTCACATGGGTCACTGCACACCGACCTAATGATGGCACTTTTCTTGGGCCACACTTCGTCATCATCCATTTTCAATTCACCATTGTCCCAGCTGCCCACATTGATGTAATCGAAATAGTTGTTTCCCATTTCCTTGAAATTCATGATTTCATACCTTTGGAAAAAGAAAGTGATTATTCAACTGGGAGATAGCCACAAGCAACAATCTTACTAGTTCATCAGCTATCACATCTGTGATTTTGGAACTGGCTACACTTCATATAACAGTCTGTAGATGGTTGGGCAAGCTTTGACTTCTGCATATCACATATGACGTATCTTATTACTCTGTGATGAATTTCAGTTCATACCTGAAACTGAAGACATAACAGTAGCATCATGTAGAGAAAAGATCATGGTTTCAAATTACAGGCATTCTGCCTACTACCTATGAAAATTTAGATAAATCATCCTCTATCCTTCATCCATTGATCCCCATTTTCCTCTGAGGTTCCATGAACTTAAAAATTCTACGAAATGAAGATAGTGTTAATATCCTCGTGTATGATTGGTATTGTAGAGGAAATGTGGTATAGTGGGGGGAAAAAAAGCAAAATACAAAACATTAGTCTGTGAGTTATTTCATCTGCCATAATCTCCATTTTGCTTATATTCCATTGATATTATAAGGCTCCTAGACGAAAATGGATGTGAAAGCTCTTTGAAAATTGTCATGTGTGCTATTAGGTCAGGGTGCTTCATCTGGAACTTTATTAAAGAAGAAGACAAATGCATTTCTATTTTAAAATGTTCTATAATTCATCTCTTTCATTATTTCAGACTAGTCTTGAAGTACACAAAAGAAAAGTTATAATTATTCTTATTATAGAGAAGAAAACCAGCATTGCTTGATAGAGGGTGATTTGGATATCTTCCCAAATTGTCTAAATAAGTATCATTAGGGTTCTTGCAGGTTGGAAATGCTTTTCATTTTCTTGTTTCATTTTCCATATAGGCACAAATACAATAAATTTTTTTAATCTGAATGCTACGAAAAAGGAGAGGTAGTGTTGTATGATTGAAAGAACACAGGCTCTGTAGTCATAACAGCTTTTGTCACTTATATATGTGTGACTTTGTGAGAGTAACTTAACTATGCATCAATTTCCTCAACTAAAATTGAATGCAATGAAATAGATGTCCTCTAATTTCTCTTTAGGATCTAAAGCAATGCTCTTACGGATTTGTGCAGATGTCTACAGGGTCTTTGATGAAGTTTATCTTTCTTAAAAGGGGGAATAAATATAAGGATGAAGAAGTACTCTTTGGAAAATTACAGCTACATTAAAAGGGACATCAATAAAGAATTCTATGTTCATTAAAATATGTTAAAGTTTTTCTCAATTATTTTATTTGATAGCATACGCATTATTCTATTCTGCATCTTTAAATTAGTGTAGTTGTTAACTATGAACCTTTAGGGTATAAAAATTTTTATTACTACAATATGGTAGATTTGTCTACAGAATATTAATAATTCACATTTATATAATGCTTTAAAGTCTAAAGCTTTGATTTAAAAATTAAAGCTTAGGTAAGAAATAGCTCATTACCAATATGATAGAGACTAACAAGGCAGCATATGAAATTAAAAGAGGACTAGACTTGACATGTGTGGACCAGAGTTCAAATACTACCTCTGACACTGGTTGTGTGATCTTAGCCAAGTCATTTAACCTCTTTGGGTCTTAGTTTACTGATTTGTAAAATCAGGGGGTTTGGACTAGATGATCTCTAAGGTCCCTTGTGGCTCTAATTCTCTGATGCTGTAATCTATTATTTTACCACAATATTCCAGAAAACAAAGAAAAAGACAAATTTTTCCTTAGTCTGGTGTATCAGAGCAAATGACACCCAAGAGGCTGTCTAGCTCTACAATTCTATAATGAGATTTCAAATTCAGGAATGCCAGCTACATGAGTCTACAAGAGAACTATGAATGCAGTGCATGTATCATCCCATTGTCTTATGATGTGGGTAACATTTTAGGGGAGGAATGCCTTGCATATATTTCATATATTCTTATTTATGAACATACTGTCTTCTCTAGGAACATATGAACTCCTTGAGAGTATGGAGTGTTTCATTTTTCTATTTGTATTGCACATGCCTGACACAGTGCCTGGTACATAACACATGCTGGATAAATGCTTTCTTACTGACAGACTGACTGACTGGTATATTACTATGTGTATCCTACTGTGCTTTTCTTTCTACCTCAAGGCTCTTTCCTCTTCCAAATCTCTTTTTTCCACCTTTATCTTCTTTGACTTCCTTCATTGACTCAATCATAATGTTTTAAAAGTTCTTAAAAATCTTTGGAACCCAAAGTTTAAAAATAAAAATTACAAAAAATATATTTTCCACATGCAATTGGAAAATAAGATATACAGGAAATGGAGTATGTCAGACATCTATCCTGCCCTATAGGAAAATTGAAGGGGAAGGGGATAAGAGAAAGGAGGGGAGAGATAGAAGGGAGGGAAGATTAGGAGAAGGGGTATTCAGAATGCATGCCATCTTGGGGTGGGGGGAGGGATGAGATGGGGAGAAAATTTGAAACTCAAAATCTTGTGGAACTGAATTTTGAAAGCTAAAAATAAAAAAACAAACAAATAAATATATAAATAACAAGAAAAAAAGTTCTTAAAAATCCAAGGATGGTTATTATAGCAAGGATGTGTAGTCATTAGGGTTATGTAATAGGGATAATCTGCTATAAGCAGGCTAGTCCTCAGTTCATGGTCAGTCATATTACATTTTACAATCTCAAAGACACCATTAATGGAGAATACCATTTTTAAATGAATATAAAATATATTTATAACAAATAAAATTAATATTTATGAGGTTTTCTGGTTTATTTTCATAAAGAAGAAGAATATTATAGTGGATTGAATGCTAGATATGAAATGGAGAAGACCTATACTCTAATCTTACCTATGGCATTTAACAATGGAAGGATAAGGCTCATCAAGTGATACAAAATGTCTTATTTTGAAATTAAAAAAAAATTGCAGTCTCTGTTATCTTTACGGATAATATTTTTTTACTTTGTCCACTGGCAGAGCTTGGTCCTTCTAGCTAGTCTTAATTCCAGTCCTTCTAATAACTGTGACGTTAGACCAGTTACTTAATTTCTCTTTGTCTCAAAAAAAGTACATAGTTATCATCATCCACAATTGTAATCTCGTTGGTGAAGAGTTCCCACACCATGAGTTCTACACACTAACAAACATAGCTCTTCTCATTATTAAAGGAGAATAAGCTAGGAGATTGTTTTCTCTTCCCAAAACCTGTAATATTAGACAATGAATTACGTTTTTGCTTTTCAGGACTTTGGCAAAAGTCAAAGATGCATTTCCACAAGGTACAATTTGTTCTTTGATGAGTGCTTTACACTTGTTGAAGACTAATTACTATGATTCTCCCACCTTTCTCTTTCTTTACCTTTTTCTATGTCTTTCTCTTTTTCAGAATATGTGTATGGTCATGTATGCACACACATGTTCTATGTTTTCTTCTCTGTGTTTGGGTGTCTATAATTTTGTGTGTCCGGAACTAGGTTGTATAATAGGCCTTTTAGGCATTTACTTGTGGGTCCCAAAGTTTAGTGTCTGATGAGAGTCTCTCAGGATAATGAAGTGGAGAAATCGAAATGATATTAATTTGTTTACATGCTGAAGCCAGTCTCTCAATAAGTTGACAAGCTTACATTGGTATTATTAGGAGCAGAAAAACCATAAATAAAGATACCTCCTTAAAAATATTGTACTTATGAGGGTTTTGACTACAACCACACCCAGATGGGCACAATTCTGGAAATCAATGTGGAATTATTCTAAGAAGATATCCATACCATTTGACCCAAAGATCCCACTCCTAGGCAGGGCAAAACTTGTCAATTTAAGCAAATAAAAATTATCCATTTCATCATTTGTGATAGACTCCATTCTTTGCTTGTTTAGCATTCTCTCCCTAGCCATAATGATGAAAAAGTACATGATCTGGTTCACTTCTTAAAAACAGAGTGAATTTTAATATGCTTTAATCCACTCCCTAGGATTTATCTGCTAGCTCATAGAAGGGTTGTAATCTGTGCTGCTAAGCAGTTTTTTTTCACCTTGGAACTTCCCCCACTCTCATCCTTCTCATATTTGCACAAAGTTGCTCAACAATAGAATGGTATCTTGTGAAAGTGTGAGTTCCATGCCACTGAGAATATTTAAGCAGAGGCTGGGTCACCACTTGCCAATCTATAGAGCCATTTTCAATTGTAAAATATGAGTTTCATAATCTCTCTCTCTCTCTCTCTCTCTCTCTCTCTCTCTCTCTCTCTCTCATACACATCCCTCTCTCAACCTTTTCCTTTCTGCACATGCACACAATGGAGAGAGAAAGAGAGAGAGAGAAAGAGAGAGAGAGAGAGAGAGAGAGAGAGAGAGAGAGAGAGAGAGAGAGAAGTGAGAGAGAGAGAGAGTGAGAGAGAGAGAGATAGATGTAGAAGTCTATCTTGGCAAGTGTTTAGGAATATCCTGAGTCCCCAGTAGCTGACCTATAATCATATATAATTTGATATTTCTCAGGATCCTCTGTGTAAATGATGAAAGTTGAAAAGTATAGGAGAAATAGTAATTTAGTCCTCAACCAAGGTGACAGTGCATCATCTGAAAAATAATGCAATAAAAATATGCCTTCTAATGCATGGCAGGAAGACTAAACAGTGTGTCACTACTTTAGCCCTATCTTTGGGATTGTAAGAAATGTGATTCCTTCTGTGCTCAGAATAGCTCCAAATCCAAAGAAGAGAAATAAGGGTTTTGAACAAAATACAAAATGCTTGCCAAGAAATGATAGAACCAGCTCAACTCTTCATGACTACATGGACTCAGATCTAGGCTTGGATAACTGAAATATATACATGATCCTCAAGCCACATCTTTGGCAATTCATTTTAACCTTTTTCTCAAAAATGATGAAAGTGATGTTGGTTTTCCTCCCTCCCTTGAACACTTCCTAATGGGGAGTGATAACAAGGGCAGGGAGGGTAGGAAGAACAAGAGGAAGAAGGGAAGGGAATAGGTATTTGTATAGTGCCTACTATATGCAGACAATGTGCTAAGTACTTTTACAAATATTATTTTATTTGATCCCCACTACAACCTTGTAAGGTAGGTACTATTATTATTTCTATTTTATAGCTGAAGACATTGAGAAAAATAGATGTTAACTAAATTGCCCAGGGACACCCAACTAAGTGTCTGAGGCCGGATTTTATCTTAAGTCTTTCTGACTCTGTGCCACCAGTTGCCTCTAGGAAATAAGGAGCCTAAGGGCTTCCCAAACTATATCCCTCATATAATCACCCTGTAACTGTCATTAAAGCTCCTTCATATATGGAATAACTGCAATGATACCTTCCTGGAGAGTCACCATTCTCATCGAAAAGGATTGTATCTCCAGAAACGCCGGTGAAATTTGTTTTCATCAGAGAATCAAGAAGTTTTCGACCATCAATTGGTTTCATGGCATCACAGAGCCCAGCATATCCTGGGCAGAGTGCTGTCTGCATGTTGTGAAGACCATATGCCATGGAATATATCGCATTGATTACAAACCCCATTTTGGAATCTTGGACATACTGTGTAGTCAGAGTCAGGGAACCTGTTAGAGAAGGAAAAAAAAACAGAAAGTTTGAAAGCAACTTTCAAAACTGATTACAGATCACCAATTATGATGCCATCATAGATATTTTCTCCAACTAAATTCCTCCCTTGATGCCTTATTATGCAATGTACGTGATGGTCTGAAACTATGTGACAAGAAAGAACAGGCTCTAGAAAGTCCCACCAATCTGGAGACATTCAGTATTAGTGTGGTGATGATGGTTTGTATGTTGCTTGAAGACTAATCTATCTAAATTTAGAAAGACTCATAAACAAAGGGTTGGGGTTGTGATCTGTTATGGTGGAGGGACTAATCATACTGTTGAAATCACAGATACCTGAAATACTGAAGTAGTAACAAGATTAGTACATTAGTGGAAGAACTACCCATTCCAATAGACCTGTGACACAGAAGTCAGACTCCAGGGAACTTGGCCAACTGCTCCAACTATCTCTTCAGAGCTGTGAGTTTGGGCAGTCTAAATAGACAACACTGGTTGAGTGAATATTGTTAGATCTTGTCCTTACATCCAAAGGTTTCAAAGATATTGTCATATTTAGATCTGTTTATCCCCATTCTCCTTTAAGGGGCTAATCAATAAAATGTTCAACATACCTTAAAAAAAAGAAGTTAATGACTAATCAGTCAAAAATATTTATTAAACACATGCTGTATGCAGAGGACTGTGCTATGTGAAAGAGGAGAAGTAAGGTTTAGACAGGAGCTTGTAGTCTTTGCCATTGTGGGTCTTACAGTCAAGATCAGGAATAAGAAATACATCAATAATATTATAGAATATAAATATATAATACCACATAAGATAAAAAGAAGGATTCAACTGATCAAGTGTTCAAGTGCCACATCTCTCTAGGCTGTACCTTTATAACCTTCATTCATAGTATGAGATTAAAAAAACTTTATATCTATATTTACATATATTTATAGACACATATGCACACAAGCATGTGTACATATATGCACACATATACTTACATGCATATGTATTTCATTTGTGCCTAAGTCTTTGTGACCTCATTTTGGGTTTTCTTGGCAAGGTGCTGGAGTGGTTTACTATTTCCTTCTCCAGCTCATTTTACAGATGAGGAAAATGAGGCAAACAGGGTTAAGCAATTTTCCCAGAGTCACACAGCTGGTAAATGTCTGTGGCTGGATCTAAACTCAGGAAGATGAGTCTTCCTGACTCCAGGGTGAGTGCTCTATCCACTGTGCCAGATAGCTGCCCTAAACTTTATGTATATACGTATGTATATGTATGCATGTGTGTATGTGCATACATATACAAATATACAAACAGATGTGTATGTATTAATATACACATATATAAATATATGAGCATATATGTTTACATATACACATATACATATATATAAAGTGTATATGTATTTATACATCCACATATACATATACATAAAGTATACATAAAGACTCATCTTCCTGACTTCAAATCTGACCTCAGATTGGAAGGGTAGCTGTGTGACCCTAGGCAAGTTGCTTAACCCTGCTTGCCTCAGTTTCCTCATCTGTAAAATGAGCTGGGGAAGGAAATGACAAACCACTCCAGTATCTTTGCCAAGAAAACCCCAAATGGAGTCATGGAGAGTCAGACATGACTGAAATGACTGAAGAACAACATACATAAAGCATATATACTGAAAAAAAATTATAGCTAAATCACAATTAATGTGAATAATAAATTCCCTGAAGAGATCACATATATTCAAATTCCCACACTTGAAGTTATAATTACATAAAATATGGTAATCAATTATAGCACAGTGAAAATATGCGATGTGAATTCAAATATAGCTACTATTACAGGTCAATTAATTAACCGATTAACATTTATTATATGCCTACTGTGTGGCAGGTACTGTGGGGGAAGTCTCTGACTTCAAGAAACTTACAATCAGGGCAGCTAGGTGGCGCAGTGGATAGAGCACCGGCCCTGAAGTCAGGAGGACCTGAGTTGAAATCCGGCCTCAGACCAAACACTTGACACTTACTAGCTGTGTGACCCTGGGCAAGTCACTTAACCCCAATTGTCTAAAAAAAAAAGAAGCTTACAATCTCATTTACACTAGTACATACCTAGCTATATTCAGAATCATTAAAGATAGATAGATGATAGATAGATAGATAGATAGATAGATAGAAAGATCATGTGAGTTATCTACAATTCTTTCAATTCAAATAAAGATGTATTTTTGTTAATGATGTCTTTTGCTTTCTTTGTCAATCGGTCAGCTATCTTAGCCCTACCCTAGATGATATTCAGATTATGGATTTTTTTCTTAAAAGGCAGCTCCTACAACTGCACTGAATACTACCAGTATGGGCTGACCATTGAAGAGTACAGTAGGTTTATCATCTCCACAGAGCTTAACATTTTGACTCTGTTAACATGGATTAAGGTCACTCTTTTTTTTTTTTGAGGGGATGCTAAATCACATATTGCCTTCTCGAACTCATAGTCCACTAAAATACTAAATATGTTCAGCTGAACTGCTCTGATCCATTTTTTTTCACTTTGTACTTATGAGATTGATTTCATTTTCAAACCCACGTATAAGACAAATTTATTCAACTTGACATAAACAGAAGAGATATATCCTGTATTTTTAGGGCATGCATTTGGGACTTGATAGAGAGCTTTGCACATTTTGTGAATCTCATAATCCCTACCCAATTGACTGTGAGGTGTGTGGGTAAGAAATGGTACCTCCAGGAGTAACCTAGAAAGTATTTCTTGGGGTCATGAAGATGTTAAAGGCACAGGTGCTGATTCCATTTGTACTGTTGAATAAAAGTATGGGATACAGAAAAGAAAGCTCTGCATAATAAATGAATATCTGCTTAAGAAAATGGTGACAACCCTAGAATTTTAAGACCTGAATCAAGTCATATAATACAGAAATAGCTACATCTTGTCCAAGGATAGAGTGAATCTAAAGCGGACCCAGAGCACAAACCAGGAGAGCAGTGACCACAACTCTTCCAGGATAACACCACCTTGGAACACTGGAAATTTGAAAAACCCCAGAACTAGCTCTAAAAAGAGCATCATACAAAAGCCTGAAACTTAGCACAGTACCTCCCCACCTGAAAGTAAACAGAGCCCAACTTTAACATGAAGTTTAAAGTAAAAAAAAAATAGATTAGGAAAATGAGCAAATAACAGCAACAACAAAAAAATGATTTGACATAAAACATTATTATAGTGGCAGAAAAGACTAAGATGTAAACTTAGAAGAAGACAATAATGTGAAAACAGCTACAAGAATGCTAATTGTGCCCAAAGCCAGCAAGAATTCCTGGAAGAGCAAAAGGAAGAGATAAGAATGGTAGAAGAAAAGTTGGGAAACGAAGTGAGAGTGATGCAAGAAAATTCTGAAAAGAGGCATGACAAATACTGAAAAAATATAATACCTTAAGAAACATAATTGGCCTAAGGGCAAAAGAAGCACGAAAATGAACTGAAGAATAGAGCTTCTTAAAAAGCAGAAATTGGCTAAATGGAAAAAGAGGTACAAAATCTCATTGAAGAAAATAATTCTTTAAAAATTAAAATTGGGAAAGTAGAAGCTAATGATAGCATGAGACTTCAGGAAATAATAAAAGAAAGTCAAGAGAATGAAAAAAAAAGATGTTAAACATCTCATTGAAAAAAATAAAAACAACTGACCTAAAAATAGATCAAGGAGAGAGAGTTTAAGAATTATTGAACTACCTTAAAGCCATGATAAAAAAGAACCTAGACAACATATTTCAAGAAATTAACAAAGAAAACTATCCCTATAGATTTAGAGGGTAAAATAGATGTAAAAATAATATACCAATCACTTCCTGAAAGTGATCTTGAAATGAAAACTCCCAGGAATATTGCAGTCGAATTCCAGAACTCCCAGGTCAAGGAGAAAATGTTGCAAAAAGCCAGAAAGCAACAATTTGAATATTGTGGAGTCAAGATCATATAATATTTAGTAACTTCCATGTTGCAGGGTTGAGAGCTTGTAATATAATTTTCTGGAAGGCAAAGGAGTTAGGACTACAACTAAGAATTATCTACTCAGTGAAAAGGAGTATCATCCTTCACAGGAGAAAATGGATATTTAATGAAATACAGCACTTCTGAGAATTTATGATGAAAAGACCAGAGCTGAATGGAAAACAGATGACTCAAAAGAAGTAGAAAAAAGGTTAACATGAAAGAGGAATTAGAAGGGACTCAACAAAGTTAAACTCTGTATATTCATATATGACAAGATGCTACATGCAACTCCAAAGAACTTTATCATTAATAGGGTAGTTTCTTCTAAGAAATCTGTATAGACAAAGGTAAGGGTATGAGTCAATTATGTTTGATTAAGATCTAGAAAATGAAAGCATTAGAAAGAGGTATGTGCCAGAAGAAAGGGGAAGGGAGAGACAGAATGGGGAAAGTTTACTCACATAAAAGAGGTACAAGGAAGAGCTTTTATAGTGGATGGAAAAATTGGTAGTGGAGGGACAGTGGACAATGTTTGAGCCTCACTCTCATTACATAATTGGTTCAAAGAGAGAAGAAATATATTATATGTACATACACACACCCTAATCTGGGTATAGAAATCAATCTTCCAATAGGGAAATAAGAGGGGAAGTGAATAATGGTTATAAGAGGAGGAGTGTTATTGTTGAGTTATTTTTCAGTCATTTCCAATTCCTCATGATCCTATTTGGGGTTTTCTTGGCAAGGCTACTGGAGTGGTTTGCCATTTCCTTCTCTAGCTCATTTTACAGATGAGGAAATGAGGCAAACAGGGTTAAATGAGTTTCCTAGGGTCTTAGAGCTAGTAAGGGAATCGGGGAAACTACATTTTGCTAAAAGCTACCATAGACAAAGAAGTGATATCAAAAAGTGTTACAGTAAGTTTCTCTGGTAAAAGTCTCCTTTCTCAAATGTATGAGGATCCAAATCAGATCTATAAAAATAAGTGCCATTCTCCAATTGATAAATGGTCAAAGTGTATGAATAGGCAGTTTTCAGAAGATGAAATAAAAGTTATCATAGTCATATAAAATGCACTAACTTATTATTGATCAGTGAAAGGCAAAGTACCACTTCACACCTATAGAAATGACAAAGGCTAGAGGATATGAAGGGAAATAAATACATTAATAAACTTTTAGTGAAGTTGTGAATTTGTCCAACTGTTCTGGAGGACAATTTAGAACTATGCCCAAAGGGCTATAAAACTGTGTACGCCCTTTGATACAGCAATACAAGTACTGTTTGCACCCAAAGAGATCAAAGAAAAAGGAAAAGAAGCTATATGTACAAAAATATTTATAGCAGCTCTTTGTTGTTGTTGTTGTTGTTGTTGTTGTGGCAAAGAATTGGAAATTAAAGGGATGCTTACTAATTGGGGAATGGCTGAACAAATTGTGGCATACGATTGTGATGAAGTACTATTGTACTATATAAGAGATGATGAGGGCATAGTTTCAGACAAAAAAAAACATGCCAAGACATTTATGAACTTATGCAAAGTGAAGTGAAAAGAATCCAGAGATCATTGTACCTAGTAACAGCCCTGTTGTAATGATGATTAACTGTAAAAGACTTGGCTACTCTGATCAATACAATGATCCAAGACAATTCCAAAGAACTCATGATGAAAAAATGCAACTTCCAGAGAGAGAACTGATAAATTCTGAATGCAAATTAAAGTACAATTTTCTGATTATATATATATGTGTGTATATATATGTGTGTGTATATGTGTGTGTATATATATATATATATGTATATGTATGTATGTATGTATGTATGTATGTATGTATGTGTATAGTCATCAGCCTCACTCTCTCCTCCAGAGTCACCCAAGTCTAGTGGCAAGAAAAAAAAAAACTGGCCTAGAACTGAGCTTTCTTAAAGTAAGGTCTTTCCCAGGTCTCAGTTTGTAATAATTGAGGCAAAAGATATCCTAGTTTACCATCACAGAAAAATCATTTTGGGAGGGGAAGACTGCAGAGTTTCTGGCAAGAATAGAAAATGGTTACTATTTACATTCACTCTGAGCCATCAAAATACAAAGAATGAACAAGAGAAGTTTGTGCTGGGACCTATTATTGGCTAGTCAATGAAAGCCAAAGTGATTGGGTTGAAAGGTACAGTCAAGTAGCTCCATTTGAATTACAATGGGGTTTTTTGAAGCCTGTTTTTCAGAGCTATATTTCAAGAAATCAAAAATTAAAACTGTTCATGATTAAGAATTGTCTCAGTTTTTTAAAAGATAAAATAAACAAGAAATTAAAAAAAAAACCTATCCCCCAAAACCCAAAATATCTTACAAAATATAAGCAACCAAAATTGTATTCCTTTGGACAGAGCACCCACATGTAAAGGTATGACACTCCATGTACCCAGAGGGAAAGAAGAAGAAGAAGAAGAAGAAGAAGAAGAAGAAGAAGAAGAAGAAGAAGAAGAAGAAGAAGAAGAAGAAGAAGAAGAAGAAGAAGAAGAAGAAGAAGAAATAGCAGCATCATCCAACTCAAACTGGCAGGTTGGGTTTCCAGAGCTACTTCTCACAGATTATTGTTCAGCCTTTGTTCTCAGAGAAGACCAATGAATTGACTTGCATGTGAATTGGATTTAAGTGAGACAGAACTGTGCAAAGTCATCAGCTTCACTCTCTCCTCCAGAGTCATCAGATTCCAGTGGCAAGACTAGAATCAAGATGATTGGTTATCGCCCAGGGAAAGAGGAGACAGAGGAAGGAAGAGGAGGAGTGGGGGGGGGAAGGGGAGAAAAGAGAGAGAGAGAGAGAGAGAGAGAGAGAGAGAGAGAGAGAGAGAGAAATAGTAAGAGTATACAGGTTAAGTCTATATTTGGCTAGATGATCCCTCTTGTCTTGCTCTATAGTGTGATACACTATCTACAGAAAGCATTCTATTGGAATGGAATGAGACTAAGCATCTTTATCTGGAGACAAAACCCATGATGACAATAAAGACCACAAATAAATAAGATTTGAGTGTAAGTGATAATAGTTTGCTTACCAAGATGAGACAGGTGAGGGTGAGGAAATGGAGAGGATAAATTCACTAGGTTCTCACGACAATAATATAGCAAACTTCTGTTCTGCCAGATCAATAAGGTGAGTAAAGCACTGCACATAATCAGATCAGGTTAGCACCAACCTTCCTTTCCGATCTGGCATATTTGTTCTAAACTTGTGATTTCATGGGTTTGGGGCACAGTCTGGTGTGAAAACTCCTTTCTGTTCTATAGATTGGCAGTTCATCTGTCATTTCTCATCTTATAAATTATCAATTGCATAAGAACTTAAATGACTTGTACATAGTCACAGAACCAGTATGTCTCAGGAAGGCCTTGACCCCAGGTCTTTCTGATTCCAAGACCAATCTTCTAATCACTAAATTACTAAAGAGTTTCTCATGTCCTAGTCAATGTTGGCTGGAATGAATTACGATTTTACTCAATGCAGTGAACATTTATTGTCTGTTGTGTGCAAAGCATTGTGGGAATATGTCCTCCCTATAGGCTAAAGGCATGTTTCTGACTATTCTCTGCTTTAAGAGGAATAGTTGTTCTTCATGGGGTACTTAACAGGTGAGAAAGTGGTAAGCAAAGAATTTCCTTTACTGATCTAATAATCAGAAAGTCTTCTGTACGTTAAGGTGTAGCTAAGTGCCTTTTTTTCAGATTAAGTACATTTGCACTTGTTCTGCCTTCCGTGGAGCTGACTTTTAATAGAGCTCCATTAATCTAAGGATGGTTATTTTATGTCTTTTAAGCTTCTACTCACAGATAGGTAGCACAGTGGATAGAGTGTTGGGCTTGGAGTCAGGAAGACCTGAATTGAAATCTAGACTCAGACACTTATTAGCTGTGTGACCCTGGGCAAGTCACTTAACCCTGTTTGCCTCAGTTTCCCTATATGTAAAATAATCTGGAGAAGAAAGTGGCAAAGCATCCAGTATCTTTGCCAATAAAACCCCAAATGGAGTCACAAAGAGTCAGATATCACTGTATAGCAGTAACAAAGCATTTACTTCCAAAACTAAATAATCCAAACTTCTTTAATGATATTTTTTTATCACTACATCATCTAATGTTTTTTTCTTAGGATTTCTCCATCATGACCAAGTTTTCAGTAAAATATTAATAATAACAATGATAATGATGTTAATAATTTACATCTGTGAAACAATTTTTGAATTTATTTTCACGTTAGCTGAATTTTCCCTCCTTCTGAACAACCATCTACTCTCAGAATTGAAAAGTGACACAAGATCACCTATTCTGACCCATATATTAATTTTTTTAACCCTGTACAAAACAATGTACTCAACAAGTAACTATCCAGACACTTTTCAAAGAACCTCCCAACCTGACCCCCTGCACCTTTCAAGGAAGCTCATTCTACTTCAGAAAGCTCTCCACATAAGGTTTCCTTCACATCAGGTCCAAATTTGCCTCTTTGTAAATCTCACCCACTTCTAGTTCTACTCTCAGGCAAAGCACAAGAAGTTTCATCCCTTTTCCACATGATAACCTTTTGAATACTTGAAAATCAATGTCACACCCTAGCAAAGGTTTCTCTACTCAAGGTCAGCCATTGTTGTCCCTTTGATCAACCCCCAAATACTATTAGTTCTTTCATCATTCTGGTCATCCTTTAGCTCTTACCTACTCTTTTCAGTAAAAGAAAGCAATTCAGAGGTTAAATAAATTGCTCAAGGTCATAGGGTTAGAGAATTGTAGTGCTAGAAGTAGAAATCAAATGGGTTTTCTGATTCCCAGTTGAGTGGGCTACTTATTATACATTATTCTGACCAGTGCCACGTATAATGGAAAGTTGACTTCTTTCCTATAATTTGTCCTTCATGAATTGCTTGTTTCCTTTGAAAACCATTCCATTGATCATTTGCCAAATATCGGGGCAGGGTATGCTGAAGTGATAAATCAAAGGCTTGCTGGGCATAATTGAGGGCTTTCTGAGCTCGTGTATCATTCCTTTGTATATATCTAGTCTCTGTGGTAGCCGGGTTTTTTTCTATCAGTGCTAGGGGCAGGATCTTATAAATAGAAATATAAGAAATGATACAGCTTTGGGGATTCATATAGCAAGCTTAATAAAAAGCTAACGAGGTCCCTAAAATATAATCAAATATAACAAAAACAGCTGCCTGTTCAAAGATATTTGTATACTCAGGAGGACTTATATTCCAGAGTTCAAACCTAAACTCAGACACTTACTAGCTGTGTGACCCTAAGGAAGTTACTTAACCCTGTTTGCCTCAATTTCCTCATCTGTAAAATGAGCTGGAGAAGGAAATGGCAAACCACTCCAGTATCTTTGTGAAGAAAGCACCAAATGGGGTTTTGAAGAGTCAGACAAGACCGAAATCACTGAATAACAACAATGAAATAAGCATTATAGGTAAATCCAGCATAAGACAAAACTAGAAACAACCTAATGTCAACAATAGAGAAACAGTTTAAAGATTTAGTGTATAACAATATAATTCTACTCTGACCAACAAGGGAGCAGAACACAAGGAAATCTAGAAAGACCTTACAAAGTGATGTATATTGAATAAAAGGAAAATCAAAATGGAGTACATAATACCACTATATAAAAAGGAAAATTAGTTCAGAATGAATGGATGAACAAAACTCTTGTTAGAGATACAGAGAGAACAAAGGAACAAGTTATGGTGTTTTATACTTTCAAATTTAGTTGCATTAATTAAAATTATTAACTGAACTAATAATAATTGTTCAGTGCATATTTTGCCAACCCATCATCCTGAATTTGTTTTTCACATGGATATATACACACATATACATATACATACATACATATATATATATATATATATATATATATATATATATATATGTATATGTGCACACACACAAACATATATTTTGTCTCCTTATTGAAGTTGGGGAAAGTTTTATTTTTGTTGTATCACCAGCACCTAAATGCTTGTTAATAGGTTGACTTTTAATTTATCATTTAATTAAAAAACATCAGTGGGATAACAGATTTTAAAGTAATGAAAAGGATAGCACTGAAGTTGTAGCTAGCCCTGGGGAATGGTGTGGGGGCAGAGGGCAGTGCAGTCAGATTGGAACTAATAAGATGGATAATGTGAAAGGGCCAGAGTGACTGAAGTTAACACACCAGATTCTTTATGGTAACATTAATGTTATTTTCCAGTCCATTGAAATACTAACACTTGCTTTTCCACTTAGTACTGAACCAACAGCATTGAGAGTTGAACCCCCAAATCTCATATCACAACAAATACATAAGGCAGATGCAGAAGGAAGATGGGCCCTCAGGGAACTACAGAAACTCAGGAGGAATAACACTGTATGCAAACCAAAATTTAAATTTAAATACTCCAGTATGAGTCTGTTGATCACTCTCTAATGGATGTGCTATTCCAGATATAATATCACTTTCATTCACATTACAGTGTTCAAAAGAACTTCCATATGGTGACTGAATGGAGAGAGAATTCTGTGGGAATGCTAAATGTTGGCACACGTGGCAGTGGAAAGGAATAATGTAGAAAAGACAGACCTGCATGGAAGTTCTTGAGCCCACATTCCAATTGTGCATATTTTCTACCACTTCCCACAGAAAGTTAGGAAGGGAGGGGAAATAGAGATGGAGATTTCCACAGATGCAGCCATGGACCTCTCTTGTGTCACAAGACTCAACCTTCCTCGTAGGAGCAGGGAAAGTCTAATTCCATTTTCCATTCCCTATGGCCCCAATTGCTCTCCCTATAACTTTCAGGACCAAACTGCCCCTCCTTGAAAATCATTCCCTTATTCATGTTGCCTACCCCATTACGGTCAGGGACTATCTCTGCTTTTGAATTTACATAGTTGAGCTTAACACAGCATCTGGTACATAGTAAGTGCCTACTCAGTGCTTTTTCATTCATTGCTTCTTAGATTTTATACCCTTTGATATGAGTTATATCTTTCCCAGTCCTCCCTTGGTCATCCGAATTCTTAATTTAACACCTTCACTAATGTAGCATTTGTTTTTCCCCCACTATAAATATTTGATAGAACTTTGAATGTTCTCTCCCATGGATTCTGGTTCCTTCCTCATTTACTCTCTCAAAGAAACTTGGGCATAAATCATAAATATAAACTAGAATCCAAACAGAGACACGTGTACTGAGTGTTTTCCTTCTACCCAGCCTTGGGGTAGGTTCTCTGGGGAAAATAAAGAAAGCGTAAGACTTGGCCTTTGCTCTCAAAGAGCATATTAGAGTGAGGGGAGACACGAGACTAACACATTTGAAATAACTGGATAACAATAAAGTGAGTAAGTAATTAAGTCACTAATGTATGTAGTACAGACTAAAAGCTTTCTCTGAGATTAGAGGAGGAAAATATTAATAAGTGCAGGTTGGAGTACTGGGAGAAAGCTTTGTGAGGAAGGAAGAGTAAGTGGAGAGCCAGGGGGAATACTGCAATGAGGACAGACATTTTTAACTGTAAGTCTTTGAATCAACAAGCATTTATTAAGCACTTACTAAGTGTCAGGCACTGTGCTAAGTGCTCAGGATACATAGAAAGGCAAAAACAACTCTAGCATTGAGGATCTTACATTCTAATAGGGGAGACAATATGGAATAATAAGGTACTTAGAACTTATATACAAAGTAGATGGAAGGTAATGTAGGAGGGGAAAACAGTATCTGTAAGCAAGAAAGAAAAGTTACTTCTAGAAGGTGAGTCCTGATGGAAACCAGGAAATTTAAGAGGAAGAAGTGAGGAGAGACCATAATAGGTATTGGAGATAGCTAATCAAAGGCATAGAGATGGATGGTGGAATGCCAGCTCCAGGAGCTTCAAGAAGGTTCATAGAATGTATGGAGGAAAGCAGAATGTAAAAAGGCTGAGTAAGTGTGAAGGGGCAGGTTGTGTGCAGATGGGTGCTTTTCCTAGAGTCAGGGAAATGAGTTCAAATCCGACTTCAGACACTTAGTAGCTGTGTAACCCTGGTCAAGTCACTTAACCTCTATCTGCCACTATTTCCTCAACTATGAAATGGAGATAATAAGAGCAGCAGGAGTCAGGGACAGAGGGAGAGAGAATGGAGAACAAAGGATCAGTTAACAAATAATCAAAATGTAGGCAATGAATCTGGTAATAGGTAGCAAGGATAGAGTTTGGGTTGTGGGAATGAAGGCTTCCTTCACAAGGCCAGAGCCCTTAGAATTCATTTCAAGAAACATTTATTAAGTGTCTGTAATATAGAAGGCAACAGGATGAGTGTTTTAGATTTGAGCTGTCAGGAGGAAGCAAGGATATCTGATTAGAAGAGCAAGAAAAGGAATGGGGATCAAGTCAGTTTTTCACATCAGGAGCCTAGGAAGTTCAGAAATGCTGGGATGATTACACAAGTATGAAAATTCAGAGAACACAGTGAGGCATTTGCAGAGAATCAGAGAAGATTTGAGGGATTTGATGAAAATCTGAAGCCTGGAAGCCTGGAAGTTCAAAACAATAGCCCTAGCAAGAAGAAATAATAGGGTGACCTCTGCTCACAGGGTCACACAGGTCTGTCTTGTTTTAACCTCCTATGGAGTTTGGGTAGTCATGGACCCCAAATGAATAACCAAAGATGATGGGAGAGCTAGGGATCCACAGGGGGATGCTGCTGGAAATTAGAACAGCAGTTGAGGAGGCCGGAGTATGGGACTGTTTTATTGTTTGGTCTTTGTATCCCTGGTGACTAGCTGAGTGTCTAGCACATATTAGCTGCCTAATTAATGCTTATTTATTGATTGGGGGTTGTTAGAGAAGCTCTTACATGAACAGCCAAATGGTTCATGTCTTTCCTCTCCAACACAATTGTAGCTTCGCGAATGAGGCACGGTGTAATGTTCCCCACAGTGCCTAGTACAACGCTGAACATGTGGTAAGTGCTCAGCCACTTTGTTTTAATTTGATTATTTCCACTCAGGGGAATTCCCTGGGTTTAGAAGTTAGAAGTCATCTACGTTCTCTCCTGAGAGATCGTTAAGCAATTTCTGGAGGATCCTGGAAACCACTGTCTATCTCGAGTCTTCCACAGCCTCAACAAGTTCCAACCAGGCACAAAGCTGTGGCTGCGTGGCATAATGGAAGTATTGAGGCCCTTAAAGTCAGAAAGAGAGGTTTAGGGGCAGCTAGGTGGCACAGTGGATAGAGCACCAGCCCTGGATTCAGGAGGAACTGAGTTCAAATCCAGCCTCAGACACATAACACTTACTAGCTCTGTGACCCTGGGAAAATCACTTAACCCCATTGCCTAACCAAAAAAAAAAAAAAAGAGGTTTAAATCCCACCTTGGACACTTACTAGCTATCAGTTCCTGTGCAAGGTGCTGAACATCTCAGAATTTGTTTCCTTTTCTGTAAAAAGCAATAATACTTCATAGAATTGTCATAAGCAAGCACCTTGTAAACCAAAAAAAGGCTATATTAATGGGAGTTATCATTACTCTCATATGTCTTGTGGAACCCAAGATGCAGGGTACAGAAAGCAACTCATTACTCCTTGTGCTTCTTATTATCTGGGAAAACAAAAGGACATTTTTTCAGCAGCCTCTTGAGAGATACCCAATATAAGCTTTGGAGTCTGGGGATTGGTGGGGAAGCTGTGGTAAGGAGAAGGGAAGACCTAGGAGTACATGGAATCTAGTGGCAGATGGCAGGACCCCTTCTTGTTGGGATGCCCCTCTACCATGTCCTCATATGGTAATCAATTGAGGAGGAGGAAGTAATGAGAATATTTCCCAAACTCCATAATGTTTGTGTGTTTGTTTTCTCTAGAGAAATAAAAGAAATTGAAGAAAACACAGTGATTTTATGGTCAAGTCAGATGATCAAAAGGCAAAGAAGTCAATAATAAGGATAACTGAAATCTTTTCATTTTCATTGTCCCTACTCACTTTAATCCACCATTTTGATCTATTTCTATGCCTCCAAATTGATCCAGGGCTTTTGAAAACCTTCTCGTTGACGTAGGTAGTGGAAAATATTCTCAAAGTTTGAGTATTAGATACTTAGCAAAGTTAAATCAAATTATTTAGAAAAAAGAACTCCAAAATGGTTTCCTTTTGAATATGACAACTGTTATGTAATTTTATATTCAATACTACTTGTTTAGATAATAACACATAGTTTTTCTTCAATAGCTGACTTTTCTACATGTCAGGTAAGAGCAGGTATTTTGCCTAAATACTATTGGTGACTAAACATTTAAGGAAAAACTGAGAGAGTAAAAATTGATATTTATAAATTTCTTTCAGATTAGCAAAACAAATAACATACACTGTCTTATTTGGCTTTCATAATAAACATGTAAGAAAGGTTCTATTTTTACTCTCATTTTATAGAATTGGAAACTGAGGCTCAGAAAGGTTGAGTGATTTATATTGAATTATACAAATTGCATCTAGTGAATGTCTGAGGTGGAATTTGAACTCAGGGCTCTTTAACTTCAAGTCCAGAGCTGTACTATTGCATGCTGCCCCTACTAATAGCTCTGAATAACAACTCATTTTTACAGCATTTATGATTTCTATAATAATTTCTTTAAAACTGTCCTTTGAGATAATACAAGGATGAGCATTCCTATCTTACTGATGAAGACCCAATTACTCAAAGAGGTTGAGTTTTTTTAATGGTAGTTGGATATTTGGTGTCTGTGACAGAATATGAACTCACCTCTACCAACTCTAAGTCCATTGTCCTATGCACTGTATCACACTGCCCATGTTTCTGTATATATGTATGTAGCATAAATGTAAATATTTATGTATGTATTATGCATATATAATACCATATGCAATATATTTATGCATATATACATTTCTAAGAGCCAGCAAGGCACCATCATCTGTTTATCCCATAGGTCCAAGAGGAGAACTTGTCATCTTTCTCCCAAAATTTGTCCTTTCTAACTTTCCAGTTGCAGCTGATAACTCAATCATGCTCCCAGACACCTAAGCATCAAACTGGGGAGTCAGCCCCCTCCCTTACCTCCCTTATGAAGGTCTGTTGATTTTGCTTTCATGATATTTTCTACGCTATCATCTTCCCACCTCTTTTTCTCATGCCTACTGTACCTGGGCAGCTAGATGGAGTAAGCATGTGGCTAGTGCAGTGAAGAAAATGCTGGGCC
Organism: Phascolarctos cinereus; assembly: GCF_003287225.1. Taxonomy (NCBI): domain Eukaryota; kingdom Metazoa; phylum Chordata; class Mammalia; order Diprotodontia; family Phascolarctidae; genus Phascolarctos; species Phascolarctos cinereus. The sequence goes on from NW_027556098.1 coordinate 333,069,423, forward strand.
TGGAGTCAGGAACACCTGAGTTTGAATCTGGCCTCAGACACTTACATGCTGTGTGACCCTGAGTGAGTCACTTGATCTCTGTTTGTCTCAATTGCCTCATCTGTAAAGTGAAGATAATTATGGCACCTAGCCCACAGGGTTGTTGTGAGGATCAAATGAGATAATTATAAAGTGTTCAGCACAGTGCCTAGCACAGAGGAAGTCTATATAAATGTAAAACAACAACAACAAAAACACCACAACACAACACTGCCCCAATTCAGGCTTCTTCCAAGTCACATCCACTAACCATGAGTATCCCTGAAGACTCCATACTTGGCCCTCTTCCCTTCTTCCTCTATGTCCTTTCATTTGGCATGTCTACACAGATGATTCTTAGATCTATTTATTAATCCCTAACCTCTCTTCTTGCTAAAGTGATCTTTCTAAATCTTGTCTGATCATTCCAGACCCTCCCTCCCCCACACATATTCAATAATCTCTAGTGGCTTATTATAATTATCACTATGACTATTAATAATGATAATAGCTAGCATTTGCATAATCCTTTAAGATTTTACAAAACACTTGACAGATATGTATTTTTATGCCCACAAGAAGGCTATTATTCGGCATTAGGTGCTATTAATATCTTCATTTTACAGATGAGGAAACTGGGGTAGGTAATGGCTAAATGATTTTCCCATGGTCACATAGCTAGTAAGTGTTTGAGATGAGATTTGAACCCAGGTCTTCCTGGCTCAACATCTACTGCTCTATCCACTGTGTCACCCAGCTGCTTCACCTAGCATCTCTAGGATCAGATAAAAAAACTTCTGTTTAGCTTTTAAAGCCATTCATTTCTGATCTCTCCCTACCTTTCCAGTCTTCTTATACTTTAATCCTCTATTCCCGGGATGCTGTTTTCCTTGCTATTTCTCCCATAAGATACTCTACCTTCTTACATCACACTGGCCATCCACCATGCTTGGGATAGTATGCTTCTTCATCTCTACCTATGAAATTCTTTGAAATTCAGCTAATTTCCTACCTTCAGCAAGAAATCTCTTCTGATTCCTCTCAATGCTGACTTCTTCTCTTCTCTTTACCCTCTATACATCTCATATATACATAGTTCTTTGCATATTTTCTTCCTCAGTAGAATGTGAACTCTGTGAGAGCAGGGACCATTTTTTATTTCATTGTATCCCTAGCACTTAGCATGGTGCATAGGACATATATAAATGCTTATTGCCATAACTTAACTTGTTGATGTGACTTCTCATTCATATTATAGTGATTTCCTTGTAACTGGTCTTATTGCTAACTATCTACTACTTCCCTATTGATGATGACATCAGTCAATGAACTTGTAAGAATTTATTAGGTATTTACTGTATGCCAGACCTTGTGTTATATATTAGGGATAAAAAGACTAAAGTGAAAAATCTTCTACTCTCGAGGAGTTTACAATCTATTCAAAGAAACAGCATGGACACATAGAAGTATATATAAGTGGAGAGAATGCATTCTTACTTACTAGCTTTACACTTACTAGCTGTGTGACCCTGAGCAAATGACTTAACCCTTTTTGGCTCAGTTTCCTCATCCATTAAATGATCTGAAGAAGGAAATAGAAAACCACTCCAGTATCTCTGCCGAGAAAACCCCAAATGGGTTGATGAAGAGTAGGGCATGACTGACACTACTGAACAATAACAATAACAAACTGTCTGAAGGAAAGGACTGTAATTCCATTTCTTTTGTCTTTTTATCCCTAGCACCTTACCTGAGGTTTATTATATAAAGCTAGCTCTTAATATGGTTTTTTTTTTCTGAATAAAATTGAATCCATGGTAAAAGGGAGGTTAGAAGGAGGAGAAAGTTTTAAGGGAATGATAATGGGTCTAGGTCTGGACATGTTGAAATTGAAGTGTGGGCAGAAAATCCTTGTGTGGTTGTTCTCTTTTGTTCTCAAAGAGGACCAAAATGGCATCATTATATCACAATCAAGTTACAGTGTGTCTGACTGTGTCTGATTAGACAAATACAAGCTCAGAATGCTCTATCACAGGTTGAGCACACATAGTGCACATGAACCTTTGGAATGGATTCTCTAAATTTGCACATCTCATGTTTCCTTTGATTGATTTCAGTTCTGTTTTGCTCATACAGCATAGCACCTTCTCTGATGAGGGCATGTCATGCTGGGCAGTCCCGTGCCTGTGTCTTCCATGTCACAAAAACAATTCCAAAGTTCTTAAGAGAGACCTTGAGAGTGTCTTTGTATAGCTTTTTATGACCCCCATGTGAGCACTTGCTCTGTGCAAATTCTCCATAAAATAGTCTTTTAGGTAAGTATATGTTTGGTGTTTGAACAATGTGGCCAGCCCATCAGGATTATACTCTGCAGCAGAGTTTGAATGCCTGGCAATTTAGTTTGACAAAAGACCTCAGTTCTTGGTACCTTATCCTGCCAGATGATCTCCAGAATCTTCCTAAGAAAATTCAAATGGAAACAATTCAGTTTCCTAGCATGGCACTGGTATACTGTCCAGGTTTCACGGGTATACAACAATGAGGTCAATGTAATGGCTCTGTTGAGCTTCAGTTTGGTATTCAGTCTAATACATCTTTCTTACACTTTCCCTCAGAGCCTCCCAAACACTGAGCTAGCTCTAGCAATGTGTGTGTCAACCTCATTATCACTGTGTACATCCTTGGGAAGTACACTGTTAAGGTAAGTGAACTTATCCACAGTATTCAAAACTTCTCATTTGCTGTAACCTATGGTTCCACATATGGATGGTGTGGTGCTGGTTGATAGAGCACCTGCGCTTTCTTGGTATTAATTGTCAGCCCGAAATTAGCACAAGCAGCAGAGAATCAATAAATGCTTTGTTGCGTCTCAGCTTCAGAGGCTGCATTGTGTGCACAATCATCTGCAAACAAAATTCATGCACCAAACTCCCTCCACTTTGGTCTTGGTCTGTAGCCTTTCCAAGTTGAAGAATTTACCATCAGTGTGGTAGCTGACCTTGATGCCATAGGGTTTGTCTTCATTGAAGGCGTTTGACAACATGGCTGAAAACATCATCCTGAAAAGCATAGGAGCAAGCACACAGCCTTGTTTCACTCCATTGGTGACTGAGGAAGAGTGAGAACACTGTTCATCATCTAGAACGCAGGCAAGCATGACGTCATGAAATTGACTTACAATATTGACGTACTTTGCTGGGCTGCCAGATTTTGACATAATTTTCCGTAAACCCTCATAACTGACAGTATCAAAGGCCTTTGTCAGATCTACAAACATCGTGTAGAGACCTCTGCTCTGCTCCTGGCATTTCTCCTGGAGTTGTTGAACAGCAAATACCATATTGGCCATTCCTTGGCCCTTTCTGAAGCCACACTGGTCCTCAGGTAGAAGACCATCTTCCAGGTGAAGGATAAACCTATTAAAGAAGAATCTGGCAAGAATCTTGTCAGCAATGACTAAGAGAGAGACCCCACTGTGATTGTCTTAGGACAATCTATTTCCCTTAACTTTCTAAAGATGGACAATGGAGGCATCATTGAACTACTGGGGGATAACCTCTTCTTGCTATATGACCTGGGAAATTTCAGTCAGCTTTTGTATGAACAATGGAATCTCCACCTTGTAAATCTCAGCTGGAATAGAATATCAGCACCAAGTGTTTGCCACATAAGAGGAGCCTAATGGCATTCAAATTAGAACTTCAGCTAGGGTGGGAATGACTCCAACCTGAGGTAAGAATGGTTAATGGCTTCAGCAGTGATTGATGATGGTCTGTTGAGAACACTATGGAAGTGTTCAACCCATCTGTCTAGGATCATGTCCTTATCACTAATCAATATGGCTCCATCAGTACTGACTTTGTTGAGATGCACCACAGGTCTTTGGCCCACAAATAGCCTTCCAGATAGCGTAAAAGTGCTTTGGATTGTTACTATCAGCATAAAACAGAATTTCATATGCTTTCTTACTGAACCAAGAATCAAGTACAAGCTTGGCTTATACTTTACTATTGATGGAATTAAATGCTACCTTAGTGATAGATAAATTGGCTGGCTGGTAAACCCTGTAGAGTTCTCATTTTTCATTTAGTAGCTTTAAATTTCTCTATCATTTTCATCAAACCAGTCTTGATATTTGTGAGTGGTCAGACCCAGATGAGCAAATGCAGTGCTGTGCACCAAATCTCTGAATGCTGGCCACTCCTTTTCTGCTTCACTGTTGCCAGCTGTGTGTTGGCTCAACTTTCCCTCTAGAGAAGTGCTCTAATCTGTTGACATTGATTCTTCTAGTAGTTTTTTTTTTTGCCTTGGGGCTGCCACTTTTATTGAATGTTAATATTTAGCTTGGAGAGGTTAAGTCTATGATTAGTCCAGCACTCTATGCCATATATTGCCTTCATCACCCTCATATCCCATCTGTCTGTTCTGCTTACAATCACATAGTCTATTAAATGTCAATGTTTGTTGTAAAAGTATATCTATGAAGTTTTATTGAATCTAGAGTGGAAGACAGTGTTAGTGATGAGAAGTTCATGAGATGCACAGTCTTCAGTAGTAAGTGAACATTGCTATTGCTGTTTCCAACTCCATTCCTCCCAAGGACTGCCTGCTATGCCTGGTAGTCTGAGCCTATTCTAGCATTAAAGTGATTCAGAATTATAAGTTTGTTCTGTTTTGGCATATTGATGATAAGGGTTTCTAGGTCTTCATAAAATTTTTATTTGACCTCATCAAGATTCATCATAGGCACTAATGATGGTGACACTGATGAGGTGTTTGGGTGCCTGTATTCGGACCCCAATTCCAAGATCATACTTCTACCTAGCCTCAAAACAGTATCCCTGACAATTTTCTCCCCAGCTTAAAGACACCTGTCTCTGGCAATAACTCAGGAGTGGGCCCAGTGAGGTAAACTATCTCATTATCTCTCCCTGTTACAAGAATACTATCTCTCCCTGTAGAATTGCCATTGTACAAAGGGACTATCTTGTATCAACAAAATTATCATGTACTGATTCCTACAGTTATCATATGCAATCCAGAGGTCAAATTATAGACATCAACTCCCGAAACTATCTTGTCACAGACATAACAGACCAAAAATACAGCTCTTAGGAACCCTCCCCCCTCGTTTCTAGTAGTAAATAATCTCCATGACTGATGTTGTATATTATCATCTAATTAGCATACTTGGCACATAATTCACTACTTTTCCTATATAAGCTTTAACATCATTCCTGCTGGGTGGCAAGTTCCCTAAGGAGCTCTGCCCACCATGGCAGAATCCCTTAAGGGGCTCTGCCTGCTGTATTAGTGTCACAATAAACTTTTGCCAACTTGACTTAAAGATTACTTGAATCTCCGAATTCATTCTAGATGACCCTGTTCTGTAGTTTGGTCCTTGGGGGTTCCCTGAACCTCTCAAACCACATCAGCATGACATTTTCCTGCAAGTGGCAATTGCATTGTAATAAACCTGTCATTCATTCTTTTTGGTAGGCATACAAGTTTGTTGACTAGATTAGTTTTGATTGCAAAACCTACACCAGCTTCACAGCACTCCTCTTCCCTGTGGCCACTCCAGAAAACAAACAAACAAACAAAGAACATGTATCCAGCACTGACTTCAGTAGCTCACCTTCATTTGCCAGTCTCGTTTCACTCAGGGCTGCTATTTGGATGCAATACCTGCTGAGTTCTCTCACAACAAGAGCTGATTATCTTTCAGGTCTACTGGATTTTGTGTTGTTTGTAAGTGTACATAACATTCCATGTATTGATGGTAAGTGGAATCATCTTTGCAGAAGTTTTTGCACATTTGTTTTTGTCCCTCTGCCTTGGTAATTAGGCCAGGTTTGGGTAAGCAGACAATTTTTAGGGTGTCTTCTCTAGCCCCTTCCTCAGACCAGGAGGTGAACAGTGTGATCTTTAAAAGGCTGCTCAGACAGTCAGGGGACTGCCAAATACCACTGCTGCTTCCAGTGAGAAGATGACCCTCTGGCCTGGGCCACCTGTGTTCAGGGTTGTGACTATAGATCTCAGTGTATCCACACCTGCTACTATGTCAATGGCCTGTTGCCACAGGACTTTGAGATAAGTTAAAATAGTAAAATGTTATGGGTGATATCTTTGGATTCATGCATAAATTGGATTTAAGTGAGGCAGAGTTGCAAGAAGTTGTTGGCCTTACTCTCTCTTCCAAAGTCGTCAAAGTCCAGTGGCAGAGCAGAGTTAAGATGACTGGTAAGGGCTTGAGATGTAGTGGATGACCTTGGCATCTCTGAAGTCTAACCAAGCTCTAAGTGCTCCACAGGGCCTGTTTTAGCTGCCTTCATGACCATTTGAACAAATTGTTCTTCTCATCTGCCTATTCCACCAGGGGAAGTCTTCCCATGCTCAGGGCAGACATCCTCCTCCCCAACTCACCAACGGGTTAAGACCCCTTGGTTACCCTCAACCTGGTTTAGTCCATCTAACTGAAACAGTTGAACAGAGTGTGGCTGCTGTGCATGCTACAGCTTCTTGGAGCCATAGGTGAGAGTTGGGTGGATGAGGTGGACACTACAGGTAGAAAGTGGCCCTGAAAAGGGCTCAGCAGCCATGCCACAGGTACTTGTCTTCTATGAACACACCCTACATCCCAGCAGAAAATCCCACAATCATATTCACCAATCAAACATTCCATTGGGCTGGGATTTTAAAATAATACAGTTTCAATCTTTGAAAAATGCTGTGCCCTTGTGTTTCACTTGTTCCAAGTTTTGTACATTTGAAAGTAAGTGCTGCTAAAAATACAAGTTCCATTAAGACTTTTGCTTCTAATTAAAAATAACAAGCCTACTAACTGAAAACCCCATCTCTTATAATAAGCATGATAATTGAAATGAAGTGGAAAATTGAGCAAATGCATTACATTGCAGTACACAACCATTCTGTGTAGAATTTCCTCTCTGAAATGAGCTGCTCATAAATTGTACACCAAGAAGGTTAATTATTGTATCTATTACAATAGAGCTGATTAGTCTAGAAAGGGGATTTACTGTGAGATGACAGACACTGCATCATCACCATCAAAAAACATTTATTAAGCACCTAATTGCATGTAATATTGTATTAGTCACTGCACCAGGAGGTTATCAACTTTTCTTTTCAATATTCAACTTCCTCATTACATTTAATTCCTTAAAATATCAAAAACACATTGAAACGTTATAGTACCTTCATTCCAAGGAGCTACAAGTATTTTCTACAAATTTTTTTATCTGGTCTTTTTTTCATAGTTAGAGCAGGTATAAAACTTACAGACACCAAATACAACTTCCTCATTTTACAGATGAGGAAACAGAACCATCAACAGGCCTAAGATCACGCAGGTAGCAAAAAGCAGAATCAGTATTAGAAGCCAGACCCTCAGATTCCATACCTGGTTCATTTTCCAAAATACCACACTACTTACATTATAAAAGAATCCTTTTCACTTACTGTGAATAAAAATAAGTCACTGACTGACCAAGGGAGCGTAAGTGTAGGAATTAAAGAGCTGAAGTAGAATGACTGCCAATGCTGTATAAATTAGACTGAGCTCAATCTGAGTTGCTATTACTTGGCCACCAGCCTACTGGGTAATGAGATGAAGGAATATCGAACAATCTCCAGTAGACAAGGCATACTTATTTGCAAGAATGAATATTTCTATCTTCTTTCTTCATGTCAGCAATGACATATATGACTAGCATTCTACAATGATATTCACTTATGTTAAGAGAACACGGATATGGCCCATTGCACATAAGGTGTAAAATTAATGGAGGAATACACACAAAAATTACACAGGGTTGGCAAATAGGTTGTGATGTGTACTGTTAGTGAGAATATTTACAATGATGAGATCATAACTCCACTATTATATGAGTATCTTATTCATATTTAGGAAGTTATAGGATCATGGGACCATAGGATCATATACTTAGAGCTGAAAGGCACATCAAAAGGCCATCTAATTATCTTATTTTTACAAATAATGAAACTGAAGCCAAGAAAAATAAGTGACTTACTGAGGTCATATACGTAGTCAGTGTCAAAGGTGGGATATAAACACAGAGGCAGCCAGGAGGTACCATGTATACCTGAACTTGAAGTCATGAAGACTTAAGTTCAAATTCTGCCCCAAGCACTTACTAGCTGTGTGACCCTAGACAAATAACTTATGCTGCTGCATGCCACAGTTTCCTCATCTGTAAAATGGGGATAATAATGGCATCTAGCTTCCAGGATATCTAGCTTTACATACGTAATGCCAGTTATTAGAAACCTGGCCCCTCCCTCCTTTCCAGTCTTCTTGTAGTCTGTTCCCCTCCTAACACTCTGGAATCTATCAACATTGGTCCACTTGCTGTTCTTCAATACAACACTCCATCTCCCAACTCTTTTTTAAATTTTTATTTATTAATTTTTTTAGGCAATTGGGGTTAAGTGACCTGTCCAGGGTCACACAGCTAATAAGTGTCAAGTGTGTGGCCTGAGGCCGGATTTGAACTTAGGTCCTCTTGACTTCAGAGTTGGTGCTCTATCCACTGTGCCACCTAGCTGCCCCCATCTCCCAACTCTTTACATTGACACTGGCTCTCCTCCATTCTTGGAATGCTTTCCCTACTTACCCCTGCCTCCCTGCTTCTGGATCTTCCTTCAAAGCTTAGCTCAAAGCCTACCTTCTGCACATAGCCTTTTCCCAATCTTCTACCTTCCCCCTAAAGAAACACTCTGTTAATTTCTTTCCTCACTGTATACATCTTGTACAACATTGTTATTTACATATTGTCTCTCCCATTAGAATGGGAGCTCATTAATGACAGGGATCATATTTTATCTTCTCTTTATATCCTTAGGATTTAGTACAGTCCCTGACATGCAAGAAGAACTTCATGAATGCTTGTTGACTGACTAACTCAGCTTTCTCCCCATACCACATTTTCTCTCAATTACCTACTGCTATATGACATAAGTACACATACATGGTCAGAAAGAATGGAAATCCATAGTCTTAACACAAACAGACCATATAATTCTCATCTTTATCCTGATTCCATTCAAAATACTCAAACATCAGCCCACTCCCTGAACAGATGAATGATATGAAAAGAATGCCCTCCACTGAATTGTCTTCTATAAGCATTAAGTGCCCTCTACTGTCAATACCCTCTTCATGGGCACTTAAACATACAAATCTGGTACTACTTGGAGGGACCCTTGAACAACTTGAAGCTCTTGCCAGCACATAACAGGAACAAGGTAATCATTCCACGTAGCAACAATTTTGTGATTATTTGCTCCTTTTACACCTACAGATTGTTTAGTTCAATTTTTAGCTACATGTACTACATGGGTTGGTGAAAAGAAGTGAAGAAAAAAGAGTCAGTAGATGTTCATGCCTCCCTACTGCAACTAAAGTGCAGTAAAGAGCTATTCTGATGGGGATATAGGCAATGTTTACTTCATCACACTGTCAAATGACCATCTTCTACCATCGAAAAGCTGAGAACTGCATGCCACAAAACTCCATTCTCAGAAGACAGAGTCTGGCATAGAGTAAGCATTTCATAAATCCCCCACTGATTCAATGATTTCTTCAAGACAAAGGCTACATCCAGAGCATGCTCCATTATCTAAATGGAGAGGGAGCATAGTATATTATAATGGCAATGTTTTGACTGGCATTTGATTATCACTTCTGAGGTCTGCTACTAGTTGAATAAATACAGGCATATCACTTAATTGCTCTAACTCAGGATTCCAAAAACATAAAATGTAAATAATGATGCCTATGTTACATATAGCATTAGTAGAATATTGTTGCTGGAAACATGAGTGAGTCTTTCTTTTTGATAAAAGTTTGAAATCTTTAAAGTATCTTGGAAATTTCTCACAGACATGCAGATCACTCTTTTCCTTATGTTTAATGTGATCTCCATTTGTTATTTCTTGATGAGGTTATCCATCCATCCATCCATCCATCCATCCATCTATCATCTATCTACCTATTTTTCTGTCTTTACCACTATGTCTCCTTATCATATATCTAACTCTGTTTCTTGGTCTCTATTTCTCTATCATTCATTATCTCTTTTTATCATCTATCTATCTAATCTTATCTAGAAATCTCTGCAACATTCTAGGGCATAATGAAACCAGCCTAAGGTGAGCCACTAACAGGAACCTCTGGATTACCTTATCAGTCATAAGGAATCCCTTTCTCAACTTGGGCTCTGTGACAGATGTTGTCCAAGAGAGTAATGAACACCATTGATAAGTGTGTGTCTCCCTATCTTATGTCTTGCTTAATATTTATGACTAGTCATTCATCAAAAAATATTATCTGCATTTTTATGTTTCAGGGAGTTGTGATGAGTAGGCTTCTTGTTGGAAGAGAGGTTTTAAGGCTGAATTTTGGTCCACCTAATGAAATATTTTAAAACATAATAATAAACAAGCAGAGTAGAATCTTGCTTCTTCATATTTTTTAGTGACTTGCATTATGGTAAAGATGTGACCTACTAGGTAATGTCACTTGGGAAAATCTGTTCCCTAACACACTCATCAGTGATAGCCTCATTTCATGTTAGATGATCCTTACAATATATGTAAATTACATAACCGCTGATTATATGTATATATACACGCACACACACACATATACATATATCTGTATAAATGTGTAGTCACACACATGTATGGGAGAAACAATCAGATTAGTCGTTAGTTGTTGGTATCATCTATATCACCTTCTTTTAGTATATAAAGTCTTTTAGTCATAAAGTCTGAGGGTTTTTTATGTCTTTGATTTCTTCTCCTTTGGATACCTTGTGAATCTATGCTCAAACGTCACACAATTGTGTTGCTTTCAGAGTGAATCTCCTTTATGCACACTTATTTTAATCCAATTGCTTTTCCTATTTTCCCTTCTCTTTCTGTCTCTTCTGCAAGTACATATGGGCACTGTAATAATAGAATCCCAATGGAGTGGCTCTAATTTTTCTTGATGATTAAAAAAAAATGTTCATGTGTTTGTTTTAGAAAAATTCTGCAGCTCTTTCCCCTTTTTCTTCTTTTAGTATATGGTAGTGACTCATAGAGCACTATAATCTTGGAAGAATTAAAAATGAGTATCACCCAGAGGCACATGGTGGGTGTGAACAGGCTGTGATGTATAACAAATAAGCAACTTCAAAGAAGAACTAACACAAAGGATGTCATCAGGGAAGTGGATGATTCAGAAAAAGATGGATGTTCACATGACAAAAAGTGGATAGACCTTTTTTCCCATTGGTATTCATGTGAAATCAGTAGAAAGCAAGAAAAGTCTCTATTACCTTTTCACTGGGTTTTTGCAGAAGCTTCTTAACTGATTTCCCCTCTAACTTAGCCTACAAAACATTTACCAAAAGTAGTCTTTCTAAGGCACAGGTCTGACCATGTCAGTCTTGCTCAAAAACTTATTGTGGTTTCTCAATCCTTAGCCTGGCATCTAAGGTCTTCTATTGTCTAGCTACCACTTACCTGTTCACAATACTACTCATCATGAGCACTGCCTTCCAATAAAACTAGATTACTAGGTGTTACCTGAACAAGATACTCAGTTTCTTACCTCCCTGAATTTTTATGAGCTATCCTTGATGCTTATGAAATACTTCATTCTCATGGGTACCTCTCAAAACCCAATTCATAGGATCCTTACCTTCCATTTGGGTTTCAGTTGCTAAGTCTTCCCTGAAATCATCTCTGACCTCCATGGTTGTTAGTACTCCCTCTTTCCTCAAAAATCCTTGTACTATACCTATCTAGGGGCATGTTCTATCCCCCAGTAGGACATAAGCTCTTTCACGCAGGGTCTCTTTCCTTTGTGTCTCTATATCTTTAGGACCTATGGCAATGCCTTACAGGTAGAATGTTTATAGAATTACATTAAATGCTGATTACTAAATATAAGTAGTTTGAGATCAACACATTGAAATAATCCAAAATCTTGTTGCTGAACCTCCATGTTGTCCTCCTCCTTCTAATTAAAAATGATGCTGGCAGTCCTTGGTCTTCAGCTCTAAACTTATCAGGGAAGCATCAGCTCTTTACATTTGTGGCACAGAAGAGGGAGATAGAATTCACTGAAGAGAGTTCTGGCAGTGGTACTCTTCTAGACAGCCTAGGATGTGGTAAATATGGAGGATGCCATCAGGTTTCATGAGCTTAGAAGAGAAAGAAGAAGTAGCAGCTGCATTGAGGGGGTCTCAAAAGAAGCAACAAAGAGGCCATTGAAACTGGGTGAGGAAGCCTCAGGGCCATGAGGTTCAACAGCTGAGGTTCCAGGTCAAACAGTAGGCTTTATGACATGTAGTTGTGGTAGAAAAATGAGAGGCATCTAGATTGTCTTTTGAAATGTGGAATTCTATCCAGACCATGATGATAGCCAGAGAGCCAAGGAAAAAGATTTCAGCCATTGTTCAGCAACTCCTGAGGGACTCCTGGGAATGCCTCCAAGAAGCAGATGGCACCACACACTATGTCCCCAATTCAGACAGTGAGTTGCAAAGTGACTGTATCCTGCTATTGCTTGGGGTTAGACAGACTGAAGGAGAATTTGATTATACCTCCATTGAAAATGACATTTTCAGTTGAGGAAAGCAAAGCAGATAGAGGTTAAGTGACTTGCCCAGAGTAAAACGTCGATGACAATTATAGCATCTACCTCCCAGGGTTACGAGAATTAAATTAGATAATATTTGTAAAGCATTAATCACAGTGCTTGATGTATAATAGGTGCTAATAAATGCTTATTTCCTTCCTTCTAAGGAAGGGGTTATCATACTCTTTACAATCTTATATATTCTTTTAAAAGCATTTGTCACAAAGGCAAACCCAGTGATAATTCAGTTACTTTGTGGGGGAGCTTTTCTTGGGAGAGAGTGGGGGAAGGAGAAAGCTCATGTAGTGAAAAAAAAAAGAACAACATAAAATTTTAGCAATGGCAGACCTATCCCAGCACATTTGTTTCAATACATTACAGAAGTGTCATTTTATAAGAACACCAGACTATGTATGGTAAATAACACCCACCAGTAACAGAAAGAGTCCAATGGTAAGGCTTAACACTACCTACATACTCAAATTGGTTTGTTGGGGACACGGGTTAAGAAGGAGCAAGGTGAAATTCCATCCAGAAATATTTTGAAAATCATATTATTATGGACAAGTTACTATTTCCTGACTGACTGAATTAAATTTGTTTTTAAAATAACTGGTTGTTCGACTTTATTCAACCTATTTTCTCTCTTACAAACAAATATGTGTGTACATATAGTCTGAGAGTAGAAGAATAACCTATTCTATGATTTTAAATCAAAATGAGACCTTGAGGATTGATAAAATTAAAAAGAAAGGTCAGGTTGGAAGAGGAATGAAAAATTAGCATTCTCACTTTCTTTCCAACTCCTTTCAAGGGAGGCAAATGCCACAACAATAGCAAATTGTTTTAAGTTTAAGGATCTCTATCCTGAGAGAAAAATATACTCTGGGTCTTTAGGAAAGTCTGAAGAAGCTAACTAAGTGGAGAGAAGTGCTCTAAGGAAGCTTTTGTCTCTACCTCTTAGATGCTGCAGGAAGGAGACCATTAAGACCTAAATAACTGTGTATTCAGAACAACAGTGGAAAACCTGGTATATGATTTTATATATAAGAATGAGAAGGAAAAAGGGCAGGGTAGGAACACAATAGAGAAAAAAAGGAAGGGGTAGAAGAGTTTAAGCCTCAATTAGGTCTTTGTCTCAATGCATTTTGTATGTGCTTATGACATGATCAGTAATAACATCAATAACATTTCCCAAAATTGTTTCAGGCCCTGTCTCTGTGATGGGAATCTCCAGTCAACTAGTCAGTTGTGCATGTTTGTTTTTCTTGGTTTTCAGCTTGCTTAAAAAAAAAAAAACACTGACCTACCAGGCGACCACAGACTATCTAATCAGATACTTTCTCAATGCATTATGGGGACGACTCTTTGTAAGAAATGTGCTATTCTGCCAGATTTTTCCTGGGTGTACTTTATTCTTCATAGTACATTGGCTTCTAACTTTAGGGAACTAGTTCTCCAGTTTCATGGCTAGGCTACATTTGTTTTTCTCTACCCCATTGGAGGCAAGGGCCTTCTGTGTTCCAGCATTGAGGCTTCATTCTCTCTGCAGAGAAGGGAACCTATACATCCTATAAGTTGAATTCTTTGGAAACACCTGCATTCTGGGTTCCATCATCATCAGTACGGGTGCATGCTAGTATAGGATTGATAACAAACACACACACACAAGATATGATTGCTATATTTTTTAGAGTGATTACTGGATTCATGATTCAATCTATTCATTCCAATTTATCCATGATATTAGAGCATACTTCCAGTGTGATGTTTTGGATTAAATCTTGAAGTTGGTAAGACTAGAATCCAAGTCTTGCCTCTGAGAACAGAGTGACAATGGACAAATTACTTAAGCTATCAGGCTCCAAGTTACAGGTCTAAGACTATAAGTTACAAATAAGTTGCTCAAAGGAGTTGCCACAATGAGAGTTTTTGTTTCTGAGGGAATTCCAAGTCTGAATAAAACCAAAACAAAACAAAAAATGAACCAATAAACAAACAAACAAAAACAATCTAAAACCAAACCAGAACAAACCAGCCAAAGAAACAACATAGTCTCTTGTCTCATAGCTAGTTCAGTTCTATTGTCCATGTGTCGAATTTTGTTCCTTTTTTTCTATTTTTTATTAATTTAGTTTGATTTATCAACAATCACTTCCATAAGCTTTCGAGTTTTAAATTTATCTCACTCTTCCTCCCCATCTCCCTCCCCAAGTTGTATCACAGTCTGATATAGGCTATACAAATACATTACTATTAAACATATTTTCACATTAGTGATGTTGTAAGGAAGAATTCGAACCAATAGGAGGAACCAGAAGAAAGAGAAAACAAAACAAAACAGAAGAAAAAAGATAGTGAATAGTATGCTTTGATCAGCATTCAAACTCCATAGTTCTTTCTTTGGATGTGAATAGCATTTTCCATCATGGGAACTTTGGAGATGTCTTAGATCCTTGCATTGCTGAGAAGGGCTAAGTCTATCAAAGTTAGTCATCACACAACGGGCTGTTACTGTGTACACTGTTCTCCTGGCTCTGTTCACTCAGCATCAGTCCATGCAACTCTTCCCAGGTTTTTCTGAAGTCTGCCTGCTCATCATTTCTAATAGCACAATAGTATTCCATTACATTCATATACCAAAACTTGTTCAGCCATTCCCCAATTGATGGGAATCCTCTAAGTTTCTAATCCTTTGCTACCATAAAAAGAGCTGCTATAAGTATTCTGTATTTTACATAATATTTTTTATATTATGTGGGGCATATGGAAAGTAGACACTACAAATGACTTTTTTCCATGTTTATCCTGAGCTTCATATGATGATAGAAACCTCTGGACAACTTACTCATTGCTGGTGGAATATGGATTTGGCATCTACATGGATACTCTGTATCAGAATCTTAGAGTCATATGGGGGCTCAGAGGCCATCTGGTCCAACTTGTACCTCCAGTAAAAGGAAACTCATTAACTCTTGAGAATGTTCTCATCTCTTTTTGATGCATCTTTAATTATTAGGAAGAATTTTCTCCCCTGAAATCTTTGCAGCTTCTAATCATGGCTACTGGTTCTGCCTTCTGGTGACAAGTGGAAAAAGTTAAATTCTTGACTATCTCCAATAGTCAATACCACCCATAGATTTAGCACAGAGAGATAGCAGCTGTGACAGAAGGCTTTTAAGCATCAACAGCCTCATTGTAGAGGGCAACTCTTTTATATGTCAGGCATCTGGCCTGGGCATCTCTTCCCTACAACTACCAGGGTTGTGACCCTGGAAACTGCTAGAATGTCTCAGAACCAGAATGTCCATGGTGACAGTAGTGACACCTCTGTACTTTAAGTTGCCATGGTGATATGGAAATATTTGTAGTATCTGACTGATTACTCCAGAAGAGAAACTCAGTCCCGATATTATTCTCTTCCAGCATATTCCAGAGAACAGCTCCTAATGATGAGGCAAAGATACATGGTCTACCCAGGAACTCTATGAGCACAATTACAAAACACTTTTCACACAAATAAAATCAGATCTAAATAACTGGAAAAACATCAGTTGCTCATGGGTAGGTCGAGCTAATATAATAAAAATGACAATCCTACCTAAGCTAATTTACTTATTCAGTGCCATACCAATCAAACTACCAACAAATTATTTTATAAAGTTAGAAAAAATAATAACAAAATTCATTTGGAAAAGCAAAAGGTCCAGAATATCAAAAGAACTAATGAAAAGAAATGCAGGGGAAGGTGGCCTAGCCATTCCAGATCTTAAATTGTATTATAAAGCAGAAATCATCAAAACTTCCTGGTACTGGCTAAGAAATAGGGAGGTGGATCAGTGGCATAGGTTAAATATGCAAGACACAGTAGTCAATGATTACAGTAATCTCTTATTTGATAAACCCAAAGACCCCAGCTTCTGGGATAAGAATCCACTCTTTGAAAAAAACTGCTGAGAAAGCTGGAAAAGAGTATGGCAGAAACTAGGCATTGACCCAAATCTCACACCATATACCAAAATAAAGTCAAAATGGGTTCATGACTTAGATATAAAGGCTGATACCATAAGTAAACTGGAGAACAAGGAATAGTTTACCTATCAGATCTATGGAGAACAGAAGAATTCATGACCAAACAGGAGATAGAAAACAGTATGAAAAGCAAAATGGATAATTTTGATTACATTAAATTGAAAAGTTTTTGCACAAACAAAGCCAATGCAACTAAGATTAGAAGGAAGTTTTACATCCAGTCTCTCTGATAAAGGCCTCATTTCTAAAATATATAGAGAATTAAGACAAATTTATAAGAACACAAGGCATTCCCCAATTGATAAATGGTCAAAGGATATGAACAGACAGTTCTCAGATGAAGAAATTAAAGCCATCTACAGTCACATGAAAAAATGCTTTAAATCGTTATTGATTAGAGAAATGCAAATCAAAACAACTCTGAGGTACCACATCACACCTGTCAGATTGGCCAACATGACAAAACAGGAAAATGATAAGTGTTGGATAAGATGTTGGAAAATTGGAACACTAATACATTGTTGTTGGAGTTGTGAAATGATCCAACCATTTTGGAGAACAATTTGGAACTATGCCCAAAGGGCTACAAAAATGTGGATACCCTTTGATCCAGCAATAGCACTTCTAGGGTCATATTCCAAAGAAATCAAACAAATGGGAAAAGGACCCCCATGAACAAAAATATTCATAGCAGCTCTTTCTGTGATGACAAAGAATTGGAAATTGAGAGGATGCCCATCAATTGGGGAATGGCTGAGCAAGTTGTGATATATGAATGTAATGGAACACTATTGTGCTATAAGAAATGATGAACAGGCTGACTTTAGAAAAACCTGGAAAGACTTATATGGTCTGATGCTGAGTGAAGTGAGCAGAACCACGAGGACTTTGTACACAATAACAGCCATGTTATGCTATGACTAATATTGTTAAACTGAACCCTTCTCAGCATTACAAGGATCTAAGACATCTCCAGAGGCCTCGGGATGGAAAATGCTGTCCACATCCAAAGAAAGAACTATGGAAGTCGAATCGCTATCACTTATTTTTACCTTCTGTTGAGTTTTGTTTCATCTTTCTGATAGTTCCTCCTATTGGTTTTAATTTTTACTTACAACTTCACTAATGTGAAAATATGTTTAATAGGAATGTAAATGCAAAGCCTATATCAGATTGTGCACCATCTTGGGGAAGGTGGGAAGGAGGAAGGGGGAGAAAAATTTTCAACTCAAAAGCATGTGGGAGTGACTGTTGATAAATCAAAATAAATTAATGAAATTTAAAAAAACCCAAAAAACAAACATACATGGTCTTGGAATGAGGACAACTGATTTTCAGAGGCATGGGGACATTTGACCGGAAATATATTCTGTTTTCAACTAATATGCCATGACACCTTAGCCTGGTTGATGTGGAAAAAGCAACCTAGTGATAAATACCACTACATTCTGATTCATGGATCACCATGGAAACTAAAAGCCCATTATGCATACTTTCTTCAAATGAGAAAATAAGTCCACTTCACACATTTTCTAAAATGCAACTTTTTTTTTGGAGGGGGTGCAGTTCCCTGTGAGAGTGCTTGTTTAATGAAGAGAAACTCAAGGAGAAAGTTCAATCTGAGAAAACAGTTACAGTTGTATTAACACAGGGCCTAAGAAAAGAAGAGTTCAAAGTTATAAGGCAGGAGAAGAGACTATCATGGAGATGAATAGGTGGAAAATAGCAATATATGGATATAAAGATGGGCAGAGAGGTGGCACAGTGGATAGAGTGCCAAACTTGAAATCAGGAAGACATCTTCCTGAGTTCAAATCCAGCCTCAGACAGTCACTAGCTGTATGAGTCTGGACAAGTCACTTAACCCTGTTTGCCTCACTTCCTGAACTGTAAAATGAGCTGGAGAAAGAAATGGTAAACCACTCCAGTATCTCTGCCAAGAAAATCCCAAATGGGGTAATAAAGAGTCAGACAGGACTGAAAAGTGATTGAACATGGGTATAAAGAATCATGAAACCTGTCTTCTTTTTTCTTATTAGTATGAAGATAGTTCCTGTTTATATAACACATGAAGAAGTAAAAAACATTTCCTCACAGCAGTTCTATGAAGGAGTGAGCATAAGTACTAACTACTATAAGAATCTATTACTTTATTATTGTGAGTGCCCACTCCGCTAAGGCAAATCCCAACATACCATTTATAGTCCTAGCTGCTCATGATCCCACCATTTCCCTTAACACCGTCACACAGGCTACAAGCTCAGTAAATGCGTATTGAATCAAAGAAGTTTCAAGCAAAATACTCCAGTTTGCTATGTTTAGTGAAGTATTTTCCTCCCAACAAACTTGCTGTTTGATTAAGTATTATTATGCTGATTTTATAGCTATTTCTGAGGCTCAGAGAGTGAGCAGTCAATATGAAAAAGAAAGGGCAGGGGAGGGGAAAAGGAAGGGAATAAGCATTTATGCAGCTCTCAGTACTGTCTCATTTGACCCTCCCCCAAATGCTGAAAGTTCAAGTACTATTATTTTACAGTTGAAGAAACTGAGGCAGACAGAAGTTAAATGACTTCTCCAGGTTCAAGCAGTCAATAAGTATCTGAGATCATGTTTGAACTCCATTCTTCCTGATCCCAGGCCCAGCACTCTAACCACTGAACTGCTAGCTAGGGAATGACAGAACAAGAATTCCAAGTCAGGTATTTTTCCTCATGACTAGCCCACATGAGCCATCTTGTTTCTCAGCATTCTTAATAAGGGGGCCTAATTATTCCTGTACCCTCCTTCTTCATCTCCCACCTCATCTGAGCCTGGAGATCACATCTCAACAGCCTCCTTGCTTTTCCTAGAACAAACTGCCCACCATCCTAATAATCTTCCCACACCATTCTCCAATCTCTTCCTACCTAGTCTCTCACTCATTGATGCCTACAATACAATCAAATCCTCAGCACCCTTAGAGAAAACCCTTACATGACCCAACTTTCCCTTCAAAGATCATCCTATATTTTTCCTTTTCACGATCAAATTCCTATGCAAAGTTGTCTCTAATTCATATTTTTAACTCCTTGGCAATCTGGATTTCTAACTCAACACTCAACTGGACCTTATCTCTCCGAAGTTTCCAACCTCTTAATTGTCAAATCTAAAAGTCTTTTCTCAGCTCTCACTCTTCCTGACTTCTCTAAGGCATTTAATATCATTGATCCTTCTCTTCCTGGATATCCATCCACTCACCCATGAGTTTTCATGACACTGACCGCTCTTGGTTATTCTTGTTTGGCTACTCCTTCTTAGTTTCCTAAGCTAGATCATCGTCCATATTACATGCCCTACTGTGGGTGTGCCCTAAGACTTCTCACTGGGTCTCCATTTTTCTTCTCTCTTTCTTTGTCTTTTTCTGCCCCTATTTGTCTCTGTTTGTCTGTCTCTCTTTCTCTCACAGGCTCATCCACTTACTCATACACCTCTTCAGCCTCCATGGTATTAATTACCATCTCTAAGTAAATAAAATCCAGATCCTGAGGCTTCCTCCTAAACCTCTGTTGCCACATTACCAAAGATTTATTGGGTATTTTGAACAGGATGTCCCATAGGCATTATAATTCAAAGTATCCCAAACAGAATTTATTCTTTTTCCTTTTTAAACCCACTCATCCTTTTCTTGGTAAGAATAGTGGAATGGCTTGCCAATTCCTTCTCCAGCTCATTTTACAGATGAGGAACTAAGGCAAACAGAGTTCAGTGACTTGCCTATGGTCACACAGTGTTTGAGGCTGCATTTGAACTCATGAAAATGAGTCTTCCTGATTCCAAGCCCAGTACTCTATCCATTGTGCCACCCGTTGTGTATGTATATATACATGTATTTCTATATATACAGACACACACACACACACATATAAATATACTTACACATGTATGTATATATATATAATTTGTGTATATATACATGTATATACACATACTTGTATGTGCATACACATACTTATACATGTATAAGTACACTTACATATGAAATATGCATACACACATGTTTGCATGTATATACACAAACATTATACATACAAACACACACACACACACATACACACAGCATTAGTTCTTTTCTAGTCCTAGAGTTGCTGCTCTCTTTCAGACTTTAAAATTTTCTCACTTTGAATACTCTGATAGCCTTCTAATTTACCCAATTATCCATTCAGCGACCACACTGATTTTCCAAAAGTGTAGATTTCACCATGTCCATACCCGACCACACATACCCCATTCAATAACTCAATAAACTCCAATGGTTCCCTAATACCTCTAGGCCTGAATAGAAAGTCCTCTGCCTTTGAAATACCCTCATAACCTGCTTTCTTCTCACCTTTCCAGTCTTCTCACACTTTACTCCCCTCCACATAATCAACAATCCAATGACAGTGGCTTCCTTGCTGCTCCTGAAAGAAGACACTGCATCTCCTGAAATCAAGTCTTTTCCCAGTCTGTACTCCATGCTTGGAATGCTCTCCCTTCTCATTTCTGCCTCCTGGCATCCTTGTTTTCCTTCAAGTTTCAGCTAAAGTTTCACCTTCTGCAAGAAGCTTTTCCTGGTCCTATTTAATCTTAGCACCTTCCCTTTGACACCATCTCCAACTTATCCTGTATGTATCTTGTTTGTACATAATTGTTTGCATATCGTTGCCCATATTTAGCTCAGAAACTTCTTAAAAACAGGATTGGTTTTTATCTTTCTTTCCATCCCCAGTGTTTAGCAGTGCCTAGCACATAAAATGTGCTTAATAAATACTAGTTCACTAATTCATCTCCCTGTTTCACTTTTCTCCTCTCCTGGGAGGTGGCTAGGTGATGCAGTAGATAGAGAATTCTAGGCTTAGAGACATCAAGACTTGAGTTCAGAATCAGCCTCAGTTAATTACTAGCCCTGTAAAACTGGGCAAGTTATTTAGCTTTTGTCTACCTCAGTTTCCTCAGCTATAAAGTGGAGATACTAATATTACCAAGCTCCCAGCATTATTATCAGGAAAATAAGATAATCTTTGTCAAGTGTTTAGTGCAGTGACTGGCACAAAGTAGGTACTTAATACATGCATGTTTCCTTTCCTCCTTCCTCTCCTGTCTCCTTACAGCTGTTAAAGGGAAATTCCTAAAGGACAGGTCTGATCTTTTTATTCCCTTGCTCAAATCATTTCAATGGTTGCCTATTGCTTCTAGAATTAAATAATATCCTCTGTTTGACACTCAAAGACTTCCAGAATCTGGCTCTAGGTACCTTTCCATTCTTATTATCCATTACTCCTATTCAAGAACTCTACTTTCCAGCCAAATTGGCCTACTTGGGTTGTCCCCAATGCTTCTAATGTACTCAATAGTTCCCTTCGAATTTCAGCCTCAGCTGCATATTCTACGTGAGGCCCTTCCTGAGCTCCCAAACTGCTAATGTTTCTCTTAATTACTCTGTAAATTACCTTCTATTTATTTTCTAAGTATTTAGATTAAAATGTATACATCATCAATTTAGATAGATTGGAAGCTCCTTGAGGTTAGTGGCAATTTTGTTTTGTCTTTTGGATTTCCAGCACCTAGCCCAGTTCTTTGCACAAAATAAGCACTTACTCCATAAGTGATTGTTGACTGATTTATTTTTTTTATGGACACCATCAAGTGATCCTGATTTTCCCTGTTGTCTATGTTTATTCTCCTTTGAAGCTTTGGCTTGTGATCACAAGCACTGTTTCTCTGGGCATAGAATCATTTTATTTTATTTGTTCAGCTTTGGTTAAGTATTTTCAATTTTTTTTTTCAAATTCATTTTCTATCTTGCTGTACAATGAAAAGGATAATTAATTTTTAAAGGAAAAACACTTAGGTAAATGGATGGCCCATTCATGTCTGAAAAGTGGGGAGGGATGTTCAGAGTGCAATAAACAAAACATTTTTTTTAAAAGAACACATTTCATGGAGAGGAGAAAAATCACTTTTAAATTTCTAAGTGTTCAATGTAATTTTCAACAGGCCACAGTTGCTCAAATTATTTATCCTGTTCCCCAGAAACATTCAACTCTTTATTATACAGATATTGAAAAATCGATTTATGGAATTTCTGTATCTTTTTTTGAGAAGGGAGAGAATAAAAGCATAGGCTTATTTTCATCTGAAATACATCATGTGTTTTTCTTCTGCCTTCACTCTGATTTTCCACTGTCTTCAATCTGCAGATACCCAAAGAATGCCAGCTTATTTTGATATTACATCAACATATCAAGAAACTAGTTTTGTCAGTATGGGAATTCTCTCCTCTAGAATAACAGATTGTGGTCCGTCTATAATGTTTAGTCTTATAGGGTTACCTGAGACTCAGAGAGTTCAAGTGGCTTGCCAATTTTCATAAAAGTATGAACATTGAACCCAGGTCTTCTTAATTCTAAATCCATCACTCTGTCTATAACACAAACTTTTGTTATTTGATATTTACCTATATGAAATGTAATTACAAAGATAAGACTTCTGTTTTTAAACAACAACCAAAACAATTCCATCATACAATGCAAAATAGATTTGGATTATATATTTACTAATTCTATAGTTGCCCTTCAAGAGTGATGGCTTTTGTGAGCACAGTGTACTTACAGGTTAAAGTCAAGGATCGGAAACCTCCAAATGTTTAATTTTTTCAAGTGCTCTAAGTAGAAAGGTTCAAATACCAAGTATCAAGAGATCCTGATTAAATAACAAAGGATGAAGAGGAAAAATATTTGTAATGATATCAATTATTCACCTGAATAGGAATCTAAAGGAGGTGGACTCATGAAGAAGTTGGGCTCAACAGCATTTTACAGAAATACAAGAGAATTTGAATCATTTTCCAATTAGATTTAAATATTTTTTATTGGTTTCAGTTTTCTCTAAATGTTTTTAATTGTATACCATTATCGATAAAAAATGGGTCATGCACAAAAAATATATGCATATTTGCTTATTTATTAATGCTGTAATGTACCATTATACTAGGTAGCACAATGGATATAGTGCCAGGCCCCGAGTCAGGAAGACCTGAATTCAAATCTGACCTCAGATGCTTACTAGCTGTGTGACCCTGGGTCACCTAACCCTGTTTGCCTCAGTTTCCTCATCTATCAAATGAGCTGGAGAAGGAAATGGCCAACCATTTCAGTATCTTTACCAAGAAAACCCCAAGTAGGGCCAGAAAGAGTTGGACATGACTGAAAATTGACTCAACAACAAATGATTATATTTTTGATGACGTGCATTAGCACTCTAATACAATAATAGAAATTAAAAAGAAACAAAGATGAAGTAATAGTCTATCTTAGAGTCAATAGGGAGCTATTGACATTTATTAAGTGGGGTGAGGGATGATATAGTCAGGAATGTGCTTTGGGAAAACCACTTTGGCAGTTTAGTAAAGGATGGAATAGAATAGGGAGAAATAGGAGGCTGGGGAGACTGAAGAGTCTATTCCAACAGTCCAGGTAAGAGGTAATGTGGGCTTGACTGAAGTCGTGATGGTGAACAAAAAAGAAATAGAGTGATGCTGTGGAGTTAGAGACATCAAGATTTAGTAATGGATTCATAGGTGGGGAGAGGGAGAGTTGAAATTCAAGGATGATGGAAAGGGTGTGAACTTGGGTGACTCGAAAGATGGTGTTGCTCCTGATTTAAATAGGTACATTTGGAAGAGGGTTAGACTTTGGGGCAAATGTATGAAATCTGCAATAGGGAGTTTAACTTACTCATACTTGATCATCTCATGTGACTAATTCTGATCCTTCAATAAAATAAAACATGGGAGAAATCACAATATTATTACTTCTTGGCTATTGTCCTAGAATGCACTCCCTGGGGTATTGGAAAATCTCAGTTTGGGGACAGGGTAGTAAAAAAGGGGAGGAGAGAGATGATTTTGCCTACGCAGCTACTAGTGTGCATCCCTGGGTCTTGTTTAGTTTATAATTGCTCTGAGAGAGTGGGAGTTTGCCCAGACGGGTGAGGCCAGCAATAAGGGGTGGGAGTAGGGAGGAGAGCTGGTTAGTGTTGGCAATAATAGGTAAAGGCGGTTGTGCCATCATGTTGGAGGCAAAACTAGCAATTAGTTGTTGTGGGGAAGGGGTCATGTTTCACTTGCCAGAGGGGGAGGCTTTCAACTTGGAGACCATTGGTTAGAGCAAAGCTTTGGGCATCATGAGAAACAGAATCAGAGGAAGTCAATCAGTTTTTCTATAATCTATGGCTGCAGATGGCACCTTTCATCCTGACCTATCATAGGAAGCAGTGTGTGTAGGTGCAGGAGCATTAGAAGTGAAATTGGAAAAAATGGCTTTGAATCTCTACTTGGCTGCTATTGGTGTGGCCTATAGAAGACCACTTAAACTTTCTTGGCCTCAGTTTTCACATTTTCAGAATAAGATTTGAACTCTTCTTGATTCTAGGCACTCTCTCTACTACACTATTGAGTTGTCCATTTTCTAAGGTTAACCCTTTACAAATATTCTTCAACCTTCTCTAAATTAGTCTTCAATCACACTATGCAGTAATAGTCACAAAGCAGTTCATGTCAAAGAATATTGATGTGTACATGCAACAGTATCCTGGTAAATGTTATACTACCAGCTCTTTAAAAAAAATCTAAGCAGGGAATATTTCTAAATTTAATCTACTTACTTAACATTTTCTCCATCACTTTCACAAGTCTAGATAATAAATCAAGCCCTGATTTAGAGCTTTCTCTGATTATTCAAGGTATAAATGCTCACAGTGACAATTTAATGATCAGCTGTCACAAACTAACTTTATGTTTATATGTAAACATATATACACATATGAATATACATTTATATACATATGTACATGTATATACAAATATACATATACATACATTGAACAGATGAGGAATCCTAGCCTCAGAGAGATTAAAGGATTGACCAGAATTGTTGTCATTCAGTTGTTTAGCCATGTCCAACTCTTCACAATCCCATGGACCATAGCATGCCAGTCCCTTCTGACCTGAGGGGTTCATCTTCCAATGTCCTATCTTTTAGTATTTTAACACTGTCTATGGGGTTTTCTTGGCCAGAATTACACAACTGTAAATGTCAAGTTTTGAGCCTAGGCTTTCTCAACTCCGAGCCCAGTACTCTATAAACCATGCCACAAGATGTTACCTCTCTTATTCTGCATCTACTTCCTGAAAATTCACCCTGAGGACCTGTGTTTGGGTTCTATCCAAGAATGTCTCATTTCTTCCATGCCTTCTAACTTTTTGTGTTTGAGGTTTTGATTTCCCTCTAGGGAGAAATGATCGTTTTGAAAATTCAAATACTCCAAGGCAATGTGGTTCAAAGGAAAGAAGGCTTGATTTAGAGTCAGGAAATCTGGATTCAAATAAAAGATCTGTAAATAGATATAAGATGTCATAGCACTATAAGTGCAGAGGGAAAAAGCACTATCAGACCCTATGAGGAAGAGCATTCTTCCTGCTGGAAAGTTTCACAGAAGGCTGAATAGAACAACATTTGAGTCAGGCTTTGAAAGATGACTGGATGTCATCAGGCACAGGTGGGTGTTGGAGAGTACTTAGGGCATAGGGAAAGAAGGAAACAGAAATACAGAGGTGAGAAAGCATCTAGCTTAGCTGACATGTTCAGTATTTGAATGGAGTTATCCATAGGTGTCTTTGAACAGAAAAGATTTTTTCCTAACATACTGCATAGCCATAGAGAAAATGAATTTTAGTGATACTGTTATTGTTAATACATTCTTCTAATCTTTAATAGGGTTCAAATGGAAATGACTTGACAGAAATCGTTATGCCATTAGTGTTCCTTTACATTTAATATTCTGCACACTTTGGCACAGATTGATAAAATAAGTGCTTTCCATAGGTGAATATTTTTAGAATGTAAGTTCATCTTTTGTAGAAGTCACTAGCTTTTTTGTGGTTCGTGAACCCCTTGGCCAGTGTGATATAGCCTATGAATCCCTTTGCAGAAGAATAGGTTTATATGCATAAGATGCATATTGAAATTCTGCAGTGGAAATTTTATTTAAAAACAAAACCCAAATTCATAAATCCCCAAGTTAGGAGCCTTTGCTCCTAACTGAAAGCATACTTGCTACACCTGCAAGAGCAGGTAGACAAAAGACATGTTATATATCCCATTCTGGGAAGTAGGCCAGAGCATATGACGTGTTGGACCCAGAGTTAAGATGACTTGAATGTGAATCCTGCCTCAGACTAACTGGGCAACTTTGGGTATGTCTTAACATCACTCAGCCTTGACATCCTCATCTATAAATGGGGTGTAATAGCGGCACCTACCTCCCAGGATTGTGGTGAGGATTACACGAGATGTCATATGAAAAGCACTTTGCATAGCTAAATGCCGTACATGAATGCTAGCTACTATTATTAACCTTTCCTCATATTATTTTGACCTTTCTATATTTTGAAAGCCTTTCATTCCATGCAACTTCCATAATAGAAAATATGAGTATTGAGAATGGCAACCTCTATTAAAATGATTATGTTTTTATAGATTAATATTGTGGACAATGATTTGTTCTACAATGACAATATATTTCCAGAAGAGTTTAATGGCTGAGTTCTCTAAGATATCTTGAGGTATCTGTTTGTACTATAGAGATTTGTCATCTGTCAGTCTATGCATATTTCTACCCATTAAGTAGTTGTAATTACTATGATTATTCATGTAGTCATCTCATTTTTCTGATCTTATTTTAATGGAGAAAGAAATGGTTACTCCTTGCTATAATTCTCTGATATTTAATATTTTTCAGGTTATTACGTAAGTAGATAGGACAATTGTTTTCGGTAACTGAATAAAAATATTGAAATGTAAGCTCATCTTTACTTGGCACTCAGAAAGGATCTTTGGGATGACTCTAGTAGCAGACAGGATGATGGGGATGATATGTACTTCACCCTGTTCCCATATGATTGTTATCTCTTCCATTAGCTTTCCATATTTTAAAAGCCCTTCATTAACCATTATAAATATGACAAATATATTGCAGATACCTATAATACATAGATATTTGACACGGTGATAGCAACTGAAAATGTTTTTCTTAAATGTTTATGGACTGATGTTATGTTTGGATCATCACAGGCAATAATTTTGTCTGTGATGATGCTCTAGTTCCACTACACTTAATTTGCGGAATTCTAAATGATATTTTGACATCTGTTGTTGCTGATGCTGTCATCATCATCACTGTCATCATTAGTAATGATGATGACAGATATTAACATTGCACATTTTTCAGTGAAGGGGCTCCTCTGAGAAAATTCCCTTACCCAATACAAATCATCAACTATTCTGCAACTTATGATCTTATTGTCTGGCCTGCTGATAGTAAGGGGTTCAGTTATGGGACTTGCTCAAGGTCACATAGCCAATACATGTCAGAAGTGGGATTTTAACCTTCCTGACTCTTACCAGTACTCTTCTGGTCTGTGCCATGCTTCCTATTTTATGTTTGCAAATCATAATATTTGCATACTTTGGCTCATTTGATGCTTCCAACAACCCTGTAAAAGAAACACTAAAACTATTATTTTTAGTGTTTTTTTTTAATAGATGAAGGAACCAAAGCTGACAGAGTTAAAGTGACATTCATGTTTGTATAACTAGTAAGCTTTAGGGGTAGAATCTTTACCTAGGGTTCTCATGATTTCGTGTCCCTACCACAGTCTTTCTATCAGAGGAAAACATTAAGGGATTTCTGTGTGTGTCTTGACATAAACTCTACTCAGATTTTAAATGTTCAGCTAAGTGAGTGAAGATCACTGAATACTTTTAATTGATGATGAACATGTGGCAAATTGAAATCAGAGTTCTAGAAAGGCGTGTGTTGGGATCAGTACTTAACTGGGCAGTGAATTTAATCTAGTTTCCTACATACTGTGAATTCAGCAACTTGCAAGCAAGAAGTTTGACAGATGGCCCTTGTGAATATTAAAAGTAGTTGGTGCTTTCTTATGTGACTATATTACATATTATTTCCCTTTAAAATAGAATCCTAAATTGAGAATCGAGTCTTCTGGCATTAAAAGCAACTATGAGAAGGACATAATCCAAAACATATGTTAAGCCAAAGCTGTCACATTAATCCCTAACTGAAAGCTCATTTCTTCAGCTATTACAAAGATGATAATGGGTTTTTACTCAGTAGGTCTAACCATGTAAAACAAGAAAACATCAACCATCTTTCACAGGGATGATAAATACTGGAATGCTATCTAGAGCAGGCAGGTCCTGTCGTGGTCTTCAGATTATTCCCATCTGGACCTCCCATTATTTTACCCATTGTTGATATATATAGTCCAGAGAAATTTTTCTGATCATGGTATATAATATATTAAGAATCAGTTTTCTTAGAAGTGGTGATTAATAGAGAGCATAGCATATCAACCAAAGAGCTTTTATTAACTGTTTACTTTTTGCCAGACACTATATTAAGCAGTTGAAATGTAAAGAAATGAAAAAATACTGCTCCTTCTCTAAGGAGCTCACATTTTAATGGGTGACATAATATGTAAATAGCTATGTACATATAAGATGTGTATTTCTCATAGCCAGGAAGACTTGAATTTAATTCTCATCTCTGACATACACTGGCTCTTTGACCATGGGCAAGTTAACTTAATCTCTTAATGACTTAGGCAACTCTCTAAGACACAACTCTTGTAAGTCACAGACATTCTCTATACCAATGAAATCATTGGTTCAGATACTATCTCTATTCCTGTCAATCTGGAGGGAAGTTTTTAAAACTAGGGATCTGCCTTTGGCCTCATTATGTTCAACATTTTTATAGATGGCTTGGATAAAGGCATAGCTTTTCAGATTTACAGGTAACAAAAACCTAGATTGGGCTAGCTAATGTGTTGGGCAGATGGATCTGGATACAATATGGTCTAGTAGTCCCAGCTAGAACAAAGGGCCAGATTGGTTGAAGGCACCAAGGATGAATACCCTGGAGAAGATAAGTATCTGGAGGGATGTGTTTGTTTCT
Source organism: Phascolarctos cinereus (assembly GCF_003287225.1). NCBI lineage: Eukaryota > Metazoa > Chordata > Mammalia > Diprotodontia > Phascolarctidae > Phascolarctos > Phascolarctos cinereus. Next base: position 333,099,205 of record NW_027556098.1, read on the forward strand.
TTAAAATACTTGAAGTCATATTGTTGATGAGGGTATAGACTTAACCTGCTTCACCACAGAGATGAGAAATAGAAGCAATGGGTTGAAGTTACAAAGAGGTAGACTTAGGTTGGATACAGAGAAAATCTTTTTAATATTAGAACTGTCAATGTAGAATAAATTGTTTTGGTAATTAGGGAAATCTTCAACATTGTCTTTATTCAAACAGAGGCCGAATTACCACTTGCTTAGAAAGTTGTAGAAATAAGTTTGTTTTAGATCTGGATTGGATGAGACACCATACATTCTCAAGGTACATAATCAAATGATTTTAATAAATATTCTTCAGTAACTATTATATGTATAATTCTTGATAGATTTTTCCTCTGATGCTTCCATTTAAAAAACACATTTTTAGAACAGGACTCCAGGACTTCCCACTCAATAGAAATTAAGACAAAAAAGAGAACCACAAGGAGGAGAAACCAGACAACTTAAGCACCTCTTCCATCCCTCATAAAATGTCTTTGTGACATTTACTTTATTGTTTATGTGGTTCAATTTATAAAGTGATCCCTTAACAGGTAATTCCTTTTCAATGCTTTGCCTATGATTCCAGTAGGTTGGGTCTTTGGTTAGGGCTTTGTGATGTAAACAGTCAGGCTTTAAATGCAGATGTGTTGAACTGAGGCACTTTTATTTATTTTTAAAAATAAGACTTCAGTGAAATAGTGAAAAAAAATCCCAATTTGTTTTATTTGAAAACAGATAAATTCAGGTCATACATAAGCTGCTGAAGGGTATGCATTTTTATGATTAATCATCAAATTAATAAGTGGTGTACCTGACATTTTGTTACAGAATCAGAGCATTGTAACAGGCTAATGAAGAGTATTGGGTGCAGGGAGAGGAATTTTGTGAGGAAAATGACAGTAATGTAAGTGAGAGTATGGTTCGCTCTAGTTATCTGTAGCTGACTGTAGGAGGAAGGTTTCTAGCTTGTTAAGCCATTGTAAACTTAGGTAGTTTTAAAAGAGATCTGAGCATCTGGGACACCACTAACATTCTGCAAACTGTCATAAGCTTGTCAGGAGGTGGGCGACAGGTAGAGTTCATGTCAAAGGAGGCAGTGACTGAATGACATTGACTGTCAAGGTAATGATTTTAAAAGAAATGTAGTCTTAAGAAATTTGTCCAGAATAGACTGAAGTAGAATTATTAGATAATAGCTTTAATCTGTCTACCACTTTCTGTGCATTCTAGGTATTTTAAATTTATATCATTTATTTGGTTTAATGGGTTTTTGGATACTTTAGATTTACAAGGAAGCACTTTTAACAGTTTTAATGAAGTAGAAACATCTGGACTACATATCCAGATGCTTCTACTTCATTAAAAAGTTTATATATATATATATATATATATATATATATTATATATATATATATATATATATAATATATATATATATATATACTATCTATGCCATTTTTCTGTTTCAAATAAACCCTGAAATACTTTGGATGATAAGGCACAGCTCCTCTCAATACTAAGGTTCCATGAGTGACTGGTGACTGGTGACTGGGGAAACGAAGGTTTATGATATTTTTAGAGATTTATTTGAAGGTTGAGCTCAAAAATGACAGTAAATCTCCCAAACAATAAAAAAAAGCAATTCCAGGCACTTTTATAGAGATAGACAATATTGGAATGGTGAAAACTGAGATATGTTCTATTTCAAGAACTACGATTTTATTATAATGGGAGGGCTAGCCAACTGAGGCCTTAGTCCTTGTACCAGGCTCTGGTATTCCTTGTCTGGTTTTAAGCCAACATGTGGAACCATGGTAGTATTCAGCCATGACACTCAGGGTTAGTATTACATGATGATGAAAAGTCTTATCATTGTCTTCTTAGACTCAAAAAGGGGCAGTCAGATGGCTCAGTGGATAGAGTGCCAAGACTAGAGTCAGGAAAATCTGCGTTCAAATCTAGCCTTACACACTTATTAGCTGTGTGACCCCAGGCAAGTCACTTAACCCTATTTGCCTCAGATTTCTCATCTGTAAAATGAACTGGGGGGAAGGAAATGGCAAACCAATCCAGTATCATTGCCAAGAAAGCCCCAAATAGGGTCACGGAGTTGGACAAAACTGAAACGACTAAATGACAACAAAATCCCAAGGAACTTATTATTCACTAGTTGCTGATCTAGAATTGTATTTATGAAAGGTTGGAATAGGTGAACTTTCACATTTTCCTGGAGATTTTCCAGTGAGGAAAATTACTGTGAGCTGTTGGGTAGAGAAGGCGCATCAAACTGTATTTCCCCATATGTCCTGTATGTGTTTGTGCCAGAATGGGACCTGTTCCTTTTGTATATTTTGTATTTATTCTTTTTTGATCTTACGTGAATAAATGTATGGAGACATGACAGACCAGACCATGGCCTTTTAAGGTTATGGGTGAGCTAAGCTCATCTAAGGTGAGCTTTTTAGGTCGAAAAAGACCCTCAGCATCTAAAGTCCATAGTAGCAGCATCAGTATCCATTGAAAGGTCATCATTAATGAACAAGGGAGCTCCTTACTCCAAGTGAACTTGGTCGGGATTCTTGAAAGGAAAGGATAAAACATTCTAGGGCCAGAATCCAGAGTATCCCTTGACCACATGTGTTAGTATGCATATGCCTCATTTCCATTGTACTTTTAAGTTTGAGCCCACTTTCCCCAGGGACTTTGCAAATATGTAGGAAAATAACGTTTCTGCTCATTCGCATCTCTTTTGAGTTGTTATATATCTAATGCTTTTGGTATATCTTCACAGTAAATACTCTTTCTTAAAAGTTAGTAGAACTATTCTCTTGATTGGTATTGGGGGCTTAAGATATCATATGGGGGACTTACAATTGATAGACCCACAGGGTACCTTGACAGGAGAAGTAGCCAACCATGCTTTGTATTCCCCTTGTTATTCAGTCATTTCAGTTGTGTCTGACTCTTTGTGATCCCATTTGGGATTTTCCTGGCAAAGATACTGGAGTGGTTTGCCATTTCCTTCTCCAGCTCATTTTACAAATGAATAGCTGAGGCAAAGGGTTAAGTCATAGCCCAAGATTATACAGTCAGTAAGTGTCTGAGGCTGATTTGAACTGAGGATGATGACTCCAGCACTCTATCTGCTGTTCCACTTCTTAGTAAAAGTGGAAGTTGGGCAAATGTGTTTCCCATTTATTAATAAAAGTAGAAGTTGGGTAAGTTAGCCCACAGGAGGTGCTGTACAATGATCCTATGATCCCTCACTACTTATAGACTATAAACTCCTTGAGGGCAGGAGATGTTTTTCATTTTTGTATCTCTATCTTCTAGCACAGTATCTTCCATGTATTGAGAGCCTAATACATGCTTGTTAGCTTGACTTGAATTGATCTGTTTAAGAAAGCAACCCATCTATGTGTTCTCTTCCTGTGAAGTTCTTAGCTGTATTCATCTATACATCCTCTAGAAAGATCTACCCATTGGGATAGTAGGCTCCCTCTAGTCTTTTCATATTTTATGGGTACCAGTGAATCAACTGGGCTCTCATTGTGTTAGACCTTCCTCTTGATAGATGAATGATGTATCTCCGTATCTTATCCTGTGTTTCATTGGTAATATCTCATCTCATGTATAGATCATCAACCCATGAAATAGAGTGCCATAAAAATGCAAATTATTTTCATTGTTAGCAATGCCTACCAAATGCCATAGAAAATATACTGTTATTATTGCTCCCACAACTCACTTCTGATTTTGGTTAAAAAACAGAATAGCAGGTGCAGAACATGAGCATGTAGCTCCATCTCCAGCACGTAGCTGGCACATGGTAAGTGAGTAATGACCTCATTTTACATCATTCATTCATCATTCATTCATTTCTACTATCTTCCCTAGTATTATAGATTACTGGATTATCAGATCATCATTCCAATTGGTCTAATAAACAGTTTTGCCAATGCAGCAAAATTCTGTTATGTCATGTTTTTATGCATAGATTTTGATAACTATGTATTAGATCACTAATATGGGAAGCCTCCTATGATAGATGTTAATTTGCCCTATTTTCCATAAACAGCCTCAGTCACATTGGTTACAGCCTCCTTATCATAATGCCCCATAGCTAATGTAAACTTGTAAGGATTTTTTCTCCCTACTCCCCATGTACTCTAAGGGCATGCATGTATCTGGCCATGTCCAATCTCAATAGAGTCTACATATCTTCTGAAACTAATATCTGTGTAGTACAGGGAGTAAGAGAATTGGACTTTTACACAATATTCATCGCCTAGAGTAAATTGCAGCTACATTTCTTAAAGACACAAGCATTTCAATCAAGACTCATTTTCATTCTCTTTAAAAGAGAAACAATATGTCTCCACTTACTGTTGCAAGTGGTATTGTATTTGCTGTTCTCCTGTGAAAACCCTGCCAGCCGGCACTGGAAGCGATGCTGCCAAAACTCTTGGAACCAAGGGTTTCGCAGGTTGGTTTCTGGTCGGAGTTTCAGGTAGTAATCATCAAACCACTTCACATCAGGAGACTGGAGCTTGATTGTGATTCCACCAACAGCTTCACGTTGGTATCCCTCTGTCACATCATACCTGTCAGCCCAGCCATCACTGTGGGAGACAAATATAGAGAGGCAATACATGAGCTTGGAGAAAGAGCTGTAATCTACTCAAGTGCCTTCATTCGCATCTTTCTTAAAATTAGTGGTCAATGCAAGGTTACAATAGGGTACAATATAACCAAGATGTTCTTCTAACTTGCAAAGACCTCCGTGATGATTTTTGACACAAGACCTTGGAAGAAGTAATACTAGCAAAAACCAACATTTATACAGCACTTCAAAGTTTGTGAAATGTTTTATATTTCTTACAAAATGGGGGTACATTCTTCCCCTGAACACCCACAGGATCACTGAGGAGAATGAGCTCAAACTTATAATATAACAGTAGTGAGCCATACATAGTTAGCAGATAGTGGAGGTGTGACAATAGAGTAGTTCATGACTCCTGTTTGTAGGAAATTCTTTTCTCCTTTCACAATCCTCATGAAGTTACTCTGAGCTATGGCTTCTGCTGGACTATGAGGTTTGGTTCCTTCCTGGCATTCATAGCCAACACTCTTCTCCTCACCAGGGATCACACTCCCTAGAGCTGTTTTATCTTCCAAGTAGCTGTCTTTCGTTATTTAGCTTTGTTGGTGTGTGGGCATGCTTATTCTCATTTATTCTCAGGGTGCCCTTGGTATGTCTCTCACTGCTCCTGGATGAATGTTTGTCTCCTAATGGTCCAGGATATTTGATAACATGGTTAATATAAAGGCAATGAGAATAGGACTATGGCATTTTCTTTGGGCTAACCTGCCCTCCCTTTGTCTTCTGGTATATGCATAAGGGTCTGCCTCCTCCAGGCACGCCTAGGCCTTTTTACTGATTGACTTCTTGTTGGGTTGTGGCTACTGAAATTTCCCTACTATTTAAATCACCTAGAGGTATAGTCATCCTGTTTAGTTATTCCATCACACTCATCCTTTCTTGACCCAAAGGAGTCACACCCCTTAATGGGCTTAAAGGGCATAGACCATTCTGTTTATATATTTAACACTTCATCATTTCCTTAAGCTGATTACATTATATAAGCTGAGTTAGAGGTATGAAATCCCATTCCTTATAATGGTAAGGCATGTGTCTTCCTCTCATAGAACTTGTAGTTATGACAATGAAATGAAATATTCTATAGGCTCTGCCAAGCTTCAGAGACTTCCATTATAAACCTGTGCAAAACAGACCTGTCTGTTCTCCAAGGTAAGATCAGGGAACAATCACCAGAATATGATGGTGAAACCCTTGACAAGTACTGACTAAAGTCACTAGGTTGTATATATGAACTCATAGATCTTTTAAAGTTGAAGACAATGCCACAAGTAAGTCTGAAAAGAGAAACATAGAAAACTCTTCCTAGTAGCCCTCTTCATCAAAGACACAAGTTATAGAACACAGCCTATAATTAATCTTCAAAAATTGAAGAGGCAAAATACTGGACATTCACCACCACTTAACTGGTTCTATGAGAACAAGACATCAGATGAAAGTCCTTGATGTCCTCCAAGACATCAGTTCTTCAAGAGACAGACAGTTTATCCTATAAAACATCTTCCAAGAAAAAAATAAATTTTTGGGAGACCAAAAACACCACATAATTTTTATAGAGCATTGAAACTGCCAGTAGGGCTGAGGAGAGCTGCTTAGATATGTTACCAGGTGGAGGTGTGCAGATGTCGCATATGAACTCATCAAACTATTGCCATGAAGGTAGAATGGAGTGGGTGAGGCTGAGAAGTTTGGACCAAGGACGAGTGGCAAAGAATACAGTAACATCGCAGAAGGAAGATGGAGAGAGAAACTCTTTCCATCCCGGAAGTGTAATTTAGGTTCCAGAGAGAGTTGATGATGATCAAATAAGTTTGTGCAGTGTATCTAAAAACATAAACAAAATTAAAATTGCATTGCTCAGTGCTGAAGAAAATATAATCTATCGCACTAGAGGAACAGAGTAGTGGAAAATTACTGAGCACTTCATGGCCTGGGAGAGGGCAGTCTCTGAGACTAAGATGTAGACTAGAGTTTGAAGAGATAAATCCCCTGAAATCCCTTTCCATCAGGGAGTAGATGGATATATCCATCAGTGGGAAATAACACTCAACTAATTGTAGTCGGGTTAAAAGTTTTTTAAAGTTTCAACTCTTTTTCCACCTCTTACCTTTCCTCCTATGCCCGCCTTTTTGAGTATTATGAAGGGGGAGGTTTATAAGTTAATAATATATAGAAAATACTTAGTCAATGAGCATTTATTAAATACCTATTATGTGCCACATAGAGGGAAAACAAAAACAGAGATGAAATGTATCTTCTTGTGTTATTCTAAAAATCTACATGAAAAGGTAGTATGGTATAGTAAGAGGAAGCCCAATAATGAATAAGGAGTTGTCCACAGATCCAGGAGGACCAGGGGGTCAAATACCATTTTTAATATATACTAACTCTGTGACCCTAGCAAGTTCGCTTATTTCTCCTTTTTTTTTTCATTTTGCAGGCCCCCTCTTGACTGGCTCCAGTAATTAGATCAGCCCTAATAATTAGCTTGGTCTCAGGATATAAGCTCTTGTTTACATCCTGAGTCTAAGCTAATTATTAAGTGCTTGCTCTAGCTACTAGCCTTAACCAACCAACACCACCATATTCCTGACACTGACAACCCCCTCTCCCCTCCCTAATCTCCACCCTGCTCCATCTCACAAAAATAATCAAATTAATGACTACTTTTTCTTTATCTTCCCTGACATTTTTCCATATGTATTCTCTCCCACTATTAGAATGTAAGCACTTTGAGGGCTGGAAACTGTTTTTCTTTTGTATTTGTATCCCCACCATTTTAGCACTAGGACTGACCTCATTGGAGATAAGTTGAAGACCTAACATACCCATGGCCTCGCATTCTATGCAAATCTTGTTTTTCTTTTCCTGAAAAACCTTCATGGCTCTGTGTGTTTTGGGTCTTCCTTTAGGTGCTACTATGGGTAGTACTAGAACCGGAATCAGTAAACTTGAGTTCAAACCCATTCTTTGGCATTTATCAGCTGTGAGTGACCCTGGTTAATCACTTAACCTCAGTTTCCTTATATATAAAATGAAGATAATAATAGCATTTTTCTCCTTGGGTTGTTGTGAGGACAAAATGAGATATTTGTAAAAGTGCTTTGTTGTTCTCAAAGCATTATAAAATCCTAGTTAATAGCTAGTGAATTATCTCCTGCCATTTCATCAATTCCAATAAAGTGTGAAGATTCCCATTGGTCAAACCTTGCTTTTGCTAAATAACCAAAGCACTCCCTTTTCTAATCTTACATTTCCCTCATGAGATCTGTTAGATATTAATATTATTATATAACAGCATTATTTGGGAAAGCTTCTTGTGGCACATAGCTGTTCATGCCTTGTTCCCAGAAAGAATAGAGAAGATTTCAAAGCTGTTTACTTTGTCTCATCATTGCTTTTATTACATTAGTTCATTTTCTACCATCCCCATGATGTTCTTTTTCAGACTCAGGAAGTTTTATTTTAAACTAGCAGGCTAAACAAAATGGGATCATTGTGTTCATGCCTTCTCTTCTCTTTGGGTATGCTTGTTACCTCACTGCTATGGGAATGTGACTCTCATTAGCATTCCAGATATCACATAGGCACCATGCAAAATGGGGCAGGCATGATATTTGTCATGAACAGATTCCCTTCTCCATGAAAGTTGGATGTGAAACTGCTCTGTTTATTCATTCTAGTTCATTCTTATGTAAGACTATTATTAGGGATATTATATAAGAAATGTAGGCCTGTAATGGGACCAATTTGCCCTTCACAATTCATTCATTGACTTAAATGGGGGTTTCACATGTACCTCCTCTTATAGCTACTATTCCCTCAAAAGAAAGTGTCAGGACCTTAGGGTACTAATTTACTCATCTCTCATCATATTCTCCTTTTTTATTATGAGTCTCTTGCCTACATTCACAAATTAGAATTTTTTAAAATACACTATGAAATCAGTAAGAGATATAGTTTGACGTAATAGATACAAGGCTGACCATGAATTCAGTAAAACTTGGGCTCAGGTTCTGCTTCTAATATATAGTAACAATGGGGAAGTTTTGCAATTCTCTACATCCCTAGACAATATTAGAGGATTTATTGATCTGCATTTGTGGAGGGGACTTCCATACTATGAATTCCTAACAGTGATTTTTCAAAAACATAGAAAAAGTCCAAAATGATCAAAACCACACCACCAGGATAGAGACCTTAAAATTCTTTTTATTTCTTCCCATGAATTTAAGCATATGTGAATTAGAGAGGGTCTTATTGTTATAGACCAGGGGTAGAAAAACTACTGCCTACAGCTCAAATTTGGAAAGGCAAATTTGCCTTGCCTACTTTTGTACAGACAGCAAAAGGGTTTTTTTTAATATTTTAAATGAAACTTTATTGTGTTTAAAAATGTACAAAAGATAACAACTATTCTTAAATGTGGGCTGTACAAAAACAGGTGCTTAGGGTGAAGTTGGCTTACCACTGACATAAAATACAATGCTATCATTTAAGGGCCTTGGGCAGGTAAGTCCTTTATCATATAGTCATTTCGATTTTTAAATCTTTGTGAGGGCTATTGGCCAAAAAGAGATCAAGAAGCATGTCTGGATAAGTTGCTATATCCTAAAATTGAAGTTAAATACATTCCTGATTAGTTTATATTCATATGAACTTGCCAAGAGAGAAAGAATCTAAGATAGCCATAAAGTAACAATGAAATAATATTTTCAAAAGAACTTACCTTCAAACTAGTGTTTTAAGGTGAAAAAGTACTTTAATACACATCATTTTATTTGATACAATAATCCTATGGCAACTAGGTGGAGTAGTGGCTAGGGCTAGGGTACTGGGTCTGGAGGCAGGAAGACCTGTGTTCAAATCCAGGCTCAGATACTTACTAGTTGTCTGACCTTGGACAGTAATTTAATATCTGTTTGCATCAGTTCCCTCATCTGTAAAATGGAGACAATGATAACACCTACCTCCTGTGATTATTGTAAAACCAAATGAGGTAATATTTGTGAAGCGCTTAGCACAGCTAGGTGGCTTAGAAGCTAGCTGGGCCTGGACTTAGGAAGACCTGAATTAAAATCTGGACTCATACACTTACTAGTTATATGACCCTGGGCAAGTCAATTAGCTCTGTTTGCCTCAGTTTCCTCATATGTAAAATGAGCTGGATAAGGAAATGGCAAACCACTTTGGCATCTTTGCCAAGAAAACCCCAAATGGAGTCATAAAGATGGATGTGACTAAATGATTGAACAACATAGCACAGTATCTAACATATAGTCAGTACTATATAAATGCTATTATTAGTAGTATTAGCAGTAGCAAAAGTAGTTAGCAGTAGTAGTAGTAGGAGTAGGAGTAGGAGTAGGAACAGGAGTAGTTAGTTAGTTAGTTAGTTAATTTATACAATTATTCCCCCCATTTTATAGATAAGAGGAAGTAAGACGTAGTGAAGTTAATGAGCATGACTTAGGTCATATAGCTAGCAATTGGTAGACCTGAGACTTTTATCCAGAAATTTGGGTCCCTGAGTCAAAAGTTCTCCTCTCAATGCCCTTCAACTTCAGTATGTTCTTGGGATCATAACATTTTGAATTGGAAAGGACATTAGAAATAATCTGGTCTGATCCTATCAGGTTATCTGAAGGTCACAAAGGTAGTATCTCTCAGGATGCCTTTACCATTGCTACCTGCCTTTTGCTGCTTACTAACAGAAGAATTCAGTGTGTTTACTACATCCCTGTGTCACTTTATCATCATTCATTCAACAAACATTTACTGTTTACTATGACCAGGTACTGAGATAAGCACTAGTAATTAAAAAAAAAAGATGAAATAATCCCGCCCTAAAAGACTACATTATTTTACATGAAAACAACAATAACATTGAATATCTATCTATCCATCCATCTATCTATCCATCTATCCATCCATCTATCTATCTATCTATCTATCTATCTATCTATCTATCTATCTATCTATCTATCTATCTTCCTGGTGGGAGGAATCAGCAATGAGTGGAGAGGAGATTGAGATAGGTCCCTTCCATGTAGATCATGCCTCTTGAGCTGACCTTTGAAGGGAGCTCATACTTCTTTGAGGCAGAGAGTATACTTTCTAAGAATGGGTGAAAGGATTGTGAGAAGGCACAGAACCAGGGGAGAATGTCACATAGGGCACAAGAAGGAGACTAATGCACAAAAGCCTGGAAAAATACATGGCAATGTCAAATGCTGTCAAGTAGTCAAAAAGTAGTCAAAAAAGAACGAAGATTGCAGAGAGATAATCGAAGTAACTTTGGAGAGAACAGTTGAGTGGTGAGTTCTAAAGCCAGATTGCAAGGAGGAAAGGAGTGAATGAGTGGAGAGAAAGTAGAAATAATCAGAACAGAAATTTTTTTTCTAGAAATTTGGATGTGGAAGTGAGTGGTGACAAAGGGTGATTGCTTAAAGGGATGGTAGGTTCTAGTGAGGATTTTTATGTATGGGAGAGAATTGGGCATTTTTTTAAGCAGTAGAAAAGGAGCTAATGTGCAAGGAAAGTTTTAAAACTAGCCAAAATGAAGGCATTATGGAAGGGGAAAGTTCTTAAAGGAAATATGAGGTGTTGGGACCAAGATCACAAGAGTATTTGTAAGGAACAAGAAGGGACAGCTCTTCCTCAGAGACAGACACAATAGGGGATAGACTGAAGAATGCTGTTAGTGGGTTACATTTTACTATTTCAGGTTTAAGAAATACTCTCAGAACTAAAAGAAGAAGACCTCTGACCCAAAATTATGAACACAAATTTTAAAACATATGTAGTAACTGCCATGGAATGTTTCTGATGAACAGAAATAGGAATGAATGATTTTATCGTAGAGAACCCTTTGACTCCATTCTTTATTTAATTTATTGTCCCAACTATACCTCAGCACAGAAAACATTTGCTATAACTTGTCCAATCTATCACAAATCATTTCAATTTACCCATTTCCACCACAGAGATAACACTCAATTATTTAATCTGCCCTGAAACATTTTTTCTTTTTTTTCCTCCACTGATCTCTAATGCCTAGGCTTTTCCAAAACACATCTGATACTTAAAAAACCCATCCATTCCTTATCTTTTCCAGGTCATTTTTAGCCTTAATTCCCATCTAACTTTTATTTATCCCAACTAGTGTTTTTTATAGAAACTAACGGGTTAGTTCTATTTCCGTGACCTTGCATCTCATCACTCTTCTTATTTTACTTAGTCTATGTTTTTATAAAATGAAGAATAGCTGTTGGCACTCTTAAAATGACAAGCAGCAACAATAACAGAACACTATAGGCTTGGCACTATAGGCAATTATGCCCTTATTATGTAAATACCACCTGTGATTATGGAAATTTATAGTTAGTATTTTTATCATCTATTGTATTAACCTACTGGCACACAAGGCAGATTAATGGCCATAATAGCTATCGAGTGAGCACAGAGGATTTCGGATATTATAAAGTTCACTATCTAAATTAGGTTTTGCAACAGTGCAGATACCTCTGCAGGTATTAACTGAAAAGAAAATAAAAGTTCTTAGAACATCACAATGAAATAGCATGATAACTGTTCAATGTAAAAGTGGACGTCTAAACAAGTTTAAAATTCTTCTCTACCTGGATCCTGGTTGGCGATATGAATGAAGCATATTTGTTCTTATTTTTGAATAATTGCTATGGAAAACAGCGAAATCTATATTGTTTTACAATCCCATGATCCTGGTTGGGGCTGAATTCAAGGAGGATGCTCTCTCTCTCTCTCTCTCTCTCTCTCTCTCTCTCTCTCTCTCTCTCTCTCTCTCTGTTTGGCTAGGCATTTGGATTTAAGTGACTTGCCCAGGGTCACATAGCTAGTAAGTATCAAATGTCTGAGGCCAGATTTGAACTCAGGGATGTTCTCTTTAATTTGCAAGGTAAGGCAAGGCCATCTGCATTGAGGACAGGAATAGTATGCAAAATGAGGGACTCTTAAGTCATCATGAGTTCTGATCACAAGTATGAAATGTAACTGCAAGTTCAGTGACCCTCTTAGAAGAGACCTTACATAATAATGAAAACCTTATTCAATAGACATAGCCGCCATTGGAATCCAAAGACCTGGCTTCAAAACTTAGCTCTAGCGTTGACTACTGGTGCAAGTCACTTAGTCTCTGTGGGCCTGTTTCCTTCTCTAGAAAATGAGGGGATTGAGCTAGATGACCTTTGAGGTCCTTTGTATTTGTAGATGCCTAAATCTATGATTTTCTGTCTATATTATGTAGTTACCCACTACTCCTGTCCCCTACACACACATTATGGCACTGTTGCTTACTTGTAATGTTCCTAAAATTTGTAAAAGGCCTCCTGCCTGCACGGTGCCAAGGGAGCATCATATATGTGAGTGAGAAACCAAGGACAATTGCTAGATCATGGAGACCCAAGACTTATTTTTACTGCATGGGATTACTTACAAGGGTAATCATAAATCATACCAGGGCCAATCTCCCAACCCTTTTCAAATCTCTTCAGTCAAATATGATGCCCACAGATCGTGAGGTGATTTTTAAATGAATAAAAATAATACTCTAGATAAAGGGCGGTGAGACTAAATTAAAGGAACAAAGACCCATTATGCTGCCATCTTTCTCCAGGGAAGCATATTGCCCTGTGTCCTGCAGTACTACACAGTCTCCAGAGAGCCTTTTCCTTCTGGGGACCTTGAATCACAAACAACTTATGGTAGGTAGGGGGGTAGCAGGACCAAGACAGCTGCATTACATAAATTTCAGTTTGTAATAAGTCATAGTAGCTCATTGATAATTCTATGCCCTAAGCTATATATAGGGTGGTAACATCATCATATCTTACAGCCAACAATGTTCTCAGTCTCAGAAGATTAGAACATTAAGATCTAGACTGCAGTTTCAACCAACTCAATCAAAAACATTTCTCTTTGCTGATGATGGCATGTGAACAAATACCTCTTTCTTTTCACCTCATCTTTTCCATTCATTATAAAACGGGAAAACATTACTATTGTATGCAGTAGTGTTAATTATTTTGGAAGGGTGAATTGACTGTCATCTTCCCCAGTGAATCTCTCCCCATTTTCTACCTGATGCCATTAAGGTTAATGAGTGCATTCATTAGGCTGTAGCCCAGCGTTTTTTTTGAAAAATCTGTTCACAGCCCACATAATTATCATGGAAACTGCTGTTCTTCCCACATGTAATTACCATTCTGCCAAATCTCTAACTGATAGAATTTTAACAGATATTTTGGGATTTTTTTTTTGGGTGAGAGTGGGAGTTTACTGACTGCTTACATATCTTTATATAATAAATTATTTAATGGAGCAGGTCTTAGAAACTCTAAATATAAAATTTTAAAAGCATCTAAAGATAACTGAGCTTTCTAACAGAAGTCATCTTTGTATATGTAATCACTAGTAAACACCAATGAATTGCTTAATTCAAATGTATGCTTAGGGTGGAGTAGAATAGGTAACTGACTAAAATTGTGGTCCTGATATATTTTATCCAGATTTTCTTGGATTCAATTTGTAGATTGAGGCAGCTTGGAGGCACCATAGTGCACAGACTGCTGGGCTTGGAGTGAGGAAGACCTGAGTTTAAATCCAGATTTGGAGACTTACTAGCTGTGTGATCCTGGGAAAGTTGCTTAACCATTGTCTGCCTCAGTTTCCTCAACTTTAAGATAGGGCTAACTATAATAATAACAGTAATCGATAACATTTATGCAGTGCTTAGTATGTGTCAGGCACTGTGCTAAGTGCTTTGAAATTATTATCTCATTTGATCTTTACAACAACCCTTCAATGTTATTATTATTCTCATTTTACAGCTAAAGCAACGGAGGCAAACAGAGGTTACAGGACTTGTCCAGCATCCAGCTATAGCAATAGCTTCTACCTCTAGGTCTTTGTGAGGATCAAATAAGATATTTGTAAAGCATTTAGTAGAGTGCCTGTCATATAGCAGATGCTTAATAAATGCTTGCTCCATTCCCCATCTATCCATGATGGTCTGATTTTTTTTATGAGGACAAGAAAAGATGAGAATTAATGTAATTCTATTTATTTTTGATATTCACGTTTTCTTTCCTGTAAATTAGAACAAAAATTTGCTTCCAACTAGTCTATCCATATGCTATGAAAATGTTTTTTCTAACATGAAAATGCTCTGGCAAACATACAAAGTGGTAATTTAATATAATACTGAGGCCCATCTACATCTAAAGAAATATTTTATTCAATAGACTTTACTTAAATGTAGGAGGATGGGGGGGAATAATTCATCTAAATACTTCCAAATGTCAGGAAGCTCATTATCTAATAAGGCAGAAGGTTCCAACTTTGAGTGGTTCTATGAGATAGAAAATGTTTTATCTTAAAAGGAAAAGTGGTTAGTTTCACATTTTTTTTTGTTTATTCATTCCTATTTCTAGTGATTATCTGTCCTTGTTCTAGGCATAAATCATTTATAGAACAATTGATTCTTGATGTTGGTGCAGAATGATGCCTACCTCATTGGTCTACAGCTCCCTAAATCTATCTAATTCCCAACTCTTTTTAAAAAAATTATGGTATTTTCCCATTTCCTGTCCCTTTCCATTTTGGCATATTTGCTGTTCACCATGATTGCTCAAAGATGACTTACAGTGTCTTTGTGATTACATGTGCCAGTACTTTCACTATTGGGATATATATTTTTGGGGACCAAGAGATATGAATAAATCAAAAACAGCTAAGAACTTTTTTCCTATATCCCCACTTGTCTTGGAGTTTAATTCCCTCTCAACCATGTTTGTTCTATTTAGTATCTGTTTGAAGATCATCCTCTTTTATAGATACATTCAGAACTGAATAGGATAAAGTAGTTATGCTTCTTCTTTGTCACTTACTAGTATAATAATAGCTAATATTTATAAAGTATTCTAAGACTTTCAAAGCATTTCATATATTTTGTCTTATTTAATTTGATACTTATAACCATCTTGTGAGATAGTGCTATTTTATCTTATATGACACATAACAAAACAAAGGCAGAGTTGAATGATGTGCTTAGGGTCACATAGCTACTAAGTCAGGAATCACACTCAGGTCTTCTTACGTATACAGCACTTATTATTCAATCTAACTACCTCTATCCTTATGCCCATCAACCCCAATGGACCCTTATGCCATATAACCCCAGTGCTTGCAGTAAAAGAATATGCATTTTAATGCTGGTTCTTCTATTATGCATTTAACTTTGGGTAAATCACTTAAGCTCTTTCACTCTCAGTTTCCTCATTTACAAAATGGTGGGGCTGGAATTAAGGACTCTAAAGTTGCTTCCTGCTTTAATTCTATGATCCTTCTTCATTATTCTTATCTCTCTGGACACAGATAAAAATCATTGCACATATATTCTTTTCCTAAACCTTACCTTGAAAGTCTAATATTAATATCTGATCATGGCATGGAGATCACCATGTATTCACAAAGGATTGGCCAATGAACACAATCTTTAGCCCACCCAAAGAAAAAGGAAAGGTTTTGAGGATGAGCTTGGCAGCCAATCTGTTATCTGAGACCACCTCCACTTCAGTAGAAGTTTATCACAAGAAAGACATACAACAAGAGTTGATCCCTTTCTTTTCTTTTATAGATCATGTGGGAAGAGTATAACAGGCATAATTATTTACGAAATGGATAAAAATGCAAAAGCATATTATGTAGCCTTTTTTCACTTCTGCAGTCATAGTTACAGAAAAAGGATTAGAAGGTGCTCTTCTTTTCCCTATTCACTTTTTGGAGAGTTTGTAGAGTTTTTTTAGAACAATTGCAAAACTAATTTACCTATTGGTATTATTAAAATGAGACCTTTTGACCAATGACCAACAAACTGACATGTTGTTAGAGGAGGAACTTTCTTCCTTCTGAAGAAAGAAATGAAAATGAAAAATGTCACCAGCCTTCCCATCTATGTTGACATGTATTCTGTGATGTAGTAAATAGAGTACTAGGTTTGGAGTCAGGAAGATTGGGTGAGAATCCTGTATTTGATGTATAATATTGATATGATACTGGGAAAGTCACAATTTCCCCGAGTTTTAGTTTCCTTATATGTAAAATGATGACAATAATGGCATCTACCTTGTTGAGTTGTTAGGATCAGATGAAATAATTCATGTAAAGGATATTAAAAGGATTAAAGATCTATATGATTTCAAGCCAAGCACTATGGCACGTCACTCCATTTAATTAGTAGGATATTGTATGCTTGCCTTTTCTCAAAGCTCTTCATAAACTTTTGGAGAGTTTTAACTGTAGGATGGAGCAGAAGGTAGGGTTAGCAAAGAAGGAAACTATATAAGTTGTAATATACAATGGAGAAGAAGGAACTTTTTTTCTTAAAAATAAACCATTTATGGTGGAAAATTGTTTGTAATAGTAGGTAGTTGTTCATTCAAAATTGTTGAGTCACACAAGTCACATGAAGGCTCAAAGCCTCCACAAATCACTAATAATCATACTCATGTAAATTAAAGTAATTCTGCCTTACACTGGCAAAGAAGGGGGAGGGGAGGAGGGGAGGAAAATACTAAATATTGAAGGGCTGTGAAACAATAGGCCCATTAATCTGTAGGAAAACAGGTCCATTCAAGGATTCACCAGACTTTGGTAGACTTGTGAATGGGTACAACTATTCTGGAAATCACGCAAAAAGTCATTAAATAGTACATGCCATTTGGCCCAGCTCTAAAATGAGTAAGCCAATATGCACGTGCGCACACACACACACACACACACACACACACACACACACGTCAAAGAAAGAAGAAAAAAATATATGGCAGCTCTTTTATGGAGGCAAAAAAGTAGAAATTAAAGTGATGCTCATCAATTGAGAGTGGCTGAATTGTAGTATATGAATGTGATGGTACTAATGTTCTTTAAGAAATGAAGAAATAGATGATTTCAAAAAGATAAGAAAAAACTTGTATGAACTGATGCAGAGTGGGGTGAGCAGTATCAGAAGAAGAAATGGTATTATTATGTTAATATTAAAAAAAATGAACAATTTAGAAGGCTTTTATAAACTGATGAAGAATGAAATGGGCAGAACCAGGGGAACAATTAAGAAAACACTGTAAAGACAAACAACTTTGAAAGCTTTAACAACTATAATCAGTACAATGACTATCCAAAATTCCAGACGACCAATGATAAAATATGTTGCACAACTCCTGACAAATAAGTAATGTAATTAAGTTGTAGAATGAGACATTTTAAACATAATCCATGAGGATGTTTGTTTTGCTTGACTTTGTATTTTTGCTACAAGGAAATAACTCATTTTTATTGTTTAATGGGGTAGGGGTGGGAGAAAAATAATTTCTGTTAATAAAAAATTAAATTTTAATACAAATTTTAAAAATGGAAAAAAAATTATTTATGCATCCAGCAAATATTTTGCTAGTACTTTTAAGTCTTTATACATCCTGATTGTACTTCTGTCTTTAAATAAATTTCTCTAGCTAAAATTCAAAGAGGTCTAGTTTTGGTAGAGAGAAAGAGGTGCACCTTGGTGTTAGATCATTCAGGAAGTGGCAATGCATTTGAGAGTACCAGACTAGTGATCAGAGGATAACAAATTACTGACCTTAAGAAAGATAGCTCGGGATTGAGATAGTCTCTCTTTCCCTGGGACATAAATTGTTGTAGTCCCTGGAGAAATCTGGCATCAGCTGGGTCCCCAAGGATGCTTTTACAGCAGCTGCACACTATGAACACTGCTGACCTCATCTATTTCACACCCTAAGACTGGGAAGGGGAAGGTCAGCACAGGCAATCTGCAGCACCACACAAAGTGCCTCTGTATAAAACTTTTCTTCCACTTGTTTCACCAACTGAAGATTTATTTTCCTTAATGAGCTTCTCTTTTGGGACCAAATACTCCAGAGAGCATTAAAGACCTCCACCTTACTGTCAGTTGTTTAATCACATTTTAAAATTAGCTAGGATCAGCCTCAGGGGATGAGGATTTTTATTAGAGCCTGGTTTCAATGTAGGATGGCCAAAAACTTGGAATTGGATTCATGCTGAAGAACATATTTTATCTCCAAAGGCAGAGGGAAGGAGTGCCAGTTTGGGCTTTCTGTGTTATGTATTCATTTCCAAGCAGTTTGGTGATCTTCCTTACCCTCCCACTATAACTTGAATTCTCCCCCCTGTACTCAGATACATAAGCTTTTATTTTTTTATCTAGTCAAGAACCAGGCCAACCTGTTAGTGCCAGTCATTTCTAAACCATGCTCTGATATTACTTTCCAATTCTTTCACTCACCTTAGTGTTGTCTTCCACTATTAGAATGTTATACACTCTTTGAGGACAGGTATGGTCTTTATATTCCTAGCACTTAGCACATGACTGATACATGGTCATCGCTTAATAGATGCTTTTCATTTATTCACTCATTCATTCATTAATTCATGCATTGATGTATGGAGTTAAGGTCCTATCTTTTTTTTTTTCTTTCTTTTTCCTTTTTTTTTTTTAATTTAAGAAATCCTAACAGGAGAGGTGGCTGGATAGCTCAGTGGATGGAGCTCTGGGCCTGGAGTCAGGAAGACCCAAGTTCAAATCCGGCCTCAGATGCTTACCATCTGTGTGACCCTGGGCAAATCAGTAAACCTTGTTTACCTCAGTTTCCTCATCTGTAAAATAAGCTAGAGAAGGAAAGAAAAACCCAAATTGAGTCACAAAGAGCTAGACATGACTGAGAAACTAATGAACAACAACAGAAGATAAGGGGAAATTAGGGGAAATGAAGAGGAACAAAAGAGGAGACATGCAGCACAGGGCAGACTCTTCACCTCACTTGATTCTCCTTTCTCTTCCTCTTTTATTGTTTAATTCAACTCAACAAACATTTGTTAAGTGTCTACTACTTAAGCAAAGGACATATGGCATAATGACTGAAGGTGTGGCCTTTTAGTTGGATAGACCTGTGTTCCAGGCAACTCTCTCTCTAAGACTACAAGCTGCAGAACAGTTTTGATCAGCAGCTGCATTTCTGCAGTCAGCTTCTTCAGTTTGAGCTCCCTTCTTTGTGATTGGGGCAGCTAGGTGGTGAAGCATTTGGAGAACCAGTACTAGAGAAAGAAAGATGCTTCTACCTGAGTTCAAATCTGGCCTCAAATCAGACATTGAATAGCTGTGTGACCCTGGGCAAGTCACTTAATCCTGTTTGCCTTAGTTTCCTCATCTGTAAAATGAGCTGGAGAAGCAAATGGTAAACCATTCCACTATTTGCCAGTAAAACCCCAAATGGGGTCACAAAGAGTTGGATATGACTGAAGCAGCTGAATAACAGCTCTTTGAAATCCTAAGTCCAGAAAAAAAATGTGTAGGAAGAGACAGCACCTCTGAGTTGTAGAAATAACCAAAAGAAGAACAGAACATTTTTCAATGGACAGAAATACATAATTCTGAAAAAGTGGGTGGTGATTGAGGATCTTAGCTCTTCACCTAGCTTTTTATTTACATACCAACCAAATATGATAATGGGAGAGAGATTCCCTTCAGTACTAGCCTCTTCACTTATTTTTTATGGGTTTTGTGAGTATTCACGTGGAAGGATTGGGTGTGTGTGTGTGTGTGTGTGTGTACTATGTATGTGTGCAAAAATTCATGTATAAGAACATGTTTGAGTAAATCTTTTTTTTTCTTTTTAGGCAGTTGGAGTTAAGTGACTTGCCCAGGGTCACACAGCTAGTAAGTGTCAAGTGTTTGGTCTGAGGCTGGATTTGAACTCAGGTACTCCTGACATCAGGGCTGGTGCTCTATCCACTGCTCCACCTAGCTGCCCCCTGTTTGCATAAATCTAATCTGGTGGTTGTAGGATAGAGGACACATTTCCTATTTTCAGTGGCAGTACAGTATTTAAGTGGACTTAATAAAGCTTATAAACTTATAAATCTGGGTAAAAAAAAGAGATACATATTTAGGAATGAACTGTAAATAGGTGGGAGAACTCTGAATAGGTGAAGACAGTAGATGAGTTCCCTGAGAAAGCAGGCATAAAGAAAGCAGGACAAGCATCTGTGCATAGTCATATTTGAAAGTGAAATCAGGGAATTCAGCAAAACAAGGAGCATGTACAGAGACACAAGGCTGGGCACCATCTTGTTTACACCCCTGATTTTTTAAAAGCTTCTCTTAGCATCTGTGGATAATTACAGCAAAAGGTTCAGAAAAGGAATCATCCAGGCCATCAAAGTATTCCACTCTTCAGAGAGCCTGCCAACAATGCATTACATTAATTTACTGCCTTACATATAATTGCAATATTCTTGTTAAATTTTGTGTAGCCAATCAGTTGTTTTTTGCTTTCACTTTCTCCTCTTTTTAATGAAAAAAGATATGGCAGTTTCATTCTTTTTGGTTTCCGTTATTTCTGTACTACTTACTAGTTGTGTGACTTTGGGCAGGCCGCTTAGCCTTTTCAGCCTTAGTTTCCTCATCTTTAAAATGGAAATAATAATTATATCACCTTTCTCTAGGATTGTTGTGAGAATGAGATGTCTTTAAAACATGTTCTATATTCTGTACAACTGTCATCTGTTGTAGCAGCAACAACACTAATACCATCATTGTTACTATCTTTATTGTGATTATTATTTTCCAAAATACATGAATTCTGGGGCCTTCATCTCTGGGTCACTAGGGATACTGAATGGCTTATATACAAAGCAAAATTCTCAGAAGACTAAGGTTAGAAACAGTGAGGGTGCCTTTGAAAAGTAAGCACTCTTGTTCCTCCTCACGTATCGAGGCAGGACCTAGCAGGAGATGCCATTTCATGCCCAGGATTTGGTTAAGTTATGAGACAGATGGAGCAACCAGGCAGTAACAAGGCCATCAAATGGAACTTGGGCTAGAATTCAAACTAATTTGGATTTTAAGGAATGAAAATAATCATACCTGATTACTTAACTACTTGAAAAAAGCCTTGAAAGCTGCAAAGCTACAGTTAGGGTAAAGAGAATATTACAAGTTATCCTGTAAATTGCTCCATCATAATAAATCAGTTAATGTCTCCATTGTTAGGCATCCCATGAATTCAGATTCTCTTCATCTAAGTTAATTTCCAGCAAAGTCAATTAAAATATAGCCTGCTTGTGCATAAGAGCAGAAAGTTTCTTCAGAGTACACATGGGTATGGTCATGAGTGTTATTGTCTAGTCTAATGTCAATATCAGTTGAAATAGATTACTATAATCACCAGCTGATATTAAACTGAGTGGAACTTTGTTTTAGTGATTGTATAATGAGATATAAAATAATAACAGTAACTAGCATTTTAATACTATTCAATTTATATACTATATATAATTTATAATGTATACTATAGTATAGCTAATTTATATAAACTTAACTTATAGATAAATTTATATACTAGATCATATCTAATATGTACATTTGTAATTTTTATAATTTTTATACTATATGTGTATGCTAATTTGTATATATTTATACTATATACATGCATACGTATACATATATACCTATATATATATATATATATATATATATATATATACACATATACACATACTATACTAGGTGGTATTATTATTATGTTATATTCTTATTTGAACTCAGGTCTTCAGTCTCCAAATCCAGAATTCTATTTATTATATCTCATAACTGAATGCGAACATATACACATATGTGTCAGTTTTCTTTTAGGTCTTATCCTCAGGAAAACTAGTAAGGTTACATTAGCTCATTAGGTTTGTTTTTTGTTGTTGCTATTGTTGTTTTCAGTTCTTCAGAAGGCTTAGATATACTCTAAATGTGAAAACATTCTTTAGAATTTGGACAATTTTCAACTATCAGGTGAGTGCTCTCCTCTACTTTTCAATTTATAGAAATAAATATCAACCAAATATATATGACTTCAGGTTTTCTTCTACAAAATGACAATACTCGACATTTTTTTCCATCACAATGTCTTCTTGAGCCAAAATCATGTTCTCAGGCAGGACCAGCTGCTTTATTTCATCTACTCACCTTTTCTGTGGACCAAAGTAAGATCTGATCTCACAGTTATCTGGGTTCCCCTTATGAGCTCTTCAAATTCCGATTTATGTCACATTGATTATTTGTTAATTTACTCTTACTAAATTGTAAGCTACTTGATGGTGAGTGTCTTATACTGATATGTATCTTTCTATACACATGTCCACATATGGGATGTAAACACTTAAGCATGATAGGGTAAATTTGGGTGAGATGGGTACAGGGAGGATCAGGGAATTCTTCATGTAGAAGGAGATGTATAAGCAGAATTTTGGAGGAAATGAGATTCTGTGAGTTGGAAGTGAGGAGGGACTGAATTGTAGTCATAAAAAAAGTCAATACAAAGATGCAGAAATGAGAGGTGGATTATGATGTGTATATCATAGCAAGAAAGTCAGTTGCGTTGTACTGTAGAAAATGGAAAGGGAAGTAATATACGTTAGGAAGGGTAAATTGGGGACAGGTTATGAAGGACTTAAAAGACAGAAAAGTTTTCAGTTGATCATGAACCCATAGCAGTTTATTAAGTAGGGAAATAACATGGTCAGAATTGTACTGGAGCAAAATCACTTTAGCAGCCGTGCGTGGGATAGAGTAGAAACAGGAGAGACTTGAAAAAAGGAGACCTACTAGAACAATGCCTGGAACATAAATATGTACTTAATAACTCAACTCACCTTAATATGCATTTATTAAACTTGTTTACAATGTGGTAAGACTGTGCTAGGTTCTAAGAAGGTAAAGACAAACTGATGAGTTCCTCCCTTCAGGGAACTTTGGTTCTAATGGGGGGAAGCATACAATACATACACAGAGAAGTAAATGCAAGACAATTGGAGGAAAAAGGGAATACTTAGGGTAGGTCAGGAAAGGCTTCCCAAGGAACTGGCACATGATTGAGCCTTGAAAGAAGCTAGGAATTTTAAGAAGTAGAGATGAAGGAGTACATCATAGGCATGGGAAATATGCCATTCTAATTACAAAGGTAGGATATCAAGATTGTGAGTGTGTATTTGTGTGTCTATGGGGGGGGAGGATTAAACATTTCTTAAATGCTTAGCATATGCCAAGCATTGTGCTAAATACTTCATAAATATTGTCTCATTTGATTCTCACAACAACTCTGTGAGATAGGTGCTATTATGATCCCCATTTTACAGTTTATGAAACTGAGACAGAAGCTAAGTAATTACTTAATTTCTTTAAGGAAATACTTTTAGGCCAGCAGTGCTTTAAAGGGAGTGATGTGAAATTTGTATGGAAAGGTAGCCTGGAATCTAAACACTGAACAACTTTAAACAGAAAGTTAAGAACTTTTTATTTCATCCTATTACCATTAGGGAGCCGTTGAAAATTTCTGAGCAGGGGAGTGACAATTAGATCTATGCATTAGGAAGATTATTTTGGAAGATCGGTTTGAGAAAGGAGAGAATGGAAGCAGGTTTATCAACTATAGAGGTAGTGCAATAGTCCACACAAGATGTACTGAGAGAGACTGAACTAGGGTGGTCACCATGTGAGTGGAGGGAAGTTAGTGGATACCAGATATATTCATAAAATCATAGATCTAGAACTGGAAGGAACCTTAGAAGCCTTTTAGTCCAACCTTCTCATTTTGCAGTGAGGAAACTAAAACCCAGAGAAGGGAAGTAATTTGCCTACGGTCATACAAATAGTATGCTCAGAAGCAGGATTTGAAACCAGGTGCTCTAACAGTGCTCTATTGAAACATACTGCCTCCTCTGTTGTGGAGGTGGAATTTTATTAGATTTGCCAACAATTAGAAACAGGAGATGGGGTGAGGACAAGAAAGAATGAAGAGTCAACAAGGGATCCAAACTTCCAAATTTTAGTGACTGGATGATGAGCTATACAGGAATATGGCAAGAGTAATAAATTCTCAGCTGTACGAGTGATTAATACTGTTCAGTTTTCTAATGTCCCTCCTGTTTCATTAGAATTGCCTTAATTCTATGGTCATTCTAAAATGAATACAATGCCAACATTGAATCTGACATTCTAGATATTTCCTGGCTTCTCTTCCTGTTTAAACCTGCTACTCAAAACTGCGCCACACAAGAATGAATTGAAGGAAATAGGGATGCTTTACCTAGAGAAGACCTCTAAGAGAAAGAAATATTTTCTTAAGTCATCTAAAGGGATGTCATATGGACAAACACTTAAGTTTGTTTTATTTGGCTCTGTGAGGCACCATTGGACAGGACCAAGAAGAATAAGGAGCAAGTACAAGGAAGTTGTTCTTAAATCTGCATAAGGAAGAATTTTCTAACAATTAGAGCAATGTCAAGGTGGAATGGAAAACAGTGTGGAATAGAAAAAGAGTGCTGATATAAAGTCCTAATATATGGGTTCAAATCTTGGCTTTGTGACCTTATATCTGTGTGACCTTGGACAAGTCATTGAATCTATTTTGGCTTCAGTTTCTAATATTGTACAATGAGGTTGTTGTTCTAGATGTCATCAAGCATCCTTTCATCTCTAAATCTAGAATATTAGTGTAGCATGGGTGGACTTGCCTATGAGGCGGAGTCCTTAAAGTATGGCCATTAAAAAAATATTTCCTCAAACCTGTCATGCTACTCCTCCCCACCTTTTAATTTTTTTTTATTTTAATTTTTTGCTAAGGACTTCACCTCATACTTCAATAACAACCACAATAAATGGAGGTCATTCACCAAGAACTTCCCATTCTCTCCTCATCTCACTTCATTCATATGGTCCTCTTTGGGGCAGCTAAATGGTCCAGTGGTACTCCACCCATATATAACACCACAAATCTGTATATCTGCATTATATGTGTTCTGTGACATACACATACATATACATACATACATACATGCATACATATGTATATACTTACGTACTAGCTGACATTTATATGGCACTTTAAGACTGCAAAGCACATTTACATGCACTATCTCATTTGGTCCTTACAATAATCTTGTGATGTGAATGCTAAAACTTATTCCCATTTTCTGAATGAGGAAACTGAGGCTTAGAAAGGTTGAATGATTTGCCAATGGTGATACAGGTATTAATTTGAGATTACTCCAATCCAGCATTATCTCCACTATTTTCCACTCCTGTTTCCTTTCTGCTTCTCCTCCCTCTCCTCCCTTCTCTGTCTCTCTGTCTTTATGTCTATCTCTGTATCTCTCTGCTCCCAGAGGTATGTATACATATTTAAAGGGAGAATCTCTGTTTATATGTGTTTTACTGAGGTTTGATGAGCAATGTTTAAGTCAGGCAGGTGAAGCATAGCAGTTCTCTTGCTGTGTTTGCTTAGCCCATTAGCTAAATCATCCAAATACTAGCCAGAAGGTGTTTTTCTCCCTCAGGTTTTTACTTCTCAAGGAAACAAACAAAGAAACAAAAAATCTAGTTCTACAGTGAAGGAAAATGGCAAATCTTTTACAAATTCCCTAATTAACAATTTCTGGTTGCTTTTGGTTCAGCCAGAGCACATGATTAATTTTAAGAAGAAAGGGAGAACTCTGAAAGTGAGCATTGACATTTCTAAGGCCTTTAAGATTCGAAAGTGCTTTTCTCTTAACACCTTGGAAAGTAAGTGGTATAAATATATCCCTGGTTGCCAAGACCTAGAATCACAGAGACTTTGGCCCACCAATGCTATCCATTTAATAGAATCATAGAGACTTTGGAGCACTGAGTGGGAGAATGGAGGATATGTGAGCTGGACTGTTAACAGAAATTCTGAGGAGGGCTCAGCTTATATGGAGTTCCATCAGCCTTGAGGAAGGGAATTTTAAATAGATTTTTAGGTCAGTAAGCTGAAGTGGTAAAGAGGGAAGAGAGGAAATGAAAGCAGAGGCATATGTGAACCGAGGAAGAAAAGGTCAAGAAATATGGCAAAGGAGTGACCTGGAGCTGGGACCAGGCTAGCAGAGCAGTAGCTGTGACAGTTGATGGGAACCAAGTGTAGTCAACAGCTCTTCTTCTTCCTATTGACCCAGAGAATAGAGGTGATTCTAGCTTTGAACTCTGTTATAGATGATGCTATGTTTAAATGTTTACTTTCATTTCATTATTATGACATTGCTAATAAATTGCACAGAATGGTAACAATGCTTTTTTTTTTAATTTCAACTCATTGTGAGGTTAAATAAAGAGGATTCTAGGCTACAGGTGAAGATATGCTCCTGCATTAGCTGATCTAATTAGAGAAAGAGTTTTTATAAATTTGGTCATTTCTGAGAATATTCTAAAGCATATGCATTACACTGTCTTTGAACCCAGTGAGAGGAAAATTTTAAAGATGTGCCAGTAACAGATTAAAGGAACAGGGGATGATGCAATTGTCTCTGAGTTCACTTTTCACAGCCTAGCATCATATATCCTCACCTTATAGGTCCCTACATGTAGGGTTTCCCATTGTGATTTTTTCCCCTTATTTTTGGAATATTTTTCTTTCTTACAAGATCATCTGACTGTAAATCAAAGAACTATAAATAAATAGAAAGAACAGAAGAGTGATGCTGCTGATTAATGTATTAAGTTGACATGCTTGATAGGATAATGTACATCTGGTATTGATTTGGCGGATTTTAGTTGACTGTTCATATGCTAATTATTGGTATGTGTAGGTAGTCATGGTAGCTGCCTTTACATGATTTTGTGCATGGCATTTTCTACTCCTTTAATTTTTATATCTGCCTTAATGTTTTATTTGCTACTGCTTCAAAGCAGGCAATTATCACTTCACTGTTTTATTATTGTCTGACTGTATATCTGTGCTGAGTCTGACATTATTGGCTTGATGAATACAATGTAACTAATATTTGAGCAAAAGATACAGGATATCATATTTGAAAAGTATTGTAATATAATGGTGTTAGAGAAATATAGAAGAAGGAAGGAAGGAAGGAAGGAAGGAAGGAAGGAAGGAAGGAAGGTAGAAAGGAGAGAAGAAACCAACCATTTAAGCACCCATTATGTGCCAGGCACTGTACTAAAGAATTTACAGATATTTCATTTGATCTTCACAACCCGTCCTGGGAGGTTGTACTTATTATCATCCCCATTTTATAAAAGTTGAGGAAACTGAATTAAATAGAAGTTAAGTTACTTGCCCAGGGCCACACAGCTAGTGCATTTTTGAGCCTTCATTTGAACTCAAGTCTTCCTGACTCCAGGCCCAGTGTTCTATCCACTAACTCAGCTGTTTTTAGGTTGTTATGAAGGTCTCTGGGTTTTATGGGTAGACCCTGAGGATAAAAGTAGGATCTTTGTATGAATATTGAAAAGAGTTAAAAAAAAATGAAGATTATAGCTCAAGACCAGGCAAAACCACTCAATCTAAGTCTTAAAAATAATTAGACCTAGTTTATTGCTCCAAATATCTTCTACTGTCATTGATATACTGGCAGTAGGAGATAATAACAGAAAATCGATCTCCAGAACCTAAGTGCCCTTGTCCTCTGAGGAGGGGTTGATTAAAAACAACAACAACTACTACAAAAATGGAAAATTCCTTAACTTAGGAAATGATGCCTCATGCATATCTAGTGAGGCATCTAAATTTTGTAGAGGGATATTTTAGGTCTAAGTGAGTAAGCATCTTAGGAGAGGACCTGTGTCCCTATGGGGATAAACATGGAAAGTTTGGATCAGCCATATGACGGTATCATTATAACACTGGCATACATCTGAGTTAGGGAAAAAAGGACCAAATATATATAGAAATATCAGGATTTTGGAATTGTTCTGGTACTGAAGATTGCCTAAAATCATGTCAAGGATGCAACAACTTCTACAGAAACAAAATGATGGTGGTGGTAAATGACAGCAAAATGTGTTATATTCATCTATTCGATAATGGAGTACAAAGGGGGAAGACCTTCTGATTTGGTAATGCATCGAGTCATAGACTGGAAGAAGAACAGCAAAGCCTGAGGAACTGAATGAAGCCAGTAGATGAGGAACAAGCTCCTGTAGTCATGATACATTATCAATCGTTGAAGGCACATCTAATTAATTGGTCTTGAATTTGCAGAAGGCACTCAATTTTGAGAAGTTGCTAGAAAGATTAAATTGCTTTGAGGAATGTATCTGAGTGTTAATGAGTGATTTAGCTTGGGAAAGACCAGCTGACCAGATCCCGACCAGCTCATGTATGGACCACAGAAGCAAGCCAGAATTATCAAAATCTATAAATATTTGTATCCTCAGTTTACAGATGAGGAAACAGAGGCACATATTCACCCAGGTTATAAATGGCAGAACTGCAGCTTACAATCAAGCCCTCTGACTTTCCAAACCCAATTTGAAACCCAGCTGAAATTCCAGGCCACAGCAGCAGAGTACCCACATCTGACAAAGCTGTGCCCTTCACTACCACCCTTCACCTCTGTCCTGTCCTGTTGCTATTTAGCATACCCCTACTGAAACAAACTTTCATCCCAATGATTTCAACAGTTATCAAGATTGCAGTTTCTAGGCACTTAGGAGATGGCAGATGAATTGTAATCAGATTTCGTGTCAGTACTATGCACACATTATTAAAATATGCATAATGGCTCAGGTATCATGCCCAATCTATTTAGCAATATGACATCTATCATCAGGGCACCAAAAAGCTTTTCCTCATTCTCATCCATCAACCATTCTGTTACACATTTTCTTTAAACTAACTAGCACTGTGGGCACTTAGGCAGGATAATAAGGATGCAGATTTCATTAATACTGAAAAGAGGAGTCAGTGAATTTAAGGAAAAAAACTCAGCACTTGGAATCAGAAAATTAGGGTTTGAATCTTTGAACAGCTGACTATTAACAGTGTGACCTTGGACGAGTCATTTAACTTCTTTAATACTCATTTTCTTTCTTTATAAAATAGGGATTATATTTCTACTACCTAATTTGCAGGATTGTTGGAAGGAAAACACTTTATAAGGCTTAAAATTCTTTTTAATAAATTTGAGTTATTATTATTTATAGTTGTTTTGTTGTGTTATTCATTTAGAAAAAAAACAGATCTGAGATTTCTCTGACCCTGCAAACTCCTAGTAAGCCAATCTCTTCTACCAATACAGGTCAGTATCTACTTCATAATTGATTAGAGTCCCCTGGGTCATCAAGGTAATGTGGCTTTCCCAGGATCACTCAGCTATTTAGGTGTCTGGGGCCCTAAAGTGAACTCAGTTCTTCCTGACCCCAAGATGTTCTGTTTATTATGCTCCTCTGCCTCTTTGCATATTTTAGGTAGTTATTTTGAATAAATGAATATTTGCTTTTACTTCAAGGAATCATGGTTCTATTAACGTAGGGCTTGCCTAAACCTTTATAAATCACAACACTAAGGCTTTAGTAGATGGTCACTGTGTGTTGCCTAGGCCAAAATATTCAGCACGAACCAGTTTGGTAAAGTCTCTCAAAACTTATCTAGAGTGGATCTTGCACTGAAAAAAAACATGGTCCATAACCAGACCCTTCCTGAAAGACTTCCCAACTTGGTAGGGCCTGGTACAACACTGATTTGACAATCTAGGGGCATTTGCAAGCCACAATATGACATCAGAATAGATCTAGAGTAGAGGATGACTGAATTAATAAACACACAAAAGCCTCCCTCTTTTCTTTCTAAGTTTTATCTGCATCTAGAGGAACAATCAAGTTGTTGTTTTGTTTTCCAAGGTATTTGCCTTTTAACTCCTTATGACAATGAGTCATAACTACATAAGTAGTTCCAGAGGCCTCCTTGTGCATAAGACTAAAGATGTTAAATGCATATGGGGGTTCATTAATAGCCTTGTGAAACACTAAGCAGAGGCGTGGGTGTCTGTAAGGCAGAGGATGTTTCCTGATTGCTTGTCATGCACTTGATTTCATCACTAATAAGGCATCCTTGCTGAGCCTCACTAAGGGAGAGCAGTAGCTAATGAGACATTGCATGAACGATAAACAAGTACAGTCTCCTGCTATTCCCTCAGTGGGTTTTTTGCTCATTTTCTAAGATTGGGTGATCTGAAAGGATGGATGCTGTTTCTGTGTTGGCCTGACTCTAGGACTGTATGTGCCTTCCTAAAGTAATCAGCTGAAGTTAAGGATATTTACAGTAAGCCCTGTCAGTCACCTCCCTTCCATACTCCCTCTTCCCTCCCCCATATAAACCATTAGTATAGATATAAGAAAATAATAAGTTTTACAGAAGTGTATGATCTTTTTTTTAAGTTCTTTTATTTTTGGATGGGAAATAGCATAGTAAAGTGAATAGAGTAATGGAAAATGGAAAAAGTTACTTGATTTCTTCATTTCTTGATGCATTTGGATTTATGGGTTCTTAGTTCAAATCCTGGCTCTGACATGTGCTACTTATATCTACGCTGTCTTAGGAAAATTTCTTCTACTCTCTGAGAATCAGTTTCCTTCCTCTCCTATTCCAGTAAATGGCTCTATTCATATAAAAACTAATCTTCCATTACTTCTATTCTCATCAATACAATGCCATATCATCTATAACTCCTACCTATGATGGTGCTGAGGGGACAAGTAGATATAAGATACCAGTTATTTCCCATGGCAATGTACAAAATGGAAATAATCTCAGATGGGGGATGGGTAGTGTCCAGAACTGTGATTTCATCTGGATAGAGAACTAATGATTTGAGAACTACCTCCATTGATATGGGTCAGAAACCCATCTATTTATTACTATCTTAGAGCTGCCCTAGCCATTGAGAGTTTAACTTATTTGCTAATTGACACAGAGAAAGCACCAGGTGGCATAGTGGATAGATAACTGGGTAATAAAGTATCTTTACCTGGGAGTTCTCCATAACAATGAAATCACAGGTCTAGCTCCCATACCTAACCCATACTGTTGGGATCATCTGTATCCTATGTCCAAATGTATAAGTGTATCCTAGGGCACCTTCCTGAGCCCATCTTTATTCTATCTCTACCATGATAGGGATCAAACTATCATTTCTATGTCAATATTCTAGACCTCTCCTCCTTTTTGTGCCAAAAGTACTGGAAGAGGCTGTCCATTCTCATTAACTTCACTTTTTTCCTTCTCAAACTTCTTTGGTAACTTGCAACCTCCTTCCCCCCACCTTCCCCCATTTGACTGATCATACTCTATAAGGTTGCCAATGACCTCCTTTATGTTAAATATGCTGCCTTTTTATCAGTTATATTTTTTGATATCTCCAAAACAATGACAGTAATGACCACTCCGTTTTCCTGAATATTCTCTCTCTTCTCATAGTTTTCAAGGAGCCACTCTGTCTCTTCCTTCCTCTAAGACAGATCCTTCTCCATCTCCTTTGCAGATTCCTCACCCATGTCTTGCTCTCTGTGTGTGGGTGCACCACAGAGCTCTGTTCTGGGTCCTTTTCTCTTTTCTTTCTGTACTTTCTCAAAAGGTATCATTAGTTTCTATGGATTGAGATATTATCTCCATGAAGATACCTCTTAAAGCTACATATCCAACCATTGTCTCTCTCCTGAGCTCCAGGCCCATATTTCCAAATGATTGCTGGATATCCATCTGTACTTGGCAGTCCCATCTCAAGCTCAACCAGTGGGAAAGAGAACTCATTAGTTTTCTTCTTAATTCTAATGCTTTCCTTCACTTCCCTATTTCTGCTAAGAGCACTGTTATTCCTCCAAGTCCCCAGATCTTTACTCTGCAAGCCCCTAAGGTCTTTACTCTCCCTCACAACTACATATCATCAATGAACATGTCTTATTGATTTGGCCTCCAAAACATTTCTCACATCTGTCCCTGTCTCTTTATTCACATGTCACAATATTAGTTCAAGATCCCAAGACCTAATTTCTACTGCCTGAATTCACCCTTATTTCTCCATTCTGTGACTCTGCACAGGCCATCCCTTAAGCCTAGAATGTTCTTCTTCCTCGTGTAAGTCTTACACTTTTTATAATCTCTAGTTTCGTTCATTTCTCAGCTGGTGTCACTTCTTACATTAAATTTTTTTATGATACCCCCCACTGCTGCCTTTTCTGAAATTATTTTGCATTTACTTTCTATATATTTAATATTTATTGTGTATTTATTATGCATATAAATATACTTTTATGTATTTATACTTAACATTTACTCAGTTGTTATATTTCAAATATGGTAGTTCAAATACTCTGTATTCTTCCAGGAGTATGGAAGTATTTCTCAACCTTTTTGTACCAAGTATCAGTACCTGGTAATTCAACTACCAATTCACTTGTGATTATTCTCTTTTAACTTGCCTATTTTGTTTGTTTTACATGTAGAAGAATAGCTATGGGGATGAGGTCACGACCAACAATTTAAGAAGTGCTGAATGGTTCGCAACTGGAAAAAGTTTAAGAAGCCCTGGTATAAGTGAATAAGCTCAATCTCAGGGTCTGAGGTTTAGAGCCATATTATTCTATCAATTATTTTTGATTATACATACAATGAAAAATAGTATGAAAAATAAGTAGTTGTGTATGCTTTTAGCAAAGAACTTTCTGTTGCCAGTAAAAACTAATTTATATAGAATAGAGGATAGAGTATTTGATTAATTCTATATTTATTTAACAGCTACAATGTTCATGCTCTGGCATTCTTATCTGAAAAGTATTATAATGCAATATAATATCCAGTACCCTGAAACCATCTGAATAAAACTTGATTTATGTGCATGGTAGGGATGGGAGTGACACTTTCATTGTCTCAGGGCCGTTGATGAATGTTAATACATTATGCTCATGTTGGATAACAGAATCAGGATTCCAAAAGATCTCTACAGTCTGGAGAAATGAAAAATTTGTATAAAATCAAACAAAATGGGGACAAATGTGAGGTCCTATGTTTGGGTTCAAAAAGTTAATTGAAGAATTAAAGATAGAGGACATATGTGTAGACAATAGTTCATAGAAAAAATATTATGGTTTCTGTTGACTACAAGCTCGGAATGAGTCATAAAGTCTTGGTGTATTTTGAAAACCTTAAAGGACTATGGAAATGTCAATTATGATTCTCTACATTGTCAGTTTTCAACATTACTACCATCTTTTTTTTTTTTAAAAGATAATGTGGGGGCAGCTAGGTGGCACAGTAGATAGAGTTTGGAGTCAGGAGGATCTGAGTTCAAATCCAGCCTCAGACACTTGATACTTACTAGCTGTGTGACTCTGGGCAAGTTGCTTAACCCCAATTGCCTCACCAAAAAGAAAAAAAAAGAGATAATGTGGTATGGCATGCTAGGCTTGAAGTCAAGACGACCTAAATTTAAATGTTATTTTTGATACATACTAACAGTGTGACCCTTGTTATGGTCATCTAGTATCCATGTGCCTCAAATAGCTTCCACATGGAAATTATAGATGGGTGACAATCTGCTTTGTGTGTTCCCACATAGGGCAAAACTATAGCTCTTTCCCGAATTTGTGTGATTGACATACCCCTTGCCTCACTGAGTTGTTCTGATGATTTCATAGGATAAAATCTGAAAAAAAGAAACTTTTGAAAAGGGAAAGTGGTAACAAAATGTAAGCAGTCATTATTTCTAATCATTACATAGAAAGTCCATGATGAAATAATTTGATTCGAGATGCCGGTTCATCGATAAAACTCATGAACAATCTTTGCCTTGTTCTTTTGACTCAGCTCATCCATGTGGCTCTTGTAGGGCATGGAGCTTTAGGATTATGATAAAAGGAGACACTACTGTATATACTTCAGCAAATTGGATTACAGGACACCATGTAACTTAGTTTTGTAAAATAAAGCAGGATTTGATGTAGTTTGTAATGTAATGTATTATAGTAATAGCTCAGTAGAGGGTCTATGGAAAGCCCCATTATCCTTAGATCTCACATTGAATCCTTAAGCTAGAATATGTGCTTTGGTTAAATTTTAAATTCTTGTGAATTTCAGCGGAAAAAACTTGAAATTTGAAGTTAGATGACTTTAGTTTGAATTCTGGCTCTGTCACTACCTGTGTGACTTTGTTGTCTTTCTCTGTGTCTCAGTTTCCTCATCTGTGAAATAAGATTAGACTAGTTCATTTCAAAGGTCTCTTATACCACTAAGACTAAAATCTCAAGATCTTATGACTTTTTTTTTCTCAGAATTCAAGGTCACTGAATGGGGAAACCTATACAAAACCCAATCTAACATTTAAAATTAATAAAAAAAAAGTGTTCTTTTGACACACAGTTCTATACAAAATACTTTACTCATGACAATGCCTTTTTTCCCTAGATGGATGTAATATCATATACCTGTTTTATCCAAAATAAAAAGGTACGCTGTCCTAATTATAATATTCATTAATTCCCTAATTTTATATCATCACATTGTTTAGGTAGCGAAATGTAAGAATCCACTCAATAATTTAGGCATTATTTTCCTTGAGGAAGTAGAAATGTGTGTGTGTGTGTGTGTGGTGTGTGTGTCCCTGCTTTGGAGAGCTTACATTTTAATTCTGGAAAAAGGTCTAGGTGATCAGACTCACATAATAAGTATTTATCATTCCATACTATTTTATTTCATTTTAAGAGAAATTGACATGATCAGAACTAATTCAGCTAATGGGATATTTCCTATTAGTTCAGAATTACACCATTTGTTTTTGTATTTGTTTGGGTTATATTCATCATAAAGGTCATGGGAATATGTGGCCTTGGCCATTTCACCAAGATCAATAGGCAAAAAAGAGCATGTTATGACTTTCCTGAGCAAATGAGTGTTGAGCAAACAACACAGCTTATTGGAAATGACCTTGATATGTTACATATAACATATGAGTGTTTTCATTGATCAGTAAAAGACTGTAAACCTTAAGACTATAAGTGGCAATTAACATTGGTACTTCCAGCAAATGTATTAGTTTTGGATATAGATCTGAAGTAAAATTCTTTCCTTGCATAGGTAACCACATCATATATTTACTGAAGCTGATGGCAAGCCCTTTAGCAAATCATTGTGTTGCAGTGGGGGAAAAAAAAGAAAAAAACAATATTTGAAACCAAAAGAACTAGGAATTTTGATTTAAATTTGAATCCAGGATCTACTAATTACTTTCTTAGGGGCCTTGTGCCAATCATTTAAGCCCCCTGAGCCTTGGTTTCTTAATGTGTAGGATGAGGGGGATTTGACCATAAAGTGTCTCAGGCCCCCTGTCAACTCTAAATTTATGATCCTATATCTTGGAAGACAATCTATATGAATTGTTGTGCTTGAGAACAATAAAAACTTTGTAACCAAATTACTGGTGATTACTTTCTCTAAACTTACCTAGTCTGGTTCTTAGAGGATAGACCGTTCATCACTAAGCCTGTGCTTGTAGCTTTTTCTAGCCAAAGCCTGGGATCCATTTTCACATACTTAGAGAACAGAGAGTCACTTCCACTCCACAGGGAGGCATCAGAAATGACTTTAGTAGAGCTTATTGATTAAGATGCTTCAAACGTTCAGCAGTAGTCCTAATGAAATCCATTTCTACATATAAAAACTGATGACATTTGAGCTGATGATGTGAAAATCAAGGATCTTATGTCCAAAAGGGTTAAGTGACTTGTCCAAGGTCCCACAGGTGGTAAGTGGTAAATCTTAGATTAAAACTTAAGTTTTTTGACTCTAAATCCAAAACCTTTTCCATTGTTCTATGTAGCCTACCCACTACATAGCACCTAGGTACCCCCCTCATACATGGGACCATAGAACATCTACCCTACATTCAGGTACCCTGTGATCCCAATCCCCTGCCCCCAACACACTTTTGGTATTACTCTTTTATCTAGTCAGCCAGAGAGCGTAATTAGTTCTGAGGAGACATTTAATTATAATAGTATAGCATAATAACATTTCACCCCATAAAAATGGTATGGGTGCTCTCATAAATATACATACCATCAGTGAGGAAAATAAGCACATATAGAGATCATGAATGAGAGCTTCCTAGGTATGGCCATGGCATATGTATGGCAAAATAACCTCAGCTGCCAACCCTATCAAAAACCCAATGTCTTCTGGTAATGTTATTGTGTTATTCTCACTAGGCCACCCCCTCCTGAATGTCACATGTCCACAAAGCATGTTGCTGTACTATTTCCTGATGGTCTCATGGTGATGACAACATCTGCTGGGCATTTAGTCTCATCTGGGCTTCCCTCTTTTGGTCTCCAGCGGTGTCATGGTGGCTACTTGTCTTAAATGGTTTCAAGGACTCTGATGCACGTAGTTTCTGCCGCTACCAGCATCTAGGAATCAGCTTTTAGGGTCACTTGGTAGGCTTCTCAGCTTCAATCTGGTAGAGCATAGTGGTTAGAATGTCTCCATAATAAGGACAGGCTGACCACTCTTTAGATTTCTTTTTGCTTTCATTTTTAACTCCTGTGCTTGGATAGATACAATAGCCCCCTGTTTCATAAAACTATCTCAAATTGGGTTCCAGGGATGGGGAACCTGTGGCCTTGAGGCCACATGTGGCCTTCTAGGTCCTCAGCTGTGGCTCTTCGACTGAATTCAAACCTCACAAGAACAAATCCCCTTTATAAAAGGATTTGTTCTGTAAAACTTGGACTCAATCAAAAGGCCACATCCAAGGACCCAGAAGGGCACATGTGGCCTCCAGGCCGCAGGTTCCCCACCCCTGAGTCATTTCTAAGAACCTCACTGACTTTCCTACAAATGAATTTTTGTTGAAAAGCAAAAGCTAAACTAAGGAATCAAGCTTCCTCATCTACCTTGTCCCTTCTCTGAATATTTATCATACACATTTGACAGCAACAAAATCTCCTTTGATTTGCTGTTCTATTTTGTTCATATGTGTTTAGGGAGGAACCTCAGTGTACCTCTGTAAAGATTTCTTCATTATTTCTTCCTACCTCTCCTCTCTTCAAAAGATGTATGAGTGGTACACATCACACACATGTACACAGTCTATCTTACATAAATACAGTCAATCATGTTAGCACGTTTATGAAATTTGGTGAACTGTATGCAGTTAATTGTATTATAAATAGGTAAAAATCTTGTGGTGTAGATAATGGAGCTCCATTTATATTTCACCATAAGACAAGATGTGCCCCCAAATTCTCTACTTATTTCATAGGCCAAACCCCCTGCATGGTGTAAGCATAACATTCTCATATTGGAAACACTGTCCTGTAATGGGAAGAATAGCATAGGATCACAAACATGGTACTAGAAGGGCTCATAAGCTATTTAGTCCAACCTCCTCTTTTTACAGATAAAGAAACTGAGACTGAGGGAATTTAAATGACTTTGCCCAAGGTCACACAAATACTAAGCATCTGAGGCAAGGTTGGAACCCAATTTTTCTAATTCCAGAACTAGTGATTTTCTCAATGTACCATGCTGCCTCCTTAACATTGGACTGAGTCCCAAGTCTTAGACTTCAGTCTTTTCTCTGTTATTCATGAGCTGTGGGATATTGGACATGTTATTTCACCTTTAGGAATATTAGTTTCCTCACCTTCAAAATAAAGGGATTTGGCTAGAATGTGATCTCTAACCCATTTTTCATCACTAACATTCAGTGATCACAAGAACTTCTGAGTGATTCTACCACTGATGTCTGGTCTGTCCTAAAAAAAAAACCACTTAACCTCTGGTCTGTAAATCATAATTAACCTTTCTTAAATTAGCACAAGATATTCAAGTGATAGTTGTCTGCCAGACTATTTGTCTTGGAAATTCTGTCATGCTCAGATTCGTTTGGGATAAAACGATTAAGAAGTGCAAGAGTACTCAATTTTCAATTAAAAATGCCAATGCTCCCTCTTGCCCAAAATAGACCCAGGAGCAGCTGGCTCACAGATGCTCCCTGAGATGCCTCAGCCTGAAGTCCTGGGAGCTATTATGGATTTTGAAGAAACCAGCTCCTTCTCCACTATTGAGGGCCAGGCCAGCCTTCTGTGCAGCCTCCTGGCCATGGATAGGGGCGCAGATGACGATCAGACAGAATGGCAGGCCAGGCCCACTGGGCATCCCTCCTGATAGCTCAGAGAGGAAACAAGGGCTTCTGTGGCTGACATAGAGTTGGTCAGAGACTCAGCAGTTTATGTGGTATAGCTGGCAAGGTTGAACATTGTTTAGGCTGAGCATGGTGTATAAATTGTTCTAATCTTATTGATGTTATAGCATAAATTGTATATACTTTGAATAGTTTTTGTATTTACTTATATGTGTACCTATTCTTGCCGCGCTCCCCCTCCCTACCCCCAGCTCCCAATAGAATAGAGATCCTTGAGTGTGAAGACAATTTTGATATTTTGGCCTCTATTTCCCCAGCCCCTGGCATAGTCTGACATATTGTGGGGTCTTAATAAGTTCTACCTCAGAAAAGGAGTGAAGAAATGAAAATATCCAGAGAAGCAGCTTCCTTTAAAAGAAGGGCACCAGATTTGGAATCAGGAGAGCTAGATATGAATCTTATCCCAGGTCTTTCCTAGCTCTGGGATTCTGGACATGTCTTAACTTTCCATAGTCTCAGTTTTCTCAACTGTAAATGAGGATAGCAGTAGTTACATAATCTCCATCATAGAGCAGTTGTGAGGATAGTGATTTTCAAGTCTCAAAGTATAATACAAACTTTCTTCTAGCTGTTACACAGTAAGACTTTGAACTCTGTGCCTCCACTTCCTTATGTGTAAAATGAGGAAGTGGCACTAGAAGATCCTTAAGGTCCCTTCACATACTAATTTCTATGATTCTATGAGCAAAGATAACAGAATCACATTCAAATTAAATATATGTATGCTATATTCATTAGTCCTGATAAGAAGCAGAGGAATTAAAAGGGAATTAAAAATTAAAAGTATAATTAAAAATTATATATACACACACACATATATACGTATATATGATGCAAAAGGTCAGGTAAGTCCTTTCTAAGGTCCATTTGAGACTTCTCAGTTGAAGAACAGGAGGAGATGGTACATACAGAAGACTTCAACCTGAGCAGTAGAAGAGTGAGGAGTCTTAAGTTTTATTACTCTATCTTTCCTTTCTGATTTTATTCAGTAAAGATATTTCAATGTATAGTATGTGTATGTGAATACTGTTGAGTCTTTTGAAATTGAAAAGATAAGAAGCTTAGTGGGATGGGGCAGATACATTTTGATAGAATTAGTAAATGTGGTCAGCTAATTTGTATGTTTTAAATACTAGTCTACATGGAAGAGAAAGAACTAGACCAAAGCACCAGGAATCTAAAAGATTTGGTTGGGTGTGAGACTGGGGGTTGTTTCCAACATGAACATAGAAGAGGACAGTTAGCTGGTAAAGCAGCTTGAGCTCAGAAAACCTCCTAGTAGCTTGGGTAGAGCTCTCATTCTAAGTATCTAATCTAATGCTCATCCATCTCAGATTAAGGTCCATCCATCTTAGATTAAAGTCCATCTGCATCTGCAATGCATATGTAAGGTAGACATTTCTCTACAGAGAAAATATTTGCACCCTTACAAACACATTTGTATCACCAAAGGACTTAAACTTCCTTTAACACTGAAGGTGTTCAATTAATGCTAAACAAATTGGCTTGAATGGAAATTCTAACTATGTTTAACATGTATAAGAGGTAAAAACACCTTTTGGAAGAAGACAAGATATGATAAGTCAATTAGTCCCACTGCTTTCTTTTACCTCCTACTTTTTAAAGTTTTACTGCTAACTTTTGTTTTTAATGCACAAGAATATCTTGAACTAGCCCTATAAACCCACAGAATCGAACAATCCTCTGACTAACATTTTAGATGACATTATGCTTAATGGTTTCCCATTTCTCTGCCAATAGTAGTCAGGTCAATTCAACAAGTATTTATAAAGTGCATACTATGTTGTGATAAATGCTGCAGTACAAAAAAGGCAAATAAAAATAAAAACAAAAAGTCGTTGATCTCAAAGAGCTCTCAATTTAATGGAGGAGACAACACGCAAATAACTATGTATAAACAAGATACATACAGAGTAACCTAGAAATATTGTCAGAGGGAAGATATTAAGATTAAAGAGGACTGGGAAAGGCTTTTTGTAGTAGGTAGGATTTAAGATGACAATTGATAAAGAAGGAGATAATTCCAGCAGGAGGCCAGTCAGTAAAAATACTTGGTGTTAAGAGACGAAGTATCATATGTCTGCAACAGCAAGGAGTCCAGTGTCAGAAGATCACAGAGTATGTGGAAGAAAGTATGGTATAAGAAGTCTTGAAAGGTATGAAGAGGCTGGCTTATGAAAGGCTTTAAAAACCAAACAGAGGAGAGCATAACCCCAAACATCTGCAAACAAAGCCTTAAGGAAAAACACAGCAAGGCCACAAATCATTTAGAATTCCTGGAGGAGATGAAACAATTAACAAAAAGAGTTTAAATGATTTAAAAATGAAATGAGAGTGTTTAAGGAAAAAGTGGAAAAGAAAAGAAAGCTATAGAAGAAAGAATTAGAAGGGAAATTAACCACTTGTTGCAAAAGTTACAATATCCTGTCCAAGCAACATTAAGTTCCTGAAAATTAAAGGGATTAAAAAGAAGCCCAGGACTCTAAGAGAGAACAAGAAATATTAAAAATGAAGTGAAAGGCATGAAAATGGTAGGTACATAGTAAGATATCTCATAGATAAAAATATCAATCTGGCAAACATTGAGGAGAAAAATTTAAGACTGTCTGAAGCCATGACCAAAAAAAAAAAGGATTATATTTCAAGAAATATTAAAACTCTCTTAGAATCAGAAGGCAAGATAGAAATATAAAGAATCTGCCAGTCACCTAATGAAATATAGGCTGGAATGAAAACTCTCAGGAACTTCATAGACAAAAGCCAGAGCTTTCAGGTCAAAGAAAAAAAAGACATAAGTTGTCAGAAAAAAAAATTGAATCCAAGTATTGAGGAGCTTCAGTCAGAATCACATATGATTTAGCAGCCAGCATTATAAAGGACGAAAAAATTTGGAATACAACATTCCAGAAAGCAAAAGATATAGGTTTATAGCCTAGAATAATTTACCTAACAAAAGTTAGCATAACATTAAAGGGTGAAAAATGGATATTTAATGAGAGGACTTCTAAGCATTACTGATAAAAATATCAGATTTACAGAGAAGCTCTGAATTCATTGAAATGGAGGAATTAAGAGAAGCATAAAAAGGTAAATATTAATGAACAATTGGTACACCACTTATGTTCAATATGGGGATATGATACATGCGTCCCTCTGATCCATATCATCATTAGGTATCACAGAAGTAGTATAATTAGACAACGTTCAGGAATGGTTCTATTATCTTAAGAAAATAATGGAAATAGAAGGGAAGAATAATGTAGTAGAGGTGGGAGGTGAGGGGGTCATGGTGAAAGAAAGGAAGGTTAGGAAAAATTATTACACATAATCAGGTTGTATAAATATATATCTATTCCAAACCTGATACTTCAACCCTGCTCATCTGAATTGGTTAAAGGAGGGAAGAATACACAGAATTATGTATACTTGTGTGTAGAAGTACATTTCACTCAAGAAGGAAATAGAAGGGAAGCAACAAATTAGAAAGCACTAATTAGAAGGGATAGATTAAAAGCGATATTAGTTCTAAGCAAAAGAAACTCTAAGGGTAGACAAAAACATAGCTGCTTTTGAAGCGGCAAAGAAAGAGTATCTGAGGGGATGTTGATAAATTAGGAAACAGATGAACAAATTGTTGTATATCCATGTGATAGAATACTATTGTGTTATAAGAAATGATAGAGAGGCCTTCAGATAAATCTGGGAAGACTTTTGTATGATCGGATATAGATTTGAGTGAAGAGAACCAGCAAAGCATTTTAAACAATGACAACAATATGATAAAGGCAAACAACTTTGAAAGAATTAAGAACATTTTTCAATATAAAGGTCAACCATGATTCTAGAGGACTAATGATGAAACATGCCACCAACCTTTGGATGCAAATAGAGAGAATTCGAATTGCAGAGACTTTTTTTCAAAATATGGCTACTGCAGAATATTTTGGGGGGGGATATAAATATTTGTAATGGGTTTTGTTTTTCCTTTGTTCTCAATTGGTATGAGTGGGAGGATGAGAAGACAGAATTTTATTTATTGAAAAATTAAATATAATTTTAATCTTAAATATAAATTTATGATTTTATATTTGATGTCAGAAACAATGGGGAGCTATTGGAGTTAATTGAGTGAGGGGAGTAATATGGTCAGATCTGTGCTCTAGGAAGATGAATTTGACAAATGAGTGGGCAATGGAATGCAGGGGCAATTCCAAGTGTCAAGTGATGAAAGCCTACAGCAGGGAGGCTATGATGTGAGAGGAGAGAAGGGAACATATATAAGAGATGTTATGAAGTTAGAAATGACAGGACCTGGCAACTAATTGGATTCAGGACTGGGGCAGGGGAGGGTGGTGATGAACAAAGAGAGGATGACACTTAGGTTGTGAGCCTGAATGCCTGAGCAGATGATGGTACCCTAGAGAGCAATGTCGATATTGAGAAAATGGTAGAGTTTTGAGCAAAAAATAATGAGTTTAATTTTGGACAGGTTGAATTTAAGGTGTTTATGAGATAATTAGTTTGGGATATCTAGTAGGCCATTGGAGATGTCAGAATAGAGGTCAGAAGAGAAGTTAAATGTGGGCAAATATATCTGAGCATCATCTTTATAGAGATGAGAGTTGAATCCATAGATTTTGATAAGATCTTCAAATGAAATATTAGAGAGGAAGAAGGGAAGAGGGCTCTTTGTAGGTGACAACCAGGGTTGCCAGTGTGACTTGGATGAAGATTCAGCAGTGAATCCTGAGGAGAGCTCAGAAAGTCCGGAGGAAAACTAAGAGAGAGTCTTGTCATATGAAACTAGAAAAAACAGACTAGGCATTAAAAAGAAAAGGTTGC
Organism: Phascolarctos cinereus; assembly: GCF_003287225.1. NCBI lineage: Eukaryota > Metazoa > Chordata > Mammalia > Diprotodontia > Phascolarctidae > Phascolarctos > Phascolarctos cinereus. The sequence goes on from NW_027556098.1 coordinate 333,142,868, forward strand.
TCAATAAAGTCAAAGGTTGCAGAGAAGTCAAGACTGGTGAGGATTGAGAAAAGACCATTGTCTTTGACAAATTAAAGAATTTTGGTAAATTTGGATAGAATAGAATATAAACTGTCATATAATCTTTTCTCTCATAGCCTGTTCAGCTTTCGTTTCAGGATTTTTGTTTCATTGACAGTCATTATTTATACAGTTCTTATTTCAAGCTCCATATCAGTTCATATAAGTCTCATCATACATTTGTATGAATTCCTAATATTCATCATTTCTTGCTGCATAATATTTTATTACATTCATCTATTACAGTCTATTCCTCAATCAGCAGTCATATACTTTATTTACAGAATTGCATTCACAATAGCAACTACTATGAATATTTTATAGATTGAACCCTTGTTTTTGCCTTTGACTTCTGTGGTGTTTATGCCCAGTGGCTACTACTCCTCTTTGATAGGAACAAGTTAATATTCCCTGGGAATACTTTTAAATAGAAGCAGCAAAGTGTCTATGTAGGCCAGCCTACAGTGCAAAGCTATTCTGAAATCTATGGCTAATAATAAGAGGATCATAAAAGTCTGTGAGCTGGATTATGCATCTGGGATGTACTTGATTAGAAAGCTTTTTCTCTTACGCACATCATACATAGGTATTAAGAAGCTTTAGGGAGTTGTGAAAGTCTGTGATAAGAAACATTTATTAGTATGGATGGAACTTGTGTTATGCAGTAGAGGTGCTCCTGAAAATACACATTTATACACATGCATGCATAAGCAAAGATAATTTGTTTGCAAAGCAAAATATATTTTAAATTCATTATGGGAATTGGATATTTAAACAAAACTAGGGAATCCACTTGTATAGGACAGAAAGTGATTTCCTACCCTATTAATTTATTGGTTTGTTCCTTTTGGATTTTTGTATATTTGGTTTTATTAAAGTCATGTTATGTATATAGTAGAAAATCAAGAAAACTAACTATATCTAGTAGTTGCTATGGTTATTCACTGTGGGGCAGTGGCAGAATGGAGAGCAAAAAGATAAATAGAAGGGTAGGAGTTTTATCAAATCAGAAATGATTTTGGAGTGACATGAGAGCTGCATATGGCTACATAGTTTCTGCATGTTTCAGCAACTGGAGTTGGCATAGATCTTCTGTAACAACATGAATGTCACATGCTATTTCTGTGTTAGAAAATACTCTTGGATTTCTGATTATTGGCCACCATGGGGAAAACAGATTTATTTTGTTGATACCTAAGAGTTTTGAAAATGTGAAACAGTAATGGTATGAATCATTGTTTTGTGGATAAGTGCAGTAAATAACGGTGCCTTTAAAAGGGAGTATGTGGGTAGACTGTAACAAGTTGACTTTTCATGGATATACATTGTACCCCACCAAGCAGGTCAAGGCATCTGACCACCATATATATGGTTTGAAAATTGCATAGTCTAGCACTTGAAACATGAACTTCCTTTATTTTTATCCACTGGAGATATTGAACATTACTTTAACACACATAACTATAATACATGAGATATGCCATCATATGATTGGTAGCAGAATTTTATAGCATGAAAACAGATCCACATGAGTCTAAATGTTTGTTGATCAATATGCATTTGTAAAAAGGTATGTTAAAAAGTGTCCCTTTAAAAAAAAGTGCCCCCTTTTGAACTCCCCACAGGAAGCTCTCTAGGTTAACACACACACACACACACACACACACACACACACACACACACTTACTAAGTGCCTCTTAGACAAGGCACTAGACTAATTACTGAGTATGCAAAGAAAAAAAAAAGAATCATTGTCCTTTTTGTTGAAGTTATCCACTTGGACTCCTTGAGAGTCCAGAATGGATCTCACCCAGGAACATATCTCCGTAACTGGAGATCAAATAAAGTGAGCAAGCAAGCTTAAAAGAAAAGAAATTTATTATTTTGCTAAGGAAAACTGTTTTATGGTAGCAGCTTCAACTTCTTTAGGTACAAATTGGACCTTTTAACAATTAAGTTCCCATGTTTGCTTAAAGTACATAGCCAATCGGGGACATTGAACAACAGAAAGGAAATCATGGGGGAGAGGGGTTGTGCAAGCCTTTGGGGCAAGGCAGTTGCCAAATTTAAACTGAAGGTCAAGTTTGTTTTTCTGCTGTGGTTTTGATGCTGATTCTGTGGAATTAGAATTTCCTTTGTTGTCAAAAAATCTGTAAGAAGGTGGAAGAAACTCTGACAGTCTGAGGGTGATAGACCATGAGAGGTGAAGGCTATAGGCTTGTGTTTGTGTGTTCTTCACGTGTTATCTGAACTTAGATAAATGTAGCAGAGAATTAAGTCAAAGTCAAATAATTAAAATATGTTTATTATATAAAATTATGCATACACAAATACAGAAAAGGTTTGTGATTTCTTCAGTAGGGAAAATTTCTAGTGCTTGAGCTCCCTCCATAAAGGCAGATCAAAATTAACTTAGTTAAGTTCTGTGGCATTGCCTGAAGCACAGAGAACTTCAATGAGTTGCCCAACATCCAATAGCTAGTCTGTATCCCAGGTGAGATTTGGACCTTGTTTTCTTCAAGCTGAGAGATTTGCCTACCATGCTTCTTCTATAGCATTTTATGTGTCACATTTGATAAAGAAAGAAGAAAGGAAAAAGAATATAGTTGATAGTAGTTACACATTCAATTTCATCAGGTGTAACTTGAAGGGAATGGTCAAGGGGTTCATCCCACATATTAATTTCTGAGATTTATTTTCACCAGTAAAATGAAGTTAGACTAATCATTGTGTTGGATAATTCAGTCCTGAAACTAAATGATTCCCTTATCTTATTTCTACCAAAAATGATTTGCTCACATGATTTCTATAGTGGAAGTGTCCTCCCATTGCCAATGTTGGAACAAACAGACTCTCTTAATCACAAGGAAGAGACTTGTCAAATATGAGATTACTTGTACCTGGCTCAGTATTTCTAAGAAATTAAGATAGCCTTTCCTATTGGTTTACTATCAAGAAAAATGCCTCTCTTTATAAAATATCCCTTTTCCTTGACTATCTGAATAACTGAACACATTTCTTGTGTTCCCCATGGCATTCCTTTATTATTATGTCCTAGGAGGGTCTATGTTATTCTATTCAAATGCCTTAAATCAAAATAAAATGTTATTTTCCAACAGTACCATTTATAATATTTCTGAATAACCAATTCACTAAGTTCTAGAATGAAATTTTATGGCTCATTTCAACAGGAACAGCCAACATTTAGGACACCTATAATAGTTACAGGATAAAATGGAAAATTATTTGGATTTTTAGATTATTGTGGCCTCCAAGATAAAAAGAAAGGTGATTTCTGAGACAAAAAGTTTCCATAGAAAGTTCAAGATTTATGAATGATTACCATAGCTCAGAATTGTGACTAATGTTACTTTGATTGCAGTGAAAAATTCAACTTTTAAGAGTCTTCTTTATCCTTTAAGAAAACTAAACCTGCAACTATTATGAAATGCCACTGTAAGAACAATAGGGTTAAGTCTCAATGGACTTATTTCCCTGAAATGCAGATGACAATTACAAAATATCCAGTACCTTCTTTTTTAAAATGCAAAACACAATTATTTATTAAGATAACTTCACTTAAATAATGTTACAAACCTTTTTTTAATTATTATTTTAGCAAGCTTTTAAGGAAAGCAAAATCTAAGGTACAATTTGGTTTCTTACTATTTAATTCTTAACTGTTATAAAGCACTACAAAAATCTAACTCTGGCCTTCCCAGCTTAGATTAAGTGGTCCCTTTATAACTTACCTAGAATTATTACCTTGAATTCAGATGCAGAATAGTCCCAAGCTTGTTCATGATTCTGAAATTTCAATCTAACTTTATGTGGAGAGCTAGTATTATTTCACCTTAAATAATCATTCTTGTGACTACCTTTATGACCTATTGTTGACTTGATTCCTTCTTTTTTCCCCCTGTTTCATATAAATCTCTTGGTAGTCTTTTCTGGTCAGAGGCACTACTGTTAGGAAATTCCATTTTCTTCAGCATTTTAATGAAAACACTAACTTAATCCAACATTTATCAAGTACCTTCTGAGTGCAGTTCATTATGCAAAATTCTGAAGGAGACACAAAGTACAGAGAGGATACAATCCCACCTTCTGTAGACCTCACATTATAATAGGTGGATATGGTAAATACATTAATTACCTCAATACATGATAGGAATGAATAGGTGGGATAAAGGAGAAGAAATTAGTGGATAAGCGAAGGAAGGAAACTTTCCTATATGATGTAATATGTATCTTTGATATGAAAAGACAGGTAAGGCAGGTACACCAAAACAAAGAGAATTTTGTGAATGATAGTATGGAGATGAATATATATCAGATATATCAGATGCCGAATATTCTAGTTTGTCTAGAGCTAGAATATGTAGATGGGAGTTGTATAAGATAGGTTGGGGAGGATATAGAGGGAATGAATGAAATATTCCAAATTATGGAGTGCCTTGAATGCCAAGGAATTTGAGCATTAATCTGGGGACAATTAAGAGCCATTAAAGAGGTTTTTTTTTTAATAAAGGAATGCCATGGGGAAACTGATAAATTAAAAAAAATAAGTATGGCAAATAGCAGAAGTATGGAATGGAGTGGTACATGGAAGTAAGGATAATTGGTAGGAGAATATTACATTAGTTCTTTTAGGGCATAGCAATAGCTGATAAAAATGTGACAGCAGTGGGACTAGAGAGATACTAATAATTACGTGTTTTAACAATCTGTAATTTTTCCAGTATGGAGACTTTAAAAATGGCAATTGACAGCTGTCTTCCTTGCTCTGAAAACTACCTGTTCATATACTCTTTCCATTAATCTATTGGTGAGTGACTGTTATTCTCATTCCTATAGTTTGGAAATGAGACTTTTATCTGTCAAACTTGATGCAAAGTCCTTCCCCCTCACTTAACTGTTTACCTCCTAATTTTAGATACAGTGCTTTGGATTTTGCAAAAATTTAAATTTTACATAATCAAAATTATTAATTTTATCTTCTGTCATCTTCTCTATCCCTTGTTTTTTTCTCATAAGTTCTTCCTCTATCTGTAGAACTAAAAGATAATTACTTCCTTGTTTCTCTAATGGACTAAATATGCAGAATAAGACATATTTTTAGACATGGCTAATGTTGGAATTTGGTTTGCTTGATAAGCATATTTGTTGAAAGGTTTTGTCCTCTTACCCTTTTTTTCCAGTGGAGGGAGGAGAATCAAGAGAAAAAGAAAAAAAATGCTTCTTAATTAATAAAAAAGAATTCGAGTATCTGCACCATGTTTCTAGAATAACTTATTAGATGGTCTGGGAGAGATTTGATAGGTTTTTAATTTATCCCTTTTTGGCTGAGCTCAGTTTAGATATATTGAGTTTGAGGTGAATGTCAGGATCCAATCACAGTGTAAATATTCAAGATGCAGTCTACTGACTTCCTCCCATACTCCCCCCAATCAAGTATGCTTGACACTCCCACTCACAATCACTTATTTTAAAAATGTAATGAGAAATCCTGTGAAGTCTACTTTATTAAAAACTAAATCTGGGAATAATTCACATAGTTCAAAATAAACTCAATACACTACCTTTGCAATACAGAGATGAAATGACCCTTGAGAATTTCAAACGGTATCTGCCTGTCTCCAATAAGAACTATTCTTAGAATCTATTCAATATGAATTAACTTCTACATTAATAATGATAACAACAACAAAAAAAACTTTTGGGAAAGGAGATTTTATCTCTATTTGTGACTTATTCTACTATTTAAGATGTTTTCTTTGTATCAGATCTAAAGTTTAACTTCACAGCTTCTTTAAATATCAAATAAAATGGATGGAATATTTTTGGGTTCACTAAGGCTAAATACTTGTTACCTCGTGGTCAGGCTAGTAGTGGTGAGCTTCCCTGCATTTGACTGGGTTTCTTTAGACAGCAGACACAGACTCTCACTAAGATAATACTTGGAGCTGTTCCATCCTGGTAGAACCTGCCACAGCCTACACTCTGCTGGCCTAGCTTTATTCTTTTTTCAGGCAATTGAGGTTAAGTGACTTGCCCAGCATCGCACAGCTAGTAAGTGTTAAGTGTTTGGTCTGAGGCCAAATTTGAACTCGGGTCCTCCTGACTTCAGGACCAATGCTCTATCCACTGTGCCACCTAGCTGCCCTCTGGGCTAGCTTTTAAGAAGCTTCGGATCATCTCCATGACACAATGAGGCATCAGCATATTATCAAAGTTGGACAGAAACTGATTTTGCCCAGGAAAAAGCCCCCTTCCTTCCCTCCCTCCCTTTCCCTCTTTCTTTTCTTCTCTTCTCTCCCTATCCCTTTCTTTCTCTTGCCCACTCCCTCACACATGACAATAGAGTTTTTACTTTGATACATAAATCTATGATTTCATTTACTATGTTTTCCCCAACTCTTACACCAGATTGCACCCATCTACGACTTGTAGGGGTCTTCATTAGTTCTCATTGCTGAAACATTCATCACTCTATAGCTAATCTGGTGATAAGTCTCTCTCTACTTGTTTAGCTACCCTACTTGGTTTGAAGAAAGTAGACAGAATGTAAGGTTCATATTTAAAGCCTTTCCAGGAGAACCTGCCAGAGTGGATATTTTAATTAGCAAAGCCTTTGAGAATCCACCTTCATGCCATGTTAAGACATCAGCAGAGCTGTAACTAGGGATTTTCTGACCTGAAGCAGAAACAATTCAGCAGTATGGAGGGGACAATATTGGACCAGGGGATATTATAACCACAGGTGTAGTCACAGCAGCATGGGTGGGTGATAAGTACTCAGTCCTCCAAAGAGGACTGATTCCATGACTCCTTGGTGGAAGGATGGGTGAGTGATAAAGGTAGCATCATACTATGTAGACTGGCAGAGAACCATTATGTGAATAAACAAGGCTTATGAACCCCTATGGGGAGGAAGCACACTTCATGATTTTGTCACTCCTGGGCAAAGCTCCAGTTGCTGCATCCTAGTTATAACTCTGGGCATTGGAGCACACACACATACAAATACACACCTACACACACACACACACACACACACACACACACACACACATATATACATACATATACAAAAGTGTATGTTTGTATTCTTGTGTGTGTGTGTGTGTGTGTGTGTGTGTGTTTGTATATTCTAATGCTTAGAACCATAACTAGGACAGAAGAACTGGGGCTGTGTTCATGGGTGTCAAAATCCACAAATATGTTAAATTATTATTATTTTTAAATCAGGAGCATTATATATAGCTATGAGAAATTAGTTTCATTTTGGAGGCTCTTCCCTATCTCCAGCTGATAATACCATGTTGATCTTTGGGTAAATTAAATTATTAAGGATTGAGGTACCCTTTGTATCTATTTGCAGGGAAACATGAAAGCTCTGTGTTTTAATTCCCCTAGAGGAAAAGTTCAGAGCCCTGTGGCATATGGTCAAGGATAGGGAAGTCCCGTGGAAAAGAGGGTATCTGAAGTAGGCGCAACAACATGAGTGAGGATGTTTAGCCTAGAGAAGAGAAAACAGTTGATGTGTGCCAGATGTATTTGAGAGACTACAATGTGAAATACATATTTTATTGGTTCTCTTCATAGGCAGAAATTAGAGAGATAAATCTTGACTCAGAGTAAGAAAAAGGGTTTCTAAAAGCTAGAGTTGTCCAAAAATGAAATAGGCCACCTCAGAAGATAGCACATTCCTTATGACATTCAGTGTTGTGTAAAGGATGGATAACCAAATTTCAAGTGTGGTGTAAAGGGAATTTATTTTCTGCCATAAGCTGGACAAAAATGACCTGTGAGGTTTTTCCAAATGTGAAAATTTTATGTGCCAGATGACTGACATTCAAATGTTCCCTGATCTACTCCCAATGTTCCAAATCCATTTCTCATTGCTACCTTATAGAACCCCTCTCTGTGACCTGAAGTTCACTCCACAGCAGGATCATTGAAGATATTTCAGTTTAGCCAGATGAGAGGAACTTGAAGGGCTATGAGTGGGAAGAGGGCATGACAGTTGTCTTCAAGTATTTGAACTGGTATAATCTGGCAGAAGGAATAGATTTGTTGTTTTAGGTCCTAAAGGTTAGAACTAGGAAAAATGTATAGAAATTTGAAAGAGGCAAATTGAATTTAATATAATGAAAGGACAACCTCTCCTAAAAACAAACAAAAAACCTTCCTAACAAGTAGTGCTATGGGAAATATTTTATCTAGGGAATTGTAGAAGGTAAGGATGGAAGAATAGCTGAGGACAACTTATAGCGTGTCTGAATGCCATCCTAAGCAATTTGGATTTCATACTTAAATAGTTTTATATTTGTCTGTGGCATAGATTGTGATACTCCCAACAACCCAGAGAGGTTTCTATTAAAATTAGTTTGTAAATTTGTGTTCTTAGGGCACAATACCAAATAAATAATCATTGTGTGGGGTGTGTGTGTGTGTGTGTGTCTCTGTGTGTCTATGTGTGTCGGTGTGTGATGGTATGAGACGATTCTGAAGACCTGGATTGCAGATGGAAAACTTGCTTGGAATGAAAAATAAATTGTAGCTAATCTCCATATATTGATCCAGTCCTCAGTCCCAAAGATTAGCATTAGTCCAAATAAGAAACCAATTTTGCCTCCAGTTCCTTTGAGAAAAGAATTTAATGAGGAATGTTGCTATAACAAAACAGAAGTATCTTCCACAAGGGCTGAGGACACTAGATCATTTAGGGTTTGGGGGGAGAGAGGAATTCCAGGGTATAGACATATATCTAGGTTTGTATTTTAGGTGCTTTTGAAGCAGGGAAAAGAATAATTCAGTGGATAGCAGTTCCACAGATAAGGACAGGCCATGTGAGAGAGATATACTCAATTTTGGAAGCTCATATCATCTGGCTTAAATGAACCTAGAAGCATATTAAATGATGCAAAAATCCCTATAAAGAAATGACACATTAATCAACATGGGGATGGATTCTCTGGGGCTGTCAAGTGAAATGCTTCTAACTGACAAAACATTTTCCCCCAAAGAGATCCCGTTGTGTAGGTTAAATTAAAGGTCCCTTTGAATCTTTCTCAAGAGAAGTTACCAAGAAGAATGCAGTGCTCTCAGAGATTTTTAATGGAATTGGAGATTTCTGAGTTTGCAGGGACCATCTATTCCAATATCTACCTGACTAGAATCTATCATATAATGTCTTCAACAAGTGATTATTCCAAATCCACTTGAAGCCCTTTAGGGCTTTTCGAATCTTGGATAGCTCTAATCATTGAGGGTTTATTATTATTGTTTCCCTTTTATCTTGCCTAAATATGTTTCTCAGTAATTTCTATTCATTTTCCTACTTCTGCATTCTGGGACCAAATAAAATAAATCCAATCTTTCTTCTATAAGACAGCTCTTTAAATACTTGAAGACAGCTATCATGCTTCTCCTCAAGATTTCTCTGGCACAGACTAAACACCCCTAATTCTTTAAATAAATCTTTGTATGGTGTGCTTTTGAATTCTCTTAGTCCAGTTTTCTTCTCTCTTATTGTGCTACAGGTTGTAATGTCCTTAAAAATATTGTTCCTAGAACCAAACACAATATTCCAAATGTGGTTTAATGAGGGCAGAATACATTGGGATTATCCCCTGCCTCCTTGTAGGCACTGAATAATAATATACCCAAACATCAAAATAACTCTCTTAGTTAGCACGTCTCTCTCTTAACTGATATTAATGATATAGCAAAATAAATCTCTTAATTTCCCCCTACCCTGCAGTAATGTTCATATAGCCTAACTTCACCAGTTTGTATTTCTGCAGCTGATTTTTTAAACCAATTGTAAGGCTTTCTCTTTATCAGTATTAACCATTACCTTATTAGGTCAGACACATCACCATTCTACCCTGTCAATCATTTCAATTCAGCAAACATTTATGAAGTACTTACTATTTGGAAGGTACTATTGTTTCTAGGGAACCTATGCTAAATCTTTTGGGATCTTGATTCTGTTACACTTGTCGTCTGCCTTTCTCAGTCTGGTGTTACCTCTGATTTTATTCAATCAATAAACAAGGATGAATTAAGCAACTATGATGTGTCAGGGACTTGGGATACAAGGACAGAAATGGTATAGTATCTGTTTTCAAGAGGCTTATAGTCTATCAATTATATTAAAAACCATATTAAGTATAAATTCACCCAGTTTTTGACAAAGGGGTTGAACAGGGTCAGGTACTAATCTCCAAGTAGGGATCACTCCTGTAGAGACCTCCTTCTAGGCTGACATCAATCCATCAGCCATTGTGTTAAGCTGTCAGTTCTGAAAACACTTAGCTATACTGTTGTCCACCCTTCATTTCTCCATCTTATCTCCAAGTATATTGTTAGACTTTTCATTAAGCACCCCACAAAAATCTATGCAGTTTAAGTCTAGGTCCCTGATCCGCCAGTATACTTACCCTGTCAAGCAAGAAAAGGGGGCTAGTCTGGTAGCAGTTGTTCTTGACGGAATTTAAGCAAGTCTATGACGAATGGCACTGATTTTGGACAATTTTTTTTCATTTGAGTTTCAAGTGCAGGAGATTTTGTGCTGGATGGAAATTAAGAATCATCTCTTGCATATTTTAAAAGTTAACAAACAGAACCCAGGTAACTATCATCGAAATAATTTCTTGGATGAAGCTTCAAAATTATATGGTAAATATCTATTGAACAAACTAGAAGCCTGGGACAAAGCCAGTGCTATTATCAGCTCCAAATAGGCAGGCTTCAGAAAGGGAATATAAATTCTATTGTTTAGCCCAACAGGCCACAGCGTCCTATTCAATATTTCTATTCTGTTTCTGCAGCTGTAGCTTCAGCCTTTGACTCCATCAATAGAGACCGATGCTGGTTCTGATGAGCTGGCCCACGTGCTGGGAAGCTATCTCTTCTTGTTGCGACAACGGCTCCCCTGGGAGAACCCTATCAGGGGAAAGTAAGGATTTCTAGTTCCCCTGGCAAATGTGATTTCTATTGACCAAAGAGAGAAGCAAAGCTCTTACTTAACCCCCATTGCTATTCAACTTCACATTAGCTGCATCATTAAAAAAAGTTTTCTGACACAGATTTGTTTCTTTTCTCACTTGTCTATTATAGATTATTTTTCTTTCTTCTGCCTGTAGGTCGTAGATAAGGCAGTAGGGTGTAATGATAAGAACATGGGAACTGGAGGCAAGAAAGATGTGTTCAAATGCTGCTACTGATACTACATGGCCTTGCATGGATCCCATACACTCTCTGAACCACAGTTAACCCATCTGCAAACCTAGATTAAAAAACAACTGTAATTCTTAGTTCACAGAGTTGGTTTGAAGAGATAATATATGTAAAATAGATTGCAAATTTTAACAAATGCCATTTATTATGTAGATATAGTTCAACTATTACATATTCATTTTCTTTAGGTATAGACATTTCTCTTTAGGTGTAAACTTATTTTTTTTTCCATTGGATTAGGGAGCTGTCTGCTAGCAAAACTCCCTTTATCAGTACATATCAGCAACTATTCTGCAACTTATTAGTTTAGAGAATTGCCTGGATGAATTGAGATGCTAAATGACTTATCCAGGGCCACACATGTAGCCATTATGCTTCAAAGCTAGCACTTGAACCCAGGTCATCCTGCTGTCAGGTTTTCAATCTATTACATCATGTTGTTGTTCAGTCATTTCTGACTCTTTGTGGCCTCATTTGGGTTTTTTTTGGCAAAGATACTAGAGTGGTTTGCCATCTCCTTCTCCAGCTCATTTTCTAGATGAGGAAACTGAGGCAAGCAGAGTTAAGTGATACCTGGGATCATGAAGCTAGTATCTGAGCCTGGATTTGAACTTAGGTTTCTCTGACTCCATGTTGGGTATTCTATCCACTGCCATCCAGCTGCCCTACCATTATGCTATGATCCTATTCTATTTATTCAAAAGACTATTGGCTAAACCCAGTAACTCTTATAAAGAATAATGATTACATAATAACTATTCAAAAATCAAAGTAACAATTTTCTAAGAGATCTTCAGAAAATTCAGGTGGACTCTCAAAAATTAGTAAATTTGAATATCCAGTCATTTTTTTTTAATATTACACTCTTGGAAAATCCATTTCAAAATGGCCAAATATAAAGCTACTAAGATGATGGGGAGGCATACAGTCATGTAATTGCTCAGACGATATTCATGTGATCTGCTGAAGTGCTAATAATGCCGGATGCGGAATCAAAGGGGTTGGGTTTCAATCCTGATTCGCTTATTTCAAATATGATCTTGGACAAATCACTTAGCCTCAATGCAGCTGTTTTTTTGATCTGTAAAATGTAGTGGTATGACTGGAAAATCTCTAAGGTTCTTTCTGTGTCTAAATCTCTGGACATTTGCTTACTCTTTCCTTTAAAATTCTCCCTGAGACAGCAAGCCATCTTTACAGCACAGAAGTGTCAGATTGGGACAAAATACAGACAGAAATATTACTGTGACAAGCATTCACATAAAATTCTAATCATAGCAATGTAGCTGCCATTTTTATTATTTTAAGATTTGAGGAACATTTTATATACTCATTTGGTCTTCACAACAGCCCAGTGAAGTGGGTTTTATAGTTATTACTATCTTTATTGTACAGTTAGAGAAACTGAGTCCCAAAGAAATTTAGCGTCTTAACTACATTCATGCAGCTTGTAAGTCTTAGAAGTAGAAATCAAACATACATATGGCCTGACTCCAAGTCATCTACTATATAATGCAGCATGGTACAGCAGAAAGTATACGGATTTGGCGTGAGATGATCTGAGTTCTAGTATTATCTCTTTTATTTATGACGTATGGGACCCTGTTTCTCACCTGTACAATGAGGAATGTGGACTAGATACCTATAACATTCCTGTCAGATCTAAACTGATGATTCTCATACTGCCTCCTTAGCATTCCTAGTAACATTTCTATACGACTGGTTTTGCTATTACCCAATCATACTACTTTACAACACTCTATCATTGTAAAAGTGTTAAACAGATGATCTTATTTGATCCTCAGAATGACCTTGAACTTGAAGGTCTTTAAGCAAAGTCTGAGTAGCCATTTGTCAGGGAGTCTGCTTAGCAAATTCACATTCTAAGTAGCGATTAGACTAGATGTACTTTGCCATTCTTCCACCTTTATGATTCCATGATTGTATCTTGGAAGCTCCAAGTAATCCATCAAAATTCCTGAGGAATAATTGAGATTCTTGTCTTTGTCATAGGGATTGGAAACAATATCTCAAAATCTTTCAGCATTCCCCTATTACATAATGGGAAAAAAAATGAGATATTTTTGTTTGTCTTTCTGAGCCCTTGTCATTCTGGTGTTTCCTGATCTAAATTCATCTCCCATGTAGTCTGTGTCCTAGACAAACTGTACTAACAGTCACCACTACACATGCCCTACACTGTCTTGCTTTTGCTCACACTGTTATCTATGCCTGCAATACCACCTTTGGCTCAATTCCCTTCAACTATTGAATTCCTACCCACCCTTTAGAGCCCAAAATAAATGCCACTTCCCTCAAGAAGACTTTATAACCCCATTCCCTGCCCCCCAACAATTAATAATAGTCAACATTTACGTACAGTGCTTCAAAGTTTGCAAGCCACTTTCCATACAGTGTCTCATTTGAATCTCACAACAATCCTAGGAGGTAAGTGTTATTATTATCCCCGTTTTACAGGTGAGGAAATTGAGCTAAGAGAGGTTTAATAACTTGCTTAGGGTAACACAGCTAAGATAAGCATGTGAGGCAGGATTTGAACTCAGGTCATCCTGACTGCAAGTCCAACACTTTATACACTGCAACACCTAGCTGCAGGTGGCTTTTTCTTCCTATGACTTCATATAGCATTTTACTTCCACATTTATTATGTTCATGTTATGTGGTTTTCCACTTACAAGATAGCAAACTCTGCATGAGTACTATAAACATTAATTCTTTGATGGATCTGTGGTCTTATTTATGGTGGTATTCCTTCCAATGGAGCATTCTGCAATCCCTTCATGTCTTTCACTTCGAGACACTCTTCTCTCTGTCTTCTCCTAAATCATTCTCAAGACTCCTACTCAGTGTGCTTAAAGCCTTCCTCTCAATTTCATATTATTCAGGTAGCATTATAGTGCCAAGGGTGTTCACCAGCTATCTCTCACTCTTGCTACATGACTAGTCCTTTTTTTCCATTCACACATCTTTTTTTATGACTTTTTTGGCATTTTCCCAGTAACTGCTCATTTATAATATGGTTCAGCTTGTTTATTGCTATAGAGGAAGCCAGCTGCCTGCTTTGAAGATAAAATGCCAACTTTTAAGTCAGGAAGACCTACATTTAAATTCTGCCTCAGACACTTACTGACTGAACCATCCTGTTCAAGTCATTTAACTTCTCAGTTCTCTAGGCAACTCTCTGAGACTATTAGCTACAGAAAAGACACTGACTTTGTTGAAAGAAGGAATTTTCTCACTTAGGAGTTCTCTATGTCAATATAATAGTTCACAAGTCCCCAAAATTGAGCATAAAGCCTTACATATAGCAAGCACTTAAGTGTTTATTGAATTCTTAAAGTGAGCATTCTCAGAATAAATGTCGAAATAATCTTGAATATTTTCACTATGCCATTATAATTCAATAGCAGTATCATAAACAAAATGTTATCTGGGTGGGAGTGTTAGGTATTATAAACCCCCAAAGTAGGTGGCAAGTAGATGTGAAGTTGGGGCTAGTGTGTAGCTTTCCAGAACTACCAGGGACAGAGGCTGTTATTGCCCTTGGTAGCCCTGTTTTCATAATCAGAGGTATGACCTGTGATACATGTAAATATTGCTAACCAAGCAATATATATTTATGACTTCCCATGTGGGAAAAATACAATGTATACTTTCAAAGAGTACCTAAAGGAAGAGAAAAAAACAAACAAGTAGCAGACTTATTCGTTAGCTTCCTGTTTATGCTTCTTTTTTGTAAGGCTAATCATTCATTAATTTTAATAACAATCTCATGATGCTAAGGATTGTAAGTGCATAACAGTTGTGAGATGATTGGATTCAGCAGGTACATAGGACTGTTAGTAGCAGTAACCTAGACTCATAGTAGTACTTTTAATCAAGGTACATATGTCTTGTGTAAACAAATAACTGCCCTTTACGATAAAAGTGAAATCAGGACTTTGATTCATAAACAAACTCATTGCCCTTCCTTGATGTAGGTAATTTGCCACTTTGACATGTACATAACATATAGATAGATTCCACAGGTGATGGCCTATTTGCAGTTTATAGCCTCCTCATCTTCCTGTTTTTCATAACCATAATAAGTCCATTCCAAACAAACTTACTCTCCCAATTTTCTTCACTTTAAACTGACATTAAGGTAGAATAATTGTGCTGTTGAAGGTAAATTTGACCTCCCTTGGGCATAGGAATAATTTTAAATGAAATTTTCCTTGTAATTATGAATTTACTAGTAATAATAATAAATAATAATAATATTAATAAAATTCCATTTAAAATTACTGTTGATATTATACAATATTTAGGAGGCTATATCCTGAAACAGACCCACAAACTATATGAACACAATTACAAAATGCTTTCTATACAAATAAAGTGAGACCCAAATAATTGGAAAAACATAATTTGCTCATGGGTAGGCCAATCTAATATGATAAGAATGACAATTCCACCTAAACTAATTCAGTTATTCAGTGCCATGCCAATCAAACTACCAGAAATTATTTTATAGAGCTAGAAAAAATAATAACAAGATTCATTTACAATAACAAAAGGTCCAGAATATCAAGGGAATTAATGAAAAGAAATGCAGGGAAAGGTGGCCTAGCTGTTCCAGACTTTACATTATATTATAAAACAGCCATCATCAAAACTGCTTGGTACTGGCTAAGAAATAGAATGGTGGATTGGTGCAATAGGTTAGGTTTGCAAGAAACAGTAATCAATGACAACAGTAATCTATTATTTGATAACTCCAAAGATCCCAGCTTCTGTGATAAGAACTCACTGTTTGCCAAAAAAAGAAAAAATGCTAGGAAAATTTGAAAAGAGTATGGCAGAAACTAGGCATAGACCAAAATCTCAACCATATACCAAAATAAAGTAAAAATGGGTTCATGATTTAGATATAAAGGCTAGTACTATAAGCAAATTGGGAGAGCAAGGAATAGTTCATCTATCAGATTTGGGGAGAACAGAAGAATTCATGGCCAAACAGGGGATAGAGAACCTTATGAAATGCAAAACGGATAATTTTGATTACATCAAATTGAAAAGTTTTTGTACAAACAAAGCCAATGCAACCAAATTTAGAAGGAAAGTAGAAAATTGGGAATGAATTTTTTACAAACAGTTTCTCTGATAAGGGCCTCATTTTAAAATATATAGAGAATTAAGTTTAATTTATAAGAATACAAATCATTCCCCAATTGATAAAAGGCCAAAGGATATGAAGAGGCAGTTCTCAGATGAAGACATTAAAGTCATTTATAGTCACAAGAAAAATTTTCTAAATCACTACTGATTAGAGAAATTCGAAACAAAACAACTCTGAGGTACCATATCACACTTATCAGATTGGCCAACATGACAAAACAGGAAAATGATAAATGTTGGAGAAGATGTGGGAAAATTGGAACACTAATGCATTGTTGGTGGAGTTGCGAAATGATCCAACCATTTTGGAGAGGAATTTGGAACTATGCCCAAAGGGCTATAAAAATGTGCATACCCTTTGACCCAGCAATGAAACTTCTAGGTCTGTACCACAAAGAGATCATAAAAATGGGGAAAATACCCACATGTACAAAAATATTCATGGCATCTCTTTGTGTGGTGGCAAAGAATTGGAAATTGAGGGAATTCCCATCAGTTGTGGAATGGCTGAACAAGTTGTGGCATATGAATGTAATGGAATACTTTGTGTTATAAGAAATGATGCTCAGGCAGACTTCAGAAAAACCTGGAAAGACTTGCATGGACTGATGCTGAGTGAAGTGAGCAGAACCAGGAGAACATTGTACACAGTAACAACCATATCGTGTGATGACTAATGTTGATAGACTTAGCCCTTCTCAGAAATGTAAGGATCTAAGACATCCCCAAAGGTCTCATGATGGAAAATGCTATCCACACCCAAAGAAAGAACTATGGAGTTTGAATGTAGATCGAAGCATACTACTTGCTGTTTTTTTCTTCTGTTTTGTTTTGTTTTCTCTTTCTTGTGGTTCCTCCTATTGGTTTTAATTCTTCCTTACAACATCACTAATGTGAAAATGTGTTTAATAGGAATGCATATGTATAGAATATATTAGATTATGCACCATCTTGGGGAGGGAGGAGGAGAAAAATTT
Source organism: Phascolarctos cinereus (assembly GCF_003287225.1). NCBI lineage: Eukaryota > Metazoa > Chordata > Mammalia > Diprotodontia > Phascolarctidae > Phascolarctos > Phascolarctos cinereus. The sequence goes on from NW_027556098.1 coordinate 333,160,336, forward strand.
AAAACTCAGCTTACAGAAGTGATTGTTGATAAATTAAAATAAATTAATAAAAAATGGAAAAAATAAAGTGAAGTTTTCTTTGTAATTACAAATTTAATAGTAACAATAGTAATAATAATAATAATAATAATAGCATTTATATATCACTTTAAGGTTTGCGAAGCACTATGTATGTAATTTCACTTGATCCTCACATCAATCCTATGAGTTTAGTGCTATTATTATCTCTAATTTACAGATGAGAAAACTAAGACAGAGAGGTGACTTGCCCAGTGTCACATAGTTATTAACCATCTGAGGCCTTATTTGAACCCAGGTCTTCCTGACTCCAGATCTGGTGCTCCATCCACTGCAGCAACTAGCTGCCAAGGTTAAAAATGCACACATGTGTATATTTCATAATCACTACACATTTAAGGTAACTTCTTGATCTTCCTTTTTTTACTTCTTTCAGGCTTTGACATTACATTTAGAACAGGAAACTCAGTGTCTCAGGATCAATAAAAATATTAGTTCTAATAAGCTATAGTAAGTTATAGTATTAAACCAAACTTCCTCTATTTTTTTTTTAAATTTTAGAACCATAGAGATAATTGAAATGAGTAATCAAGGAAAGAAGGAGAAGAGATTTAAATGTGGAATGAAATCTTAGTTTCTGGGAAAATTTTTAGTACTATGGTTAAGATTTTTGGTAGATACTAATTTGAGTCTGGATTATTTCCCTGTTTAGTGATGGCATACATAATGAGCATCAAAATAACTCTCAATTGTTAGTCCTTCCAAGAATATAGCTCCAAATATATGTGCCTTATGGAAAATAATTTTTAAAAGTGAATTTTTATTTCAAAATATTATTTATTACACTATCTTTATGGGGTACCACTGAAATTCATTGTTCTTACAAACTCCTCTTGGACATCACCCATTGAATGTTCAATATGCATCTCCAACCAACAAGCCCAGCACAACACTAAATATCTTTCCTCAAAACCTTTCCGTCTTCCAATCTAAGCCCTCCAACTTTACAAGTAAGGAAGCTAACATCCAGATTAGTTTTGAACCAAAACAAATGTTATTTTATTGTGCCACATTGGCTCCTTTGACAGATAGAGAACAAAGGCAAAGACTGTTCTAGATAGAAGAAAATGCATGGATAAAGTTTTGGAAATCATATGGTTTAAACCATATCCTAAGAATATCCTAAGAATAGTGAAAACATGTAGTTCAATGGTAATGCAGTTAAATGTTTCCTATCACTTTCATTGATGGACAAGTGAGTCCCCTTATTCACCATATGACAAGAAATATTGGCTCTAGCATAGACCCCAAGAGGTCACAATATCATTTGTTCCCAGTTCAATACAGAAGTATTATCCCTGAAATAGTTGTATACAGGAGCAGAGAAATGCACTTCAAGAAGGAAATCCATAGCGCCATAGATTCAGAAGAGGAAAGAACCATGGAGATCATCTAATACATCTAATGTAGATCATTTAAATATTGGGAGACTGAGGTACAGAGAGATTAGGTGATTTGGCCAGTGAGACACAGGCATTATGAATATAGGATACTGTATTTAGTGATGGAAAGGTCCTTAGAAGTCTTCTAATCCAGCAGTTTTCACTTTTTGATTTTACACTTGGATCAGTAATTACCGCCCCCACCAATGGGACTTCATTTATCAGAAGTAGGGAGATTTTCCTAGTGTTACCTGAGAAAGTGATGATGTAATCACCTGGGTGGGAATTAAGCAATAATTTCTTGGAGGAGTCAATGCCCAGCTCAGAAGAGGGAGAACTGGGAGCTTCAACAGCAGAGAGATTGAAGGCAGCTAGGTAGTTCAGTGGATAGAGGGCTGGGCAGGGCCTGGAGTTAGAAAGACGAGTTCAAATCTGGCCTCAGACACCTAGAAGTTGTGTGACCATGGACAAGTCACATAAGCTTGTTTGGCTCTGTTTCCCCATCTATTAAATGATCTGGAGAAGGAAATAGTAAACCACTCCAGTATCTTTGCAAAGAAAATCCCAAGAGAGTTCACACAGAGTTAGATGCAACTGATAATGACTAAAACAACAAAGAGGCGGTGCAACGGAGAGAGTTGTTGAAGAGAAGTTTTAGTTTTGCAGTTAAGATTCATGGTTAACTATTTTCAGGAGGGTGGGATGTGACCAGCCTTCTTCCCTCCCTCCATTGTTTCATCAGGTAATCCTTCAGGGTCAAACTTGTCATCCCTGGAAGTTCCAGCAGTATTTCTTTAGAGATCACTGATTTAGTTCAGTCCTCTTTCATTTTGAGATTGAGTCAATGAGGGCCTAGAAAGGTTAGGTGACTTGCTCCAGGTCACACGAGGAGTAAATAGCTAGAGCCAGAATTTGATCCCAGATATTTTGACTCAAAATACATTGTCCTTTCAACTGCTCCACCCTTGAATTCAACTCAAATAAATAGCTATCAAACAATTGAAATGTAAAGTTTTGAAAGAAGTTAAGAATTCTAAGAAATTGAGCCTACTCTGATGTGTATTCCAGGCTTGGGAGACAGCTTGTGAAAATACAATGTGAAAACATGCATTACTGGGTTCAGGAAACACCTCGTGGATCAGTTTACTTGGTGTGCAAAGTGTATGAAGAGGAATACTGTAAAATAAGACTGGAAAAGATGGCTTTAAAGCAGGGGGTAGAACAATTCACTTTGTAGAGGCCTTCAAATCCAGTCTGAGAAGGTTGAATTTTGTCCTAGAATCAGTACAGAACTAATAAATATTTCCAAGGAAAGGTAATGTCATAATCAGACCTTACAAAAAATGTCAAAATTTGGACTATAATTAATACTCCTTCAAGTTGAGATTCCAGTTTAATTTGGGTGGAACATCACTAATCATTCTTGAAGAGATGCACCAGGTTTCTCTTTAAAGACCTTCATGGAAAAGTTCCCCTTTATAACCAAGACAACCATTGAAAAAATGAACATGTCAGAAGATTCTTTTTATGTGTCAATATACTAATATCTCTTTCTCTATACTAAATTTTCCCATGAGTGTTGTTAACTTCTTCACCCACTTATCTTCCTGATTCAGAATTCAGATCCTCTCCTCTGAAGAACTGTCATTATCCTCATTAAATCGGGCCATTTATCAGCTTAATGGGCTTGTATTCAATCCACCTGTCTCCTGTCTCAGTAGAATCCTGGACATGGTTCATGCTCATTTACTGACAGCTTCAGTTTGAGACAGAAAGGTTAGATGCAAAAGAAAAAAGTAAAAAAAGAATGATACTCAAAGATATCGCCAGGTAAAGTATTCCCATAAAAATACAAGTTTAGAGCTTGTATTTCAAGAAGAATATATACTCACTGAGGTTAATAAGCAGATCATCATTCCCTATGTGGGGAGAATCCTGGGAAAATGGATGAAGAAAGCAATCCAATAAGGCAGACAGAAGAGTTTGACACCTACTTACAAACTAATGACACAGAGGATGGAGTATTGGACTTGGAATCAGGAAGCCCAAGTCAAATCTTTCCCAGATATAAACTAGCTGTGTAACCCAAGGAAAGTTATTTAAATTATCTCAGCTTAATTTCCCTTTTGTATTAAATAGAGATAATTATAATACCTCTTAGAGGGCTTTCATAAAGATCAAAAGAGTTAATAGAAGCAAAGTGCTTTGCAAACCTTCAAGCACTATATAGTCGTTGTCACAAATTAGATTTATTCATTCTTTCAGATTTCTGCCAAATTTTAAAAACTGCATCAGAACTAGAAAAGGAAGATCTGAATAGTGTGAACACCGGCAATTTTGCACATAAGATATTTGGTTGAAGAAACTGGGCATATTTATCTAGGAGAAGGCTCATGGGGGAGTATAAGAACTGTCTTCAAGTATTTGAATGGTGGTTACATGGACAGGGAATTAAATTTGTTCTTCTTGACCTCAGAGGGCAGAATTATCAAGTTATTACTATACTAGAAGTTATTATTATAGAATTATAGAAGCACACAGATATTAATAAGCCTATCTTCTATTTCACTCTAATTTATATAAACCCACGTATACATACGTATGTATGTATGTATAGGTATATATGAATATGTACACTATATACTGTATGTGTATGTGCACATACATATACATACATGGAATCATATGTTTGCTAAGATTCTTTCCAATTCCACAATTTTCAGATCTGCTAATTATTTGGCATGCAAAGCCTTCCAGATAAATGTAACAGGAGGGAGTGCATTCTCAATAACAAAGTGATTTGGGATTGGATTAAAACAGTAGCTCTTAACCTTTTGGGGTATTATGGACTCTTTTGTCAGCCTAGAAAAGGCTATGAACCTTTTCTCAGAATAATCTTTTTAAATACACAAAATAAAATGTATAATATTACAATGGAAAACAATTGGAATCTCTCTCTCTCTCTCTCTCTCTCTCTCTCTCTCTCTCTCTCTCTCTCTCTCTCTTTCTCTCTCTCTCTCTCCATCTATCTAATCTTATACTCTGGTTAAAAACCTCTAGTTAGAAGTTGGAGTCCTCTGAACTAGAAGCTATCTGTGAGAGAATAAGTTAGACAAGAGTAATTGATGGTGTTGAACATGAGCTCTAGTTTATGCCTTGTCTTTATGAGTCTATAAATGGTGCTTCGTTGGTTACTGGTACCTATTACAGGGGGCTGACTGTTGTAACCTCATCTAAAGCCAAAGGTAGGATACATTTCCTTTCCAGGGAGTAGACAAGACTAAAGGTCTTTTATTCTCCCCCAATCATTTCACATACTCTGGGGAGCGTCTTTAAATGTGTGAATGCTTCCATTATGTTATGAACAATTTCTCTCTTTAAAAAAATTCAAGGAATAAAATGGAACCAGTTCCAAATAGGAAAGAGCTGCACTGTTGGAGCCCACATAATGAAGTCTGAATGAATAACAAGTCATTGTCTTGATACCAACAGAGAGGCCATTTCTGGCTTGGTTTAGCACTAATGCCTCCTTTGCCTCTCTTGTCCACAAGCCAAAGGGAAGTCACTCTTTGTTTCCATTTTCATCTGCAAAGTTTTGAATGAGAGTTCCCTAGGAGTGCACACTGCTCAGGATAGTCAGATTGTAGGAAAATAAGATTTGACATAAAATTTGAAAGATAGGAATCATCTCAAAGTCCCAAAGACATTTTTTTCTTTTTTTTACCCCTCTTTTTATTTTCTTTTTCCTTTTCTTAAAACTTATCTTTCCATCTTACCCAGGCTGAAAGCACAGGGATTATTCCTGGGGTTCAATCCCACCACTAATTAGCATTGGGAGTTATGACACAATACCTTTCCAGTCTGGGGTAGCTTTCCCCTCCTTATGTAACCACAGCTCCCTTTAATCTGTAGGGTTCACCATATCAATGCTGAAATTAGTCATGACACCTTATTAGAATAGCTTATTGTGCTTATAGGAATGCGCCACCATATTCAACCCTCCTTTTCCCAAAGATTTCTCCACACTATTCTCACTAGAGATGTGGCTTATAAAAGAAACCTAAGTCAAAGGGCCCTGTTCAGACATCTAAAGTGATAAAGTTCTGAGAAACGATTTGTTTCTATTCTGCTCAAGAGATCTGTCTACCTTCACTACATTTCTTTTATCTTTCATATTTTTAAAATTGTAGAGCCACTGCTTGTTCCAACCCTCACCACATTTAACTTCAACCGTTGTCTACTATTTGGCTTCCCAGCTTTCAAAATCTCCCTTCCCCAATATATCCTCCATTCAGACATCAAAGCCATTTTCCTAAAGTAAAGGTCTGACTATATAATCACTGCCCAGCCCTATCCCTCTAGGATGATATACATTTGAAACTCTCACTCACAGAGTTGTGGGAAAACAGGCACATTAACTCACTGTTGGTGCAGCTGTGAATTAGTACATCCATTCTGGAAAACAACTTGGAACCATGCTACAGAAGACACTGATATGTCATGTGATTTGACCCAGCAATGCTACTACTAAGGCTTATATCCTAAAGAGATCAAAGAAAGAAAAAAAATACATTTATGTACAAAAATACTCAGGGCAGCTAGGTGATAGAGTGGACAGAGCACTGAGCTTGGAATCAGGAAGACTCATTTTCCCAAATTAAAATCTGGCCTTAGAGACACTTACTATCTATGTGATCCTGGGAAAATCTCTTAACCCTGTTGGCCTCATTTCCTCATCTGTAAAATGAGCTGTAGGAGGAAATGGCAAGTAACCCTAATTGCAAAGAAAACACCAAATGGTGTCACAGAGACTGACACAACTGACATGATTGAACAATAACAACAGAAATACTTATAGTATACAATACACATATTATATATTATACCTATAGCATAAAATATATAAATAAAATTAATTTTTGTGATAGCAAAGAATTAAAAATTAAGGGGGGTGCCCATTATTTGGGTAATAGCTCAAATCATTATACATATGAATAGACTGTTGCACCATAAGAAATGATGAAAGGGATGGTTTCACTGAAACCTGTGAAGACTTGTATGAATCGATTCAGAATGAAGTGAGCAAAAGAAGAATAATTTAAACAACACCATTGTAAAAGCAAAGAAATTTGAAAGTCTGGAGGATTTTGATCATCAATTAACAAGCACGATTCTCTAGGACTTATGATGATGCATGCTACCCATTTCCTGTCAATGAGGTAATAGGCTCCAATTTTAGAATAAGACTTGTTTTGAAGGGGAGCGAGCATGATGAATATGGGATTTTTTCCTGTAACATATACATACATATATATATATATACATATATATATATATACATATATATATATATACACTATATATATGTATATATATACACACATACATATATATACACACATAGATATATATATATATACATATACACACACACGCATATACATATACATACATATATATGTGTGCGTGTGTGACTCATATTTTTAGCTTTTGTGTTATTTGTTATTTTTTAATCAATGACGGGGATGTGAAGGTAAAAATAAATTTTTCTTAACTAAAAAAAATGTAAATTTTGAAATGAAGAAAATTAAATCAGATCTACTGAAACTCTATGTTTTAAGATTCATTGGCCTACCAGTTGTTCCCCAAATATTGTGACTAGACCGGTAACCAGGAGATGGGGAATTGAGAAGGAGATGGAACAACGTGATATTGGCATCTACTGAGTACAAAATAACAAAAACAAATGTATTGAGAATAATTTAGAGAACATTTTCATTAAAAAGTTCATTGTGGCCTAGTCGATAGAGAGCCTGTCTTACAGTCAGAAAGAACTGGATTCAAGTTACAGTTGTGACACAGACTGACTGTATGTCCCTGGACAAATCATTTAATGTCTTAGTGCTCTAAGTCATTCTCTAAACATAAATTGCAGAGAAGTTTCTGATGTTTTGGTCAATGGAATTCCTTATCAGGCAGAAGGAAGATAACAAGTATTTATTGTCTATTACATACCAGGCACTGTGGCAAGTTGTTTACAAATGTTATTCATTTGATTCTCACAACAATCCTAGGAGGCAGGTGTTATTGTTATCCTCACTTTGTAGTTGAGGAAACTGAGTCAAAGATTAAGTCACTTGCCCAGGGTTACACAGATAGTAAGTATATGAGGTCAAATTTAAATTTAGGTCTTCCTGAGTCCAGGCCCAATCCTCTATTCACTGTGTCACCCAGCTGCTTCCCTATACCTATACTTAGGAACTTCCCTATACCAATAAAAACACAGAAAGTTGTCTTGTATTTTCTGTTCCTTTTGATCTATTGGGTAACTATAATGATGTTGTCTGTTGTAGAATATTTTTTTTTAATTTAGGAAACTCTTTTAAGGGAATAGGATCCCTACCTGTGTAAGGACCAGAGCACAGATCAAGAGGGCAGTGACCATAATGTTCCCAGAATCACACCACTCTGTAAGCATTGAAAACTTACACAGCCTCAGATTTAACAGTGAATACAGCAGGACATAAAAGTCCAAAGAGCAGGCCAGACATTCTGACCACTCCAGAAGTGAGTAGATCTCAAGTCTAACAAAAAGTCCAGAGTCAAGAAATAGGTTGAAAAAATAAGCACATAACAACAGCAGCAAACAATAACAAGAATCTGACCATTAAGACCACCGCTTCCGGAGGCCAAGATGGCAGAGTGAAAAGGTAGTCGCTCTCACTCTCCCCTATCAACCTCTGAAAACCCAGAAAACATCACCCCAGAAAAAAAAAACCCTGGAACACCTGAACTAGAAAAAAGACGGGGAGCAGCAGTGCAGCAGCCCAGCAAATGTGTCATCCAGTGCCTCAGCAAAAATAAGGGAGGCAGAACTACAAGGGGCCCCAGACCGATAAGTACCCTGTGGCATTCATCTGAAAGTAGGTGAAGAAAACAACCTAAAGGCTTCCTAAAGCCCCGGCCTTGCTCATTCCAACCCAACAACAGGTGAGCTACTGGAGCCCTGCAACCTCCAATTGTGAAGAAATCCTGAAGCCCAGGTGGTAGAGCAGGCAAACACCAACACCTGGACCTCTGAGTGCCTCAGTGAGGGCAGGGGAATCACGGAAAACAGCTCAGAAAGCCACCAGGTGCCTCGGCACTCCACCAAAAAGGAATCTCCCAGTGCATTAGCAGAAAGGAGGGAGACAACACTGCAGGGGCCCCAGACAAATAAACACCCTGCAGCACCCATCTAAAAGGAGCTGAAGAAAGCTAAAGGAAAGGAAAAGCAGGCAACCTAGAATTGCCTGAAAGTTCCAGCCTTGCTGATTCCAGCCCAACATGAGGTAAGCTGCCAGAAACCTACAGCCTCCAATTGCCAGCATAAGAGGCCCCAGCACACAAAGCCAGTGACCAAGACCTAGGCTCCCAACACAGGAAGCTTGGGTCAGAACACTCTGTTTCCCAGCAAGAGAGTGCAATCTCTTTAAAGGCCAGGGAATAAAGAAACACCATCAGTAAAAAGATACGTACCATAGATTCATATTATGAGAAGAGTGAAGATCAAGACAGAAATTCTGAAGAGGACAACATTGTCAACAAACCCACATCTGCAACAACAAAAGGGAATATGAACTGGTCTGAAGCCCAAAAAGCCTTCCTAGAAGAGCTCAAGAAGGATTTTAATAGTCAAATGAGACAGGTAGAAGAGTCCTTAAAAAATACAATTGGCTAATTGGAAAAAAAATACACTGAAGAAAACAAGTCCCTAAAAAACACAATTGGCCATTTGAAGAAGGAAGTACAAAAACTAACAGAAGAGTATACTGAAGAAACAAGTCCCTAAAAAACACAATTGGCCAGTTGAAGAAGGAAGTACAAAAACTAACAGAAGAAAACAATCTGTTAAAAACTAGAATTGGACAAATGGAAACTAATGTCTCTATGAGAGAGCAAGAATCAGTCAAACAGAAACAAAAAAATGAAAAAATAGATGAAAATGTAAAATACCTCATCAGTAAAACAACCGACCTGGAAAATCGACTCAGGAGAGACAATTTAAAAATTATTGGACTACCTGAAAATCATGATGAAAAAAAGAGCCTGGACAGTATCTTTCAGGAAATCATAAAGGAAAACTGCCCGAAAGTCCTAGAACCAGAAGGGAAAATAACCATAGAAAGAATCCACCGATCACCACCTGAAAGAGATCCCAAATTGACAATGCCAAGAATATAATAGCAAAATTCCAAAATTACCAGATGAAAGAGAAGGTGCTGCAAGCAGCCAGAAAGAAAGAATTTAAATATCATGGAACCACAGTCAGGATTACACAGGACCTTGCAGCTTCTACATTAAAAGACCACAGGGCATGGAACATGATATTAAGGCAAAGGAGCTTGGAATGCAGCCAAGGATCAATTACCCAGCAAAAATGAGCATCATTTTTCAAGGGAGGAGGTGGATATTCAACAAATAGGAGACTTCCAAACTTTCCTGATAAAAAGACCAGAGCTCAACAAAAAATTTGATCTTCAAGTACAGGACTCAAGAAGGACTTAAAAAGGTAAATGGGACAGAAGGATACAATATGTTGTTAATAAGGGGGGGGGCTGTTTAAACCCCTACAAGGGAATATGAGACTTGCAACCCTTGAGAACTGTATTGTTATTACACCTTGTTAAAGGAGTATACATAAAGAGGGTGGATATTAGTTGACTTTGATGTAATGATAAAAAAAAATCTAATCAAGTGGGTTAAATGGATCCAAATAAGTGGATCAATCTGATCTTAGAAAATGTACTGAGAAAGGAGGAGGCAGACAAGGGTAAATTACATTACAGGAAAAGACACAAAATCCTATTACAGCAGAGGGAAAGAAGGGGGGGAGCATTGTTTGAACCTTACTCTCATCAGATTTGGCTCAAGAAGGGCATAATATAATCAGTTAGGTATAGAAATCTAACTTGCCCTATAGGCAGTAGGAGGGAAAAGGGGAAAGAAAAGGAGGGGGAAAGAAAAGGAGGGGAAAGAAGGGAGGGAAGCAAGCAGTAAGACTAAAGGGGAAGAAAAGGGAAAGGGATAATAAAAGGGGGAAGGGACTGAAGGAGGTGGTGGTCAAAAGCAAAACACTAGTGAAGGGGAAAGGAAAAAGGAGAAAGAAAAGCATAAATGGGGGAAAAGGATGGAGAAAAAGACACAGATAGTAATCATAACTGTGAATGTGAATGGGATGAACTCTCCCATAAAACGGAAATGGATTGCAGAATGGATTAAAAACCATAATCCTACAATATGTTGTTTACAGGAAACACATTTGAAAAAGAGTGACACATACAGGGTAAAGGTAAAAGGCTGGAGCAGAATATATTATGCATCAGCTGAAGTGAAAAAAAGCAGGGGTAGCAATCCTGATCTCAGACAAAGCAAAAGCAAAAATAGATCTAATCAAAAGAGATAAGGAAGGAAACTACATCCTGCTAAAAGGCACCATAGACAATGAAGTAATATCATTACTAAACATATATGCACCAAATGGTATAGCATCCAAATTCTTACAGGAGAAGTTCAGGGAGTTACAGGAAGAAATAGACAGCAAAACTATACTAGTGGGGGACCTGAACCTCCCCCTCTCACACTAGATAAGTCTAACCACAAAATAAACAAGAAAGAAGTTAAGGAGGTGAATAGAACATTAGAAAAGTTAGGTATGATAGACCTCTGGAGAAAACTGAATGGGGATAGAAAGGAATATACTTTTTTCGCAGTACATGGCACATACACAAAAATTGACCATGTACTAGGGCATAAAAACCTCACAATCCAATGCAGAAAGGCAGAAATATTAAATGCATCCTTTTCAGATCATGATGCAATAAAAATTATATGTAATAAAGGGCCATGGAAAGATAGACTAAAAAATAATTGGAAACTAAATAATCTAATCCTAAAAAATGATTGGGTCAAACAACAAATCATAGAAACAATCAATAATTTCATTCAAGAGAATGACAATAATGAGACAACATACCAAAACCTATGGGATGCAGCGAAAGCAGTTCTTAGGGGAAGTTTTATATCTCTAAATGCTTACATAAATAAAATAGAAAAAGAGGAGATTAATGAATTGGGCATACAACTAAAAAAACTAGAAAAAGAACAACTTAAAAATCCTCAACTAAACACCAAATTAGAAATATTGAAAACCAAAGGAAAAATTAATAAAATTGAAATTAAGAAAACTATTGAAATAATAAATAAAACTAAGAGCTGGTTTTATGAAAAAACCAATAAAATAGATTAGCCTTTGGTTAATTTAATTAAAAATAAGAAAGAAGAAAACCAAATTACTAGTATCAAGAATGAAAAGGGGAAAGCTACCACCAAGGAAGAGGAAATTAAAACAATAAATGGGAATTATTTTGCCCAACTATATGCCAACAAATTTGACAATCTTAGTGAAATGGATACATATTTACAAAAATATAAATTGCCCAGATTAACCGAAGAGGAAGTAAAATACTTAAATAACCCCATCTCAGAAAAAGAAATTGAGCAAGCCATTGATGAACTCCCTAGGAAAAAATCTCCAGGGCCAGATGGATTCCAATACTATATAGACCACTTGGGAAAACAGGTGAAGAAGGAATCTTACCAAATTCTTTTCATGATACAAATATGGTGTTGATACCTAAACCAGGAAGAGTGAAAATAGAGAAAGAAAATTATAGACCAATTTCTCTAATGAATATAGACGCAAAAATTTTAAACAAAATACTAGCAAGTAGATTGCAGCAACTTATCACAAGAATAATACACTATGACCAGGTAGGATTTATACCAGGAATGCAGGGTTGGTTCAATATTAGGAAAACTATCAGCATCATTGAGCATATCAAAAACAAAACCAACAGAAACCACATGATCATCTCAATAGATGCAGAAAAAGCTTTTGATAAAATACAACACCCATTCTCATTAAAAACACTAGAAAGCATAGGTGTGAATGGAGTCTTCCTTAAAATAGTAAATAGCATTTATCTAAAACCTTCAGCAAGCATTATATGTAATGGGGACAGGCTAGAAGCATTTCCAATAAGATGGGGGGTAAAACAAGGATGTCCATTATCACCACTGTTATTCAATATTGTACTGGAAATTAGCTTTAGCAATAGAGAAGAAAAAGAAATTGAAGGCATTAGAATAGGCAAAGAAGAAACAAAGCTATCACTCTTTGCAGATGACATGATGATATACTTAGAGAATCCTAGAGAATCAAGTAAAAACTACTTGAAATAATAAACAACTTTAGCAAAGTTGCAGGCTATAAATAAACCCACATAAATCATCAGCATTTCTATATATTACCAACAAAGCCCAACAGCAAGGGATAGAAAGAGAAATCCCATTTAAACTTACTGTAGACATTATAAAATATTTAGGAGTCTACCTCCGAAACAAACCCAGGAACTCTATGAACACAATTACAAAACACTTTTCACACAAATAAAATCAGATCTAAATAATTGGAAAAACATCAGTTGCTCATGGTAGGCCGAGCTAATATATAAAAATGACAATCCTACTAAGTTAATTTACCATCAAACTACCAAAAAATTATTTTATAGAGTTAGAAAAAATAAAACAAGATTCATTTGGAAAAAAAAGGTCCAGAATATCAAAGGAACTAATAAAAAGAAAGGCAGGGGAAGGTGGCCTAGCAATTCCAGATCTTAAATTGTATTATAAAGCAGCAATCATCAAAACTGCTGGTACTGGCTAAGAAATAGGGAGGTGGATCAGTGGAATAGGTTAAATATGCAAGACACAGTAGTCAATGACTATAGTAATCTATTATTTGATAAACCCAAAGACCCCAGCTTCTGGGATAAGAACCCACTCTTTGAAAAAAAAAAACTGGGAAAACTGGAAAAGAGTATGGCAGAAACTAGGCATAGACCCAAATCTCACACCATATACCAAAATAAAGTCAAAATGGGTTCATGACTTAGATATAAAGGCTGATACCATAAGTAAACTGGGAGAACAAGGAATAGTTTACCTATCAGATCTATGGAGAACAGAAGAATTCATGACCAAACAGGAGATAGAGAACATTATGAAAAGCAAAATGGATAATTTTGATTACATTAAATTGAAAAGTTTTTGCACAAACAAAGCCAATGCAACTAAGATTAGAAGGAAGGTAGAAAATTGGGAAAGAATTTTTACAACCAGTCTCTCTGATAAAGGCCTCATTTCTAAAATATATAGAGAATTAAGACAAATTTATAAGAACACAAGCCATTCCCCAATTGATAAATGGTCAAAGGTATGAACAGACAGTTCTCAGATGAAGAAATTAAAGCCATCTATAGTCATATGAAAAAATGCTCTAAATCATTATTGATTAGAGAAATGCAAATCAAAACAACTCTGAGGTACCACATCACACCTATCAGATTGGCCAACATGACAAAACAGGAAAATGATAAATGTTGGAGAAGATGTGGGAAAATTGGAACACTAATACATTGTTGGTGGAGTTGTGAAATGATCCAACCATTTTGGAGAACAATTTGGAACTATGCCCAAAGGGCTACAAAAATGTGTATACCCGTTGATCCAGCAATAGCACTTCTAGGGCTATATCCCAAAGAGATCAAACAAATGGGAAAAGGACCCACATGTACAAAAATATTCATAGCAGCTCTTTTTGTGGTGGCAAAGAATTGGAAATTGAGAGGATGCCCATCAATTGGGGAATGGCTGAGCAAGTTGTGGTATATGAATGTAATGGAATACTATTGTGCTATAAGAAATGATGAACAGGCTGACTTCAGAAAAACCTAGAAAACTTATATGGCCTGATGCTGAGTGAAGTGAGCAGAACCAAGACAATTTTGTACACAATAACAGCCACGTTATGCAATGACTAAGATGTTAAACTGAACCCTTCTCAGCATTACAGGATCTAAGACATCTCCAGAGGCCTCGGATGGAAAATGCTGTCCACATCCAAAGAAAGAACTATGGAAGTCGAATCGCTATCACTTATTTTTACCTTCTGTTGAGTTTTGTTTCATCTTTCTGATGGCTCCTCCTATTGGTTTTAATTTTTACTTACAACTTCACTAATGTGAAAATATGTTTAATGGGTAAGTAAATGTAAAGCCTATATCAGATTGTGTGCATCTTGGGGAGGTGGGGGGAGGAAGGGGGAGAAAAAATTTTCAACTCAAAAGCATACGGAAGTGATTGTTGATAAATCAATATAAATTTTAAAAATTAAAAAAAATAAAAAGAAATAAAAAAAAGAATCTGACCATTAAAAAGCTACTATGGCAACAGGAAAACTCAAGATGCAAAATCAGAAAAAGACAATGACTTGAAGCAAAGCCTGAAAGACAAATAAATAACCATAGACAGTATAAAATACCTAGGAGTCTACTTGGTAAGACATAGAAAGGAACTATATGAACCAATTAAAAACCACTTCATGTAAAGATGGAGCTACATAAATGGAGAAATATTAGTTTCTCATGGGTAGGCCAAGCCAACATAATAAAATAATATGATAAATAATAACAATGTCATTTATATTAATTTACTTATTCAGTGCCATATCAATCAAAATACCAAATAATTACTATATAAGACTAGAAAAAAAAACCAATAACAAAATTCACGTAGAGGAACAAAAAGTCATGATTAAGTGAATCAATGAGAAAAATAATGTGAAGGAAAGGGGCCTAGTAGTACATTGATGGAGAGAATACTCTCAGGGATGAAGTTGAGTCATTTGAAATTGTAAAATATATACTGAATTCTATAAAGCAAGAAGCATTATTAACCTTTTTTCTGGTGCAGAAACTGGGACTTGGAGTGTTTTTTAACTTCTATTTTTGGTGTGGGGAAATGAGTTAATAATTCCTTTTTGCAATCTTAATCTTTGAGTGTGTGTGTGTGTGTGTGTGTGTACTTCATCTGACAAAGGAGTTGTCTAAGATGCTGAATCTTCTCTGAGGAGAACTAGGCTGTAAGTGATAGCAGAAGTATTAGCGACAATGTCTTTCTTACAGAATAGGCTTCTATCACATGCTACAAAGGCAAGATTTACATCTTCTATCAGTAAGTGCAAGAGTATGGAAGTAAGCCAGGACAGGAATAATCTTAGGGATAAGAACTCTTGCCAAATGATTCCTATTCATGCTTGAGTACAAAGGGTTCCATGAAATCATCTTTCAGTATTTGCGTATTTGACAATTATAGAACATTTCACATTTAAAATTCATTTAACATTGAGGTATCTCCATTTTGATCAAGAGTGCTCTAACTACAGTCAAATGATGAGAGAAGATTTCTAAAACCCTTTTCTCTCAGGTTTTCTACATTAATTCAAAATTGTTGCTTAATTCAGACAGAGCTGAGCCATATTTAGCTTTGGTTTCCCCCAAAGATCAGCCTTGGGATAAGATCAGGCATCAAACTTACAACTCATTGGATGCAAGTGACAACAAAATTCAAGTTACCTGAGAGTTTTAATTGCTTGAATGACAATTAATTGAACTTTTAGTTTCTATAGCTACATCTAATCAATTCTGATAAACACACCCTGCTGGAACCAGATTAAAATGGAATCAGAAAATGTTTAACAGAATAAATGAAAAGAAAATACAATATAGATAATGTTAATTTGTGGTTTACTAAGTTAATATTCAGCTCCTAGGGATCCATTTTTATTGGACTTGGACACCGTTGGCTTATATAAGTTGCAAGTTATAACCTACATTCCAGGTTAGAAAGTGATTGGGACTAAAAACAAATTTCAAATAGGCTAAGTTTAATTCCCCTGAATTCCCTTTGAGGAACATGAGTGGAAATAGAAGGTCCTTGAGGACAAGCATGGTTTCATTTGTATCAATTATATCAGTAGTACTTAGCTCAATTACTTGAACTGGGCTAAACATTTCTAAACAATCAGAGTTATTTAAAAATGGTAGCTTTGGGACGTAGCGGATTCCCTTCATTAGAGTTCTTCAGACAAAGGCTGGATGACCACTTGGTAGGTGGTCATGAAGAGGGTTCTTTTTTTTTTCTGAATTCAGTCAGGCTACATCATCACAGAAGTTCTTTCCAAATCTAAAATTCTGAGTTTCTATGAAGAGTCGATGAATGGATGTTGAATGAAGAGAAGTTTAAATACATTTTTGTGTTTATAGCTGTAAAATGCAGCTCAGAGCAAAAGTGACTTTTTTGAATTTATCTCCACAAAAGGTGGGTCATAAAATCTAAAAATGGAAGAAACATTGGAAATCATCTAATCACAGAATCACAGAATTTTAGTGTATATTTTGTCTGACTCGTGACTAGAAAAGAATTTCTCACTACAATAAGCTAATGTTTTATTTTAGATCTAAGAAAATTAAGCTTATTAAATGTTAAGTGGATTTCAGGAAACCATACAGTTAGCAAGTGCTTGAATTTAAACCCAGGTCCTTAATTCTAAATTCTGTGTCCTTTCCCCTATATCACATTACCATGTTTCTCCTTGAAAATGGTGAAATGAGGTCCTTACATCTTTCCCTTTTCACTGGACCAAAAATGTAAGTAAGTTAATTTAATTTGTTGGTTGTATGAAGGGGATATGGAAAATTATTTCTTTCAATATTTTGAAATTATTTTTCAAAAAGAATATCCTAATGTACCTATTTTCTTAACTCATCTTCCTCTCTTAGTAAGCATAATCTTCTGAGCAAAATATTTCTTATGATCACCAAGGATCTGCAAAGGATTAGAGATATCTTTCAGAATATCTTTGTATATTTCTGCAGACACAGAATGAGTACAAGATTGTTTTTTTCCCCTTGCTAGATCCCTGAAACATGGTTTTTTATATAATATCCCTTTGTCCCTAAAGTTGAGGACCAAAAACTTTTCATTAAATTCAAGGCTTTGATGAGTTGGGCTCATATGAGGTTTTATTGTACTGAATATTACCAGTACAAAAATGAAGAGGACAAAAAGCTTTCTACTTTGTTTATTTACTACTGCTGTTAGAGACAACATTTTAATGATGCATCAAGGAGAGAAAAGAGCTCCTCCTGCAGTCTCTTCTCCCCACACTCCATGAAAATTAATAGAGAAATTTTTGAAGATTATTCTTATCTTCATTCACTTGTAATGTAACAAGTTCTAGCAATTTTAATTTTATTTAAGTTAAAGGGTCACATTGTATTTAAAAAAAAAACAGGATGATCAGTAAATAATATTTTATTTTATGGCTCCTAGAACAAGATTGCTGACAGGTGTGAATGTCAAAGCTTTATGAGCTGTGTAGGATGTAATTAGCATAAGTAATGTCATCCAAGGTGACACTTGAAAACTATTCTTTTGTCTGATACTTCAGACAGGCAGGTTTTTTGTATCATATATGTCTTGAATCTAAGCTTTTGCTGATCAAAACACTCAAAAAGCTTGAGCTACTTGAGATTTTTAATTGCTTGAGTGATAGTTAACTGAGTTTTTAGTGTCTAAAGCTGTATCTAATCAATTCTGATTAATAAGTATAAGGAGTTATTGAAGTAGAGAGCACGTGAGATTTGTCGCAGAAAACATCCTTGAGGAAGTGAATTTTGGTCAATATTTTTTGAAAGCAGAGAATCAATACATGTGGACATTTGTGTATTCAACAATTTTGAGTGGGAAAAGTCTGGGAGATATAAAAATATCATTTATTATTCTTGTCCTCAGGGAAGTTATGATCTAACTAGGAAGTTATGACATATAGACATGAAAAGTTGAGTAACAAAGGGTAATAAATGAAAAGTACAGATTTTTCATACCTGAGGAATTTGTAGGAGATCAATGTCGGTTGGAGTGATCTGAGAAGGGCACCACAGAGCAGATGAGATTTGAGAGAAGCTTTGAAGAATGGTAAAGATCAATAAGATGTAGAAAAGTACAGATGTGTTATAGGTGAAGGGAATGGAGGTGACTAAAAGTACAGACACAGAAATCCCTATCTGGGGCTCCATGAATAAACCAATCTGGCTAGGGAATAATAACAATAACTTATATAATTTTCTTGTTCCAGATTTACAAAGGGGGAGGAATTTTGGTGGAGATAAGGTAAAAATAAATGTCAGGGATAAGTTATATTTTAGGTTGGTTGAGACAGAAGACTAAATGGGTCATAAACAGGGAGTATAAAAAAAGATTCCTTTTTTGTTTTGAAATAGAACAACTCAACAAATAGTCCTTAAATACCCATAATATAATGATCAGTGAACTGTAGTAGGTTAAAGCTACAAAGGAAGAAAAAAGACAAAAAACCCAAAGAACTCCCTACTATAGCCATTAAAATGCTGAAACTCACTTGTCAAACAGTAAATGAATGTGCAGAGACACAAGGAATGATCATACCTTTATCAAATTATATTAAAAAAAACCCCCCACAATTCATGCATATGAGAGAAATCTGGATTTGGAGTCAGAAATACCTGTAATTGAAACACTGCCTCTGATACATGTGAGCTCTGTGATTACAGACAAGTGACAAACTCTCAGAAAATTTGACTTTCTAAGATGACTTAAAAGAATCATGAAAAGGTAACATGAAAGAGAAATCATAACAGATCCAATAACTTTAAACAATTTTTTATTTCAACATGGGGAGATTATATTTGGAACTCCTAAGAACTCAATCATTGTTTGAGCACTTAGGAGTAAAGGTTTGAGTTGACTATGAGGATATGATATTAAAAAAAATAATTAAGGGGTGAGAAAGAGGGATGCATTGGGAAAAGGAAGAAAGCAGAGATAGAATGGTGGTGTAAATTATCTCACATAAAAGAGGTACAAAATATTTTTCAGTGTACAGGAAGATGGGGGACATGGCAGGCAACACTTGAACCTCACTTTCAACAGAACTGGCTCAAAGAGAGACTAACAAACACAATCTATTAGGTATAGAAATATATCTTACCCTACAGGAAAGTCAGAGGAAAGGGGAATGACAGAAGGAGGGTATTGATTGAAGGGAAGGCAGACTTGGGGAGGTGGTGGTCAAAAGCAAAACACTTTTGAGGAAGTTCAGGGTGAAAGAAGAGAGAGAGGGAGAGAAAGAGAGAGAGGAAGGGGAAGGGGAGGAGGAGGGGAAGTGGGAGAGAAAGGGGGGGAGGAGGAGGGGGAGGGGAAGGCAGAGGGATAAACAGGGGAAAAATAGGATGGAAGGAAATACATATTTAGTAATCATAACTGGGAATGGGAATGGGATGAATTCTGAACTCATCCATAAAATGGAAGCAGATAGCAGAGTGTAAAAAACAAAATTCTACAGTATGCTATTTATAAGAAACACACTTGAAGCAAGGACACACACATACCCCCACACACAGAGTAAAGGTAAAGAACTGGAGTAGAATGTATTGTGCTTCAGCTGAAGTAAAAATTGCAGGAGTAACAATTATGATCTCAGACAAAGCAAAAGCAGAAATTGATCTAATTAAAAGATATAACCAGAAAAACTGCATCTTGTGAAGAGATACCACTGACAATGAAGTAATAGTAACACCAATCATATTTGCATCAAATAGTGTATAGCACCCAAATTTTTAAAGGAAAAGTTAGATGAGTTACAGTAGGAAACAGGTAGTAAAACTATACTATTGAGGACTGCAACTGTCCCCTCTCAGAACTAGATAAATCTAAACATAAAATAAACAAGAAAGAAATTAAGAAGATGAATGGAATTTTAGAAAAGGTAGATATTATAGACCTCTGGAACAAATTCAATGGTGATAGAAAGGCATATACATCTTTCACACTAGTATAGGGTACCTATACAAAAACTGACCATGCATTATGGTATAAAAACCTCACAACCAAATGCAAAAAAGCATAAATATTAAATCCACCCTTTTCATACCATAGTGCAGTAAAAATTATAGACCTCTGGGGAAAAAATTGAATGGCGTTAGAAAGGAATATACATTTTTCACAGTAGTATAGAGTGAATACAATATGACTATGTGCTATTTATACCATGATTACAGTGCTATTTCAATATTAAGAAAACTATCAGCATAAATGATCATACCAATAACAACAAAACCAACAAAAATCATATGATTGTGTCAACAGATGCAGAAATAGCTCAAAATACAACATTCATTTTTATTAAACACTAGAAAGCATAGGAGCAAATGGAGCTTTCCTTACAATGATATTCATCTCAAATTATCAGCAAGCATTATCTATAATAAAAATGAGTGTTGCATTTTGTTGAAAGCTATTTCAGTATCTATTGACATAATCATATGATTTTCACTGATTTTATTATTGATATGATCATTTACAATTCCAAAGTTCTTAAGACAGACCATGAGAGTGTCCTTGTATCACTTTTTCTGCCCACCATGTGAATGCTTGCTCTGTGTGAGTTCTCCATAAAACAGTCTTAGGCAAGCATACATTTGGCATTCAAACAACTTGGCCAATTTATCAGAGTTGCCCTCTCTGCAGTAGAGTTTGAATGGTTGGCAGTAAAGTTCAAGAAAGGACCTCAGTGTCTGGTACCTTACCCTGCCACATGATCTTCAAAATCTTCCTAAGACAATTCAAAGGGAAGCAATTCAGTTTCCTGGCATGGCACTTGTATACTGCCCCGTTTTCACAGGAATATAACAATGAGGTCATCACAATGATTCTGTAGGCCTTCAGTTTCATAGTCCGTCTAATACCTCTTCTCTCACACACTTTCCTTTGGAGCCTCCCAAACATTAAGCTAGCTCTGGCAATGTATATATCAACCCCATTATCAACGTGTACATCCTTGGAAGGTATACTGACAAGGTAAGTGTACTTATTCACAGAATTCTAAACTTCCCCATTTCCTATAACTGATGGTTCTGCATATGGATAGTGTGGTACTGGCTGATGGTACACCTGTGTTTTCTTGGCGTTAATTGTTAGGCCAAAATTAGCACAAGCACCAGAGAATTGATCCATGCTTTGTAGCATCTCAGCTTCAGAGGCTGCATTGAACACACAATCCATTCACAAACAAAAATCATGTAGCAACATTCCCTCCACTTTGTCCTTGTCTTATAGCCTTTTCAATTGGAAGAATTTACCATCAGTGAGGTACTTGATCTTCATGCCATGTTTGTCCTCGTTGAAGGTGTTTTACAGCATGGCTGAAAACATCTTGCTAAAAACACGGGAGCAAGGACACAGCTTTGTTTCACTCCATTGGTGACTGGGAAAGCACAAGAGCATCATCCATTACCCAGAACCTGGGCAAGCGTGCCATCGTGAAATTGACAAACAATATTTATGAACTTCTCTGTAGTGAACTGATCTATCACTTTGTTATCAAGAACCTGTGAAATTGTTGACTACTCATACCTTCTACAGCTATAGAAATAACAAAGGATAAATTTATACTGATTAACTTCTGTGTTTGGAAAAAATAGTTATAAATACAATGTTGATAAATTTCTAGTATATAGAATAACTTATAACATACTTTATAATACAAAACCCCAAAGTTTTATTATAATTGTTTAAACTTTAAAAACCAGGACTTTGTTTCTTTAAAGAGTAATTTTTATGGGAAACATAGTGGCATATCTTAAATTAGGTTGTCCAAACCAATAATGCTTTATCATATCATTGTTAATTTCTTGTTTTCAAATTTCACTGTAAATTTACAGAAGCTAGGGAAAACGTATTCTTTGTCAATTGTCAGGGGAGGGCTTCCGTTGGAGGGGCTGTAGGCATAAGTATGCATAAATTACTGGTTGGGGCATGCTTTCAACCATTGTTGGTTGAAGTAAGAGGAGGCATAAATAGCCCAGAAGCAGTATTTTGTATGGAACAGTTACTTATTAAAAAAATGACACATGTAGAGGAATTCACCATTTGCTATTCTCAACTTTCAAGGAGGGAATGAAGGGAGTTTAGCCTGAGTCTTGAGGTTAGAAAAGAATTCCTCCCAGAGTCAGGATAACACAAGATTTGGCAGTTTCTACATTAAAAGGATTAGAGGGCTTGAAATATTACATTCTGGAGGGCAAAGGAGGTAGGATTATAATCAAGAGTCACCTACCCAGCAAAACGGAATATAATCTTTCAAGGGAAAAAATGGACCTTCTATGAGATAGAAGACTTTCAAGCATTCTTGATGAAAAGACCAGAGTTGAATAGAAATTTTCACTTTCAAATAGAAGATTCAATAGAAGCATAAAAAGGCAAACAGGAAAGGGAAATAATAAGGGACTTAATAATTTTAAACTTTTTTACATTTCTATATGGGAAGATGATATTTGTAACTCATAAGACCTTTCTCATTATTAGTGTAGTTAGAAGGAGTATATATAGACAGAGTGCACAGGTGTGAATTGAATGTGAAGGGATGATATTTAAAAATAAAATTAAGAGTTGAGACATGAATGTACTGAGAGAAAAAGAAAGGGGGAGCTAGAAAGGGGCAAATTATCTCACATAAAGGAGACAAGAAAAAACTTTTACAGTGCAGGAGAAGAGCAGAAAGGTGAGGGGGAGTGAGTGAACCTTACTCTCATCAGAATTGGCTCAAAGAGGGAGTAACATAGACATTCAATTGGGTATAGAAATCTATTTTACCCTACATCAAAGTAGGAGAGGAAGGGGATAAAGTAAGTAGGGTGAGATAGAAGGGAGGGCAGATTGGGGGTAGTCAGAAACAAAACACTTTTGAGGAGGGACAGGGTGAGAAAAAGAGAGAGAATAGGATAAATGGTGGGGGGGAATTAGATGGAGGGAAATATAGTTATCAACAGTAATTGTGAAAAAAAAAGTTGAAGCAAGTTTCTCTGATTAAGGCCTCCTTTCTGAAACATATAGATAACTGAGTCAAATTTATATAAATAAGAGCCATCCCCCAACTGATAAATGATCAAAGATATGATCAGTTTTCAGATGAAATAATCAAAACTCTCTAGCCATATTAAAAAAATACTCTAACTCTGTATTGATTGGAGAAATACAAATTAAAACAATTCTGAGGTACTACCTCATGCCTACTACATTGCTAATAGGACAGAAAAAGCAAATGACAAATGTTGGAGGGGATGTGGGAAAAATGACACCTTAATGCATTGCTGGTAGAGTTGTGAACTGATTCAACCATTTTACAGAGCAATTTGGAACTTTGCCCAAAGGGCTATAAAATCATCATACCCTTTGACCTAGCAGTACCACTACTAGGTCTGTATCCCAAAAGAGATGAAAAAAGGAAAAGGACCTAGATGGGGAAAAGTATTTATAATAGCTCTTTTCTGGGGAGAAAGAATTAGAAATTGCTGGGAAGCCCATCAGTTGGGGAACTGCTGAACAAGTTGTGGTATGTGACTATGATGAAATAGTACTGTACTATAAAAATTGATGAGCAGAATGCTCTCAGAAAAACCTGGAAAGACTTGCATAGGGGATGCAAAATGAAATGCACTGTTACAAAGTAACAGTAATATTGTAAGATGCTCAGCTCTAAATGATTTAGCTATTATCAGCAATACAACGATCCAAGACATCTCTGAAGGACTTATGATGGAAAATGTTATCCATCCCCAGACAAAGAACTAATAATGTCTGAATACATATTGAAGCATTTTTTAACTTTCTTTATTTTTCTTTAGTTTTTTTGCCTGTTTTCTTTCATAATTTGACTAATATGGAAATGTTTTTCATGACTATACATACACAACCCATATCAGATTGCTTCAATTCTCAATGGTGGGGGAGGGAGGGAGGGAGAGAATTTGGAATTCAAAATTTTAAAAATAAATATTAAAATTGTTTTTTACATATAACTAAAGAAAAATAAAATACTAAATCAAAGCTGAATTTTTTTACACATTTCTCCATTTGCTTGTTAGTGAGATATCTTGGCCAGAGGAAGGTAGTTACTCTGTCTCGGTGTCATATGACATGTTGGCCCTACCTCATTTTCAGGTTCTCAAGTAATTAGCTCCTTGAGGGAAGGGTAAATCACAATGGTTTCATGGAGGCCCAGTAAGGTACCCTTCCATAAAGTGGATCAATTAATGTTCACTGAACTCTCCAACAGCATAGAAATGGAGTGTGTTCTAAGATGACATATGAAAAAAAAAAAGACAATCTTGAAGGATCTTATGATGTAAGAGTTTGACAATTAAAAATGATTCCTTTATAAGACTCCCATAGAATCCACTTTTATAAAGGTTGCTGTAGGATAATGGACCTTGCATTGCATTTAAAGTCTGAGGAGGGGGTTTTAAATCCTGACTTTGCTACTTACTACTTCTTTTATATTGGGAAGTAACATCTCTTCCTTTGCCTTCAATTTGTATCTCTAAAAGGAGGGAGATGGATTGGTTAACCTTGTAAGTCCCTTCTGTATAAGACCTATACATCCCATGAACCATCATGGGTATTATTTGTTTTTCAACTGATTTCTATGAGCTCTGAGCTAAACTAACATTATAGCCACAAAGTATGTCATACTGCCAGCTTTTCTTCTTTATATTCTGGTTTTATTCTAATTGATCTAGAATGGCCTCAGTGATTTGGGATTAATTAAGGGAAATTAGTTCCTCTAGTTCCCTCCATTTTCAAAATATCATCAAAGAAATATGTGAGAAAAATGGAGATGAGCTAGCCAGTGAGAGCAATGGACAATGATCAACAACTGATGTCTTTTACTGGTGTCCTTTTGATATCAAGCAAAAGCAAGGAAGGTCATCAAAAAGTTGTGCAGATTTATGGAAGGACATGAACAGGTCATGTAGGATGGGCAGGCATTGAAATTGTGGACTTCATCTCTGGAAGGAATTTTCAAATTCAGAAGATCACAGATGCACTTGAGTATAATAGATTCACCCCCTATAGGAATAGGTTGTACAATTAAATTCAACAAACATTTAGGAAGCACCTATTTCATAAGGAACAGTGCAAGACTTCAAGGACACAATGTATTTTAAAACACCATTTCAGGGACATACAGTAGTACAATGGAAATGTGAGCTATTCTTATCATTATACAGAAGCCAGGGGTCAATGGAGAACAATGTCTCAAAAATTTGGCAAGCAGTTAGGACTCAGATGTCTGTGCCCAGATATTAAAGATCAACAGTGTCCATAACATCAGAACTGAAAAGGACTTATCAGCCTATTACTGAGACTGATTCAATAAATCCAGTCTTACGCAATCTGCTTTTACATGGTGATTCTTAAGGAAGTAGTAAGGGATCAAGAATCTTTTATGTGTTCCTAGTCCTCTGGAACAGGGCTTCTTAACCTGCATTATATATCACTGACAACATTGGCCAGTCTAACGAAGCCTATTTGCAGAATAATGTGTTGAAATGCACAAATAAAAAACAAAGTAAACCAATTTTACTGGGACACACATATACATGTATGTTTACATACATGTAAGTATTACATACATAGAGTTAGATGGTCTAGTGGATAGACTGCTGAGATTGGAGTTAGGAAGAATAATCTTCCTGAGCTCAAATCTGGCCTGGGCAAGTTGCTTAACCCTATTTGCCTCAGTCCCTCATGTGTAAAATGAGCTAGAGAAGGAAATGGCAAACCGCTCCAGTATCTTTGCTGAGAAAATCCTAAATGGGGTAATGAAGAGTCAGACACAACTGAAAAACAACTGAAAATGTATGTAGCCATGTGTGTGTGTGTGTGTGTGTGTGTGTGTGTGTATGTATGTATGTATGTATGTATATATGTATGTATGTATACCAGGTAAAAAACCATTAACCTAGAAAAATCTTTTACCATTCCTGACAAAATTATTTAGTTACAGTAGGTGTTCTCTTGAATAACATACCAGAAGACATACTTTTCCTCCTATTACTAGCCTAGTTTATAGTTTGTGCCTTGATAATAAACAAGACATATGAACTAAAGTCACATATGGTTCCCAATCAGTAACGTCTTGCACATAGCCAAAGATTTTCCCAGGTGTTAGGGATCTGGTTAGTGTCACCAAATAGAGCTACTCCAGTAGCATGTCCTTTAATGATTGTCTGAGGGATGTGAGGTGGATGCAGAATCAAGAAGGCCAGTGGTGTCACTTGTCAGGATTTAGCAGACTGAAACAGCAAGAAGAACTGATGTTGAGGTCCTCCTGGCTTTGAAGTAGTTTCTAGATGCTTCTTCTTTTCTTTCTTTCTTTTTTTTTTAATTTTTGCTAGGCAATGGGGTTAAGTGACTTGCCCAGGGTCACACAGCTAGTAAGTGTTATGTGTCTGAGTCTGGATTCGAACTCAGGTCCTCCTGAATCCAGGGCCGGTGCTCTATCCACTATGCCACCTAGCTGCCCCCTAGATGCTTCTTATCTTCCATTAATCCATTGTCTGGATATCTGCATACACATGGATATAGACAAAGATGCATACAACAGATATGCACACACAGTTTGTATCAGTAAAGAGAGAACTCCTCCCTAGGACTTCTTTACACTGATGAAATCATGGCTCCAGACCAGTTCAGATCAGATTAAAAAGAAAATGATATGTTAAGCAGCATATCTATGGAAACAGAAGCATCAGACAGATCAACCTACTAATAATAACAATAGATTTATTTCTATCATTATTTGTTTATGAAGTGCTTTTCCAATAACAGTCTTATGAAATGGGCTGTGTAAACATGATTATCATTTTACTGATTAGAAAATGAATAATCAGGAGATTGGTTTGCCAAATCTCACACATTTATTAAGGTCCTGAGCTCAAGACTTAGGACTCCAAGTTCAGTCATCTGTCTATGTGTAAAAGAACATTGACTCAAAGCAAAAATTCAATTCCTATCAATTTCACAAATAAATATCTAATAAGTGATATTTATACAGCACTTTGAGATATTTTTATTTACTATCTCTTTTAATCTTCACAACAACCCTGTGAGGCAGGTACCATTTTTCTTATTTTGCAGATGAGGAAACTGAGGTTGAAAGAGGTTAAGTGACCCTTGCCTAGGGTCACAAGCCAGCAGACGCCTCAGGCTAGATTTGAACTCACTTCTTTATAAGTCCAAATCAATCACTCTATGAACTGTGCCACTTACCAGGTATTCATAAGACATTGTCCTAATCAGTAGAGATAAAAAGACAAAAATTAAATGCCTCCAGTCCTCAAGGAGTATACAATCTACAATAATCAGTAGGTAAGTGATATCTTTGCAAAGGCATCAAGAATGTATGTGTAAATCATATTCTAAGAATATTGACTATAGCAATTCTTCACACACACACACACACACTGCCTCTTCTGTGCAGAGCAGAAAGAATGATTGATTTAAAAAAATCAGTCTTTGCAGCTACTACCTGTCCCTTCTAAGATACATCCTCAAGTATTTATAGAATAACAAATGAGATCCATGGAGCAAATTGGGGCAGAAGGGAGGAGGTTATTGTGGGTGGGCTAAAGAGAGGACATGGGACACATATAGAAGAAGAGTCAAGTTTCGGGGATGGGAAGCACAAGTGGAAAGCACAGGTGAGCAAGCAGATGAATTGGGTCCAGAGATAGACACCAAGGCTGGATGGAATGCTGTACACTGGACAAGAGTTACTGAACTCAGAGGCTTTCTTCTGGGTATTCCCATTTATGTTCACTAAGAACCAATTATGGTTCTTAAAACTACCATTTTTAGAAACTGTACAAAGCCAAAACCAGGGATTCCTGCCACTAATGTTCATCTTTGAGTATACAAGTATTGAAAATGTACTTTTTGGTATAAAGAAAAGCAAATGGTTTTCTAAACACATTTAACTTCCTCCCCCAAAAATATATTTGGTAGAAATTAAGTTCTGTTCTATGTTCATTTGGACATCTAAAGTATTTACCATTGTAACTATTTATGGTAGGAAGGTAAAAATTACTACCATTTACGTAGAGCTTTAATATTTACAAAGTAATTTACATATATATGATCTAATTTGAAATTTACAAGAGACACAGAGATATGTACTGCAGATATTATTATCTTTCAGTTTACAGATGAGGAAGCCTAGGCTTTGAGAGATTAAGCATTGCTGAAGATCCTACAAATTATTACTAAAACCAGATTAGAATCCAGATCTGTCTTGGTTCCAAGTTCTATACCTTTTTCATACCATCATACCATCATACCACCATCTTAAGATAACAATGACGAGGGACTAGATCTATACTATGATTTCACTATTTATAGGAAATTCCTTAGTAATAACACTATGGCTGTCAATGCATGTCAGCACCTTCTTTGCAACTTACCTAGTATTAGAAAGATCCTTAGAACACCGAGAGATAAGCAATTTGCCCAGTATCACCCAGTGAAGTCTTCCTGTCTACAAGATCAGTTCTGTCTTCACTGTGTCATGTTTAACTCAGAAAATAAAGCATCAGAAAACAAAGATGTAGGCTGGCTGAGAAAAGAGAGTAAGTTGCTAGATTTTTCCATAAGAATACTTTTCCTCTTCTGATAGTCTGAGTGTCAGTAAGAATTTTATTTTGGGTATATTTTTTCTTCTTTTTCTTTTTTTAAGTGTTATTCAAGTGGAACTTTTCTCTCTTTTTAAGGGTGAATACAGCCTAGGCCTAAGGCACCATTATAGCAATATCACAGAATAGAAGTAAGAGAAATGAAATGTCATTCCAATGACAAGGGAAGAAGGCCATTTTTCTCAATACCACTGATGAAAATTTGTAAAAGGTTTACTTTACCCCTATGAAGACACACATCATTACCTCATAATTTCTTTTTGGAAAACTAGACTAGAGCTGTGGGGAATACATCAATAATTAGTGATATCTAATGATCACAAATAGAGCACATGGGCTATCTCCATGGGTCTGGTCAATTGCATGTTTCTAAAATAATTAGTCAAAAACAGAGGAAAAATAAATCTGATATCTGCCTATTCACATTCTATGCTTAGATACAATTATAACTGAGGATCATTAATAACTAATACCTGCAAATTATACATACAATCAATCCTCAAATTATCTTTGGATTTTTCTTTAATTTGACTTTGTTTTTTTTTTCTTAGAAAAACAGAATACAACAGCTAAAACCAAACAATCTAATATTATTCAATTTCAGCTGATATTCAGAGATTACAACAGAAATTCTCAGATACATTGGAGATTACACTGAAGGCCTGATGGGACCATCTGCCTCAAGCCATTTGTAGCTGTATGGGGAATCTAGTTGTTAGTAAGCACAGATAAACAAAGCCAAGTGGAGCCTGGGGTATACACATCCCCAATGTCAGTATAAGAATTGTGGGATGTAAGTTGTGAGTAGGCAGGGTAGGGTCAGCTGTTAGCAATTATACCTTCAGAGGCAGAATTAGAGACAGGTAGAAAAGCAACCTCAGAAGTACGTTGAAACTGGTGATTGTCAAAACCAGCTTGGTTGTTTCTGGAACGTCAGAGCAATTGCAGTATCATTTGGGTAAATTTCACAGATAGCAGATTAAGATGGGCTTGAGGGATCAGTGTAATTTCCATACTTCGTAGTAATGTGTAAAAATCAACTCTAGACTTTTCTGGCTAGCAGATACCTAACAATATCATTGCAAATCACATTTTCCATCAAACTGATCCTTCAGCTAGAGTAGTGATCTCAAGACTACAGCTTGCCTATAATTATCTAGGTATGCCACAAAATTTTGGATTTTACGTGTTTGTAGATAAGAAGATTTAGAAATAATTTTAAGTAAAAATTTTATTTACCAAGTACATATTGTGTTCCAAGCATCATATTTGTGAAATAAGTGAGATCTACTCCATTTGCATTAGCCTCAAAACCTATCAGACTTTGAACTTGCAAAAAAATTTAGCACAAACGAATTTCTTATTGCAGGGTAACCACATACATAAGCTTCTTTAGTCTCTTATTGTATTGCCAACTCACACATACTGTGTAGCATGCCTTAATTCGTTGTAGGAAAGAATGATGTGTGGTCAGACAGCTAAAAATCATGTATTAAGTACTTATTACATGATAGGCAGGTAGGTAATACAGTGCTGGGCCTGGAATCAGAAAGACTCCTCTTCTGAAGTTGAAATCTGGCCTCAGACACTTGATAGCTGTGTAACCCTGGGCAAGTCCCTTAAACTTGTTTGCCTCAATTTCCTTATCTATAAAATGGGCTAGAGAAGGAAATGGCAAACCACTCCAGTATCTTTGCCAAGAAAACTCCCAAAGGGGTCACGAACTGTCACACACAACAAAAAGGCAACTAACTGAACAACAACATGTCCTAGGTGTTGTGGTACACATCTGGGGATATAAAAAGAAGGAAAATATAGTCCCTGCCTTCAAGTAGCTTACATTCTAATAGGGCCAGCCTAATCACAAAAGGTAGCTAAAGGATAATGATAGTGTAGATGTTGGCAAAATCCAGGGAGTAGGTAATCATGAGTAGAGTCTGAGAATCACTAAGCTAGTGGATGACAGCAAAAGAGACAGGGTAGAGATACCCACACTGAGAACAAGGCTTGACACATAGTAGGTGTTCAATAGAGATTTATTGACTTTAGTAGAATAGCTTTCCGAAAGTACCACAATGAGATAAAATGTCTGTTTTTGCTGCTTCCCCAATACTTTCCCTGGTAATCAGCAGAGGAAATACCTTGAGGGAGGTGACTATGTAAAACCATTTTCCCCCCTTTCTCCTCATTCCCATTCAGAAAACCGGAGGTTCTAATCTAACTGGAGATCATCTAATCTAACCTCTACTAGAATTCACAAGCATCTAATTGAAGTTATCTAAGGAATGGGTTCTTGCACACCTCAGAATAGACAAGTCTAGTTTTTGATGGCTCTAATAATAAGTTTTTTTTCTTATTTTGAACAGAAATCTGTTACCAAGTAACTTCCACTCATGGCTACTAGTTCCAGCCTTTAGAGGTCAAGCAGAATAAATGGAATTCTCTTTTTTTCAACTGGAAATCTTTTACATACTTCAAGACTGCTATCACATCTCCCCAGCTGTATCTTACGCAGGCTAAATATTACCAGATTTTAAACACTACATACTTGTTTACTATTGATGATTCTGTCTCTCCCTCATTATTATTATCTATTGAACTAATCCCTGTATGGAAATACGATACTCACTTCCTTTCTTTTTAAATTTTTTTGTATAATTTTAAATTTATGGAATAAAACAAGCATTTTCATATCAGTATAATTAAAAAATAAAGATAATTCTATTGAATAGTATGTATCAAGTTACCTGGTAAGGTAAGATTTTGGTTCAATACAAGGAAAATTCCTAACAATTTGATCTAACTAAGAATAAATCAATTTCCCTCAAGGAGGTGGTAATTCTCTGTCACTGGACCACTTCAATTAGAAGCTAGATAAGACCTTCTCAAACAAGTTAGAAGTTGGCTTATATGACCTTTGAGTTTCTATCAATTTGGCTATTAAGGACAAGGTACCTCCCCTGAGGCAGTGTCCATTTAAAGCAAACCCTCTAAAATCAGCAATCATTTAAGTAAATTCTGCTTGGTCCAAATACTTCCAAGGTCTCAGGCCAGTTAGAAAATTAATTTTTACTTACATGCAATTTACACACTACTATGCTCAACCATGTAAAGCAGGGGTGACCAAACTACAACCTTTAAGCCAAATACACTAATACATTGAGAGATTCATGAGGGCAAGGACTATCTTTTGTCTCCTTTTGCATCCCTAGATATTAGTACAGGGTGCATAGTAGGCACTTTATAAATGTTGACTGATTGATTGATATGGCCCACTTCCTATTTTTGTACAATCCTTGAGCTAAGAATGCTTAAAAAATTAAATACAATATGTTTAAATACCATGTATGTTAAAAGTTATCTTGAGGTTTGTATATAAAAACAGGTACCTTCAGGTAGTTTGCCAATTCCTGCCTTAGAGGAAAAGAAGGAAGGAAAGAAGGAAAGAAAGAAGAAAGAAAAATGATACTGACTTCAAGATGCTTACAATCAGGTTAGAAATAAAGCAGTAACACATGAAAAAGAAACATGACATTCAGAAACATGTAATTGAATTCAAATTAATAAAATATAAATGCCTAGAAGGACATAGACATATCTATATTTTCTTCATTCATTCATTCATTCATTCATTCATTTATTACTATGTTTTTGGTTCCAAATCATGGCAGTTCTTTGCAAGGGCAAAGTATATCTGCAAATCTTCCTTTTGTTCACAGAAATTGTGAGTCCACTGTTACTGTATATGATCAAGTAGAGATTAGAAATTGTCACTAATATCATAGCAAGAATTGGTGCTGTGAGTAGAGGTTGGACTGCATGACCTTAATGACCCATTCATTCATTTATTCATTCATCCATTCAAGAAGCACTTATTAAGCACATAACTATATTGTAGCCATGATAACAGACCCTGGGGATATAAAGACAAAACTAAAATGGTCTAGGCACTCAAGAAGCTGACATTTTCCTTTCCAACCCCTTCCTAACATAAATACAATGATACTTCTTCAAATTCAGACCCAACTAACAAGAATCCTCAAATAAGTAGCAATATGGAGTTTAATGTTTGTCTATGTTTGATGTTCAAAGAAAGAATTAAGTGATGAGAAAATTAGTTCAAAACTCTAAGTTATCCTCAAAAACAACCAACTTTCAAAGTATATATTATTGCCAATGAACAGTCTAATTTTTTTTTTAATTCAGTCTACACCACTGTCCTTAGCAAGATGAGAGAACAAGTTCATCTTTATGGTCCCAAGGTGTTACAACAGAATGAACTATTTAAGAATCAATACTATTCACTTTATTTACTAAGATATGGCAGTAGACTAAGGCATTTTAGGGGAAAATATCAATAACAATGATAGAAACAAAAAGAGTTACTAGTTAAGCCTTTAATTAACTAATGAATAAGAACCTCTCACTCTTCATAGATTTATTTTAGCAATGGTTTAAATATAATTCTACACAAAGGTGCAGGGTTTTTTTTTGGCTTTTGTTTGTTTCTTTGTTTTTAGTAATGACTGTCTAATAATGAACACTTAACATTAAAAAAACATAAGTGAATCAGTTATGTTAGAATAGTTAATGTGGGACTTGTATAGAATCAATTATAAATCTTAAAGTAGTTTTCAAGAAAAAATAAGCAAATCAATGAAAGCAAGAGATATAAGTTCAAATTGCAGCTCCAGTTGTTATCAGCTGGGAACTTTGAGCAAATCACTTGATTCCTTTGATCCTCGACATACGTATCCACAGACTACTACCCGGCTCACAGGTTTGTTGTGGGGATGTAATTAAATATTGGAAGGAATGTATTTTTAATTGTGATATGCTATGTAAAGAGCTTATGTTTTTGAGAGGTAGCATATTAAAAGCAGAAGGAACATAGACTTTGATCAAAAGACAGTTGCTCAAAGCCCAGTTATAATACTTAACTAGTCATATGACTACCAAGCAAATCATTCCACCTTCTGAGGAAGTTATGAGTAAAAATGCATTACCCATCTGAAGAATTACTAGCATACTGGAATTTAGAGCCATAGGAGATCTTATAGATCATTGAAATCTGAACCTTTCACTTTACTGAATTCCTGTAAGGAAATATTTTGAAAAATTTGAAGTATTATATACACATGATCTCTTGTCATTTATATAGGACTCTATTTTCTGAACTTCCATGAATTCGCCAGTTTATTGTTAAAGAATTATGAATATTGTATGGGACTTACATATTCTATCAAAGTTAGAAGAGAAAATATAATTAAATTTGTGTTGGTACCATGTGTGTTGCTAATTTAATCCTATAATATTTATTCATTGATTTAGTTGCATCAAAAGACACTCCTCCATGCCCATCATTGCCCTATAAGATCACCTTTACCTTTTATAATGTAAGCTTCTTGAGGTCAGAAAATGTCATGCTTTATGTATCTGTGTAAAAATCTAGAAAAAGAACCTAAAAGGGAGCAGTCAGAGAGATAAGCGAATAACCAAATGAGACCCCTGTCACGAAAGCCTACAGAAGACAGAATATCCAAAAGAAGATGATAAATAGTATCAAATGTTCCAGATAGTTCAAGAAAGATAAGGATTGCAAAAATAGATTTGGAAATTAAGAGAGATTTGCAAAGGAATGGTCACATAAGAAAACAGATTCGTTTTTCTTCATACAGGGAGATAAAATATAATGATGATAATGTTTTGCTGAAACAATGGGATTTGACTTATAACTAGATTTTGGCAAGGAAAGGATAAATCAAATTCAAAATGGTTATATTAAACAGAAAGAAGCTGTGAAAATCATTGTTTATTAAGAAGATTTATGAGGAAATCTGTGAACTGGTGTTCAAAACCACAGCGAAGGACCTTTGAACAAGTCAGATCATTATATTTAGATTTAGCGGTATGAAAGACTTAGAAATGACCTAGTCCAACCCCCTCATTTTACAGATGTAGTCACTAAGGAGAACAGAGGTCCGAAATAACTTGTATAGGGTCACACAGGCAGTAAACTGTAGAGACTACATTAAAACTCAGTTGCTTTGACTCTAATTCTAGTCCTTTCTTCTCTTTTCATTATGCCACATAATGTTATAGGAAGCAAATAAAATATTGTGGTGGGAGAATACTACAGGCCACTCAGTCAGAAGGAGATACTGGAGGCTAAATTAAAAAAATGATATGATAACCATGTCATGAAGGCTAGCCGTCTTCGCCCTGATAAAAGTTGAGTAATATAAATTGTTAGCTTTCCTTAATAACTTTATCTTTAAAGAGAGAAAGAAGTAATGAAGGAAATTATTCTGAAGTGATTTTGATCAATGATGAAGAACTGGTCTGCCTAAGTACAAATGACTGGAGGCTTGGGAAGATATGGTCACTCCCATCTCAGAAAAAAAAGAACAACAACTCAGGGAATTGAAAGAATGTTTTTTTTAAAAAATAAATTTATTTATTTTTAGTTTTCAACATTTACTTCTGCAAGATTTTGAGTTCTGAATTTTCACCCCATCTAGTCCCTCCCCCTACCCCAAGATGGCATGCATTCTGAATACCCCTTCCCCTAGTCTGCCCTCTCTTCTATCTCTCCCCCTCTTCTCTTATCCCCTTCCCCTTCTACTTTCCTGTAGGGCAGGATAGATTTCTGTACCCCATTTCCTACATTTTTTGTTTCCCAGTTGCATGTGAAAACATTTTTTAAAACATGTATTTTTAAAACTTTGGGCTCTAAATTTTCTCCCTTCCTCCCTCCCCACGCATTATCATTGAAAAGGCAAGCAACTCAATATAGGTTACATGTGCAGTTATGCAAAACACTTCCATAGTAGACATGTTGTGAAAAACTAACTCTATTTCCCTTAATCCTATCCTGCCCCCCTCCACTTATTCTATTCTTTTTTTTGACTCTGTCCCTCCTCAGAAGTGTTTGCTTCTGATTATCCCCTTTCCCAATCTGCTCTCCTCTCTATCATCCCTCTGCTATATTGTCCCCTTCATCCCCTCTATTTTTCTGTAGGGTAAGATAGATTTCCATACCCAATTGAGTGTATATGTTATTCCCTCCTTAAGCCAAATCCTATGAGAATAGATTCACTCATTCCCTCTTACCTTCCCCTATGTCCCCTCCACTATAAGAGCCTTTTCTTTTCTGTTTTTTTTTGTGAGATAATGTACCCCATTCTACCTCTCCCTTTCTCCTTCTCCTAGTATAATCCTCTCTCACCCCTTAATTTTATTCTTCAGATATGGCCCCTTCATCTTCAACTCATCATGTGCCCTCTATCTATCTATATACACATACATGTAATTTTTTTCCCTCTAACTACCATAATACTGACAAAGGTCTCATGACTTATAAATACCATCTTTCCATGCAGGAATGTAAACAGTTCAACCTTAATAAGTCTCTTATGATTTCCCTTTCCTGTTTACCTCTTCATGTTCCACTTGAGTATTGTACTTGAAAGTCAAATTTTCTATTCTGCTCTGGTATTTCATCAAGAATGCTTGAAAATCCTCTATTTCACTGAATGACCATTTTTTTCCCCTGAAGGATTATACTCAGTTTTGCTGGGTAGGTGATTCTTGGTTGTAATCCTATCTCCTTTGCCCTCTGGAATATTATATTCCATGCCCTGCAGTACTTTAATGTAGAAGCTGCTAAATCTTGTGTTAGCCTGATTGTGTTTCCACAGTACTTGAACTGTTTCCTTCTGGCAGCTTGCAATATTTTCTCCTTGACCTTGGAACTCTGGAATTTGGCTATAATATTCCGAGGAGTTTTCCTTTGGGGATCTCTTTCAGGAGAGATCTGTGGATTCTTTCAATTTCTATTTTGCCCTCTGGTTTCTACTATATCAGGGCAGTTTTCCTTGATAATTTCTTGAAAGATAATGTCTAGGCTCTTTTTTGATCATGGCTTTCGTATAGTCCAATAATTTTTCAGTTCTCTCTCCTGGATCTATTTTCCAGATCAATTATTTTTCCAATGAGATATTTCACATTGTTTTCTAATTTTTCATTCTTTTGGATTTGGTCTACTGTGTCGTGATTTCTCATAAAGTCACTATCTTCCAATTGCTCTATTCTAATTTTTAAGGAAGTATTTTCTTCAGTAATCTTTTGGACTTCCTTTTCCATTTGGCCAATTTTTCTTTTTAGGGCATTCTTCTCCTCATTGGCTTTTTGGACCTCTTTTTCCATTTGGGTTAGGCTATTTTTTAAGGTGTTATTTTCTTCAGTATTTTTTTTGGGTCTCCTTTAGCAAGCTGTTGACTTGTTTTTGGTGATTTTCTTTCATCACTCTCAGTTTTTCCTCCACTTCCCTTACTTGCTTCTCAAAATCCCTTTTGAGCTCTTCCAAGGCCTGGGACTGATTTATATTTTTCTTGGAGGCTTTGGATGTAGGAGCTTTGGCTTTCTTGTCTTCTTCTGGTTGATGTTTTGATCTTCTTTGTCACCAAAGTAAGATAATATAGTCTGACTCTTTTTGCGCTGCTTGCTCATGAGCCAATTACTTGAGTTTTAAACTCTTTGTTAAGGTAACAGTCTGCTGTGGAGAATGTCCTGTCCCAAGCTTTGGGTGTTTGTACAGCTGTTTTCAGAGAAACTTCTATGGACCTGTAAATTTTCAGTTCTTCCAAGGTGGTATGATAAGGGG
The DNA here is from genome assembly GCF_003287225.1 of Phascolarctos cinereus. NCBI lineage: Eukaryota > Metazoa > Chordata > Mammalia > Diprotodontia > Phascolarctidae > Phascolarctos > Phascolarctos cinereus. Next base: position 333,197,973 of record NW_027556098.1, read on the forward strand.
CGAGGTGTTTACTTCTTTCCTGGCCTGTGCTCTGGTCTATGACTGACCACAAGCAGTCCTTCCTGTCTTGGAAATGTGAAGAGGATTTCCTTTTTACTGCTACTACAAGCTCCACCATGCCAGCGCTCCTCCTCACCCCACGACTGCCACCCAGAACTATTACCCAGACCCAAGCACAGGCAAAGAAAGAGATTCCTGCCTCAGCACTGGCAAAGAGTGCAGAGGCCCGTCGTGGGTAGACAACAGAGTACAGATCAAGAGAGTAGTAACTATACTTCTCCCAAGATGACATGACCTTGGAAGCATCAAAAGCTTGCAGACACCCCAGAACTAGATCTGAAAAAGCAGCATAAAAAAATCTAAAGCTTGGAACAGTGCCTTCACATCCCTATGTGAGCAGAACCCAACTTTAATACAAAGCTTGAAGTTAAGACACAGGTCGGAAAAATGAGCAAACAACAACAACAACAAAATCTTGATGATAAAAAGCTACTAGTGGCAGAGCAGACTAAGACACAAACTCAGAAGACAACGTAAAAGCCTTACAACAAAAGTTTCAAAGAAAAAAATGTTAATTGGACACAAGGCCAGCAACAGTTCCTCAAAGAGTTAAAGAAAGAGATGAGTGGTAAAGAAAAAAATGAGAGGGATGCAAGAAAATTATGAAAGGAGGATTAACAGTTTGTTAAAAGAGGTACAACTAATACTGAAGAAAATAGCACCTTAAAAACCAAATTGTCCAAATGGTGAAAGAGGCACAAAAATCCAATGAAGAAAAGAACCCTTCAAAAAGCAGAATTGGCCAAATGAAAAAAAAATACACAAACTCACCAAAGGAAATCATTCCTCAAAAATTAGAATTCTGCAAGTGAAAACTAAAGACTTTGTGACACATCAAAAACAATAAAACAAAGTCAAAAGAATGAGATAAGTATAAGAAAATGTGAGCTATCTCATTAGAAAAAGAAACTGACCTGGAAAATAGTTCCAGGCAGGATAATTTAAGAATTAGTTGATTACCTGCAAGTTGTAACCTGAGATATTATACTTCAAGAAATTAGAAAGGAAAACTGCCCTGATACCTTAGATGCAGAGGGTAAAATAGAAGTTGAAAAAATCTGCCAAGCACCTCTTGAATGAAATCTCAAAATTAAAACTCCAAGGAGTATTATAGCCAAATTCCTGAGCTCCCAGGTCAAGGGGGAAATACTGGAGGTAGCCTGAAATAAGCAATTCAAATACTGTTGAAATACAGTTAGATCACATGAGGTTTGACAGCGTCCATGTTAAAAGAGAGGAGGCTTGGACTATAATATTCCAGAGGGTAGAGGAGTTAGGATTATAACCAAGAATTACCTACTCAGCAAAATTGAGTATAATCCTTCAGGGGGGAAAAATGGATATTAAGTGAAATAGAGGACTTTGAAGTATTTATGGTGAAAAGACCAGAGCTGAACAGAAAAACTGACATTCAAACAGAAGACTCAAGAGAAACACAAAAAAAGTAAACATTAAAGAGAAATCACAAAGTTAAAGTCTTTATATTCCTATATGGGAAGATGATACATATAATTCTTAAGGACTTTATAATTATTAGGACAGTTAGGAGTCTACATAAATAGAGGGCACAGGTGTAAGTCAATTATGCTGGGATGATCTCCAAAAAATATGAAGGGATGAGAAAAAGGGATGCACTAGGAGAAGGGGAAGGGAAAAGTACAATGGGAAAGAATAGCTCATAAAAGAAGAACACAGAAGAGCTTTCACAGTGCAGGGGAAAATGGAGCATAGTACTAGGCAATATTTTAACCTCAGTCTCATTGGAATTCATTCAAAATGGGAAGAATATCTATCTCTTTATCTCTCTATCTCTCTATCTATCTATCTATCTGTCTCTCTCTCTCTCTATCTATCTATCTATCTATGCTCAGTTGGGTACAGAAATCTATTTTACCCAACAGGGAAATAGAGGAAGAGGATAAGAGAAAGGTGGAGGGTATTTATAAAAAGGAGAACAGGTTAAGGGAGGCAGTGGTCAGAAGCAAAACAAACTTTTGAGGAGGGATGAGATAAAAAGAGAAAGAAAGAAAGATAAACAGGAGAAAATAGGATAGAAGGAAATACATAGTAATCATAAATGTGGATGTGCATGGGAGGAGCTCACCAATAAAATGGATGTGGATAGCAGAGACATGGCAGAATCTATTATTCAGCTGAATTAAAAAAAGCCAGGGGTAGCAATCATCATCTCAGACAAAGCAAAAGTAAAAAATATAATTTAAAAAAAGATAAACAGGGAAACTACAAAAGGTACCATAGACAATGAATACCAAAAAAAATTCAGTAAGTTTCTCTGATAAAGGTACCTTTTTTTTCAAATACATAGGGAACAGAATCAAATATATAAAAATAAGATCTGTTCCCCAGTTGATAAATTGTCAAGGGATATGAATAGGCAGTTTCCAGATGAAGGATTCAACATTATCTATAGTCATGTTACATACACACACACACACACACACACACACACACACATGTAGATAGATAGATAGATAGATAGATAGATAGATAGATAGATATAGTTCTAAATCCCTATTGATTAGAGAGAGGATAATTAAAACAGCTCTGAGGTACTACCTCACACCCAGCAGAAATGACAAATGCTGGAAGAGATGAAGGAAAGTAGGTACACAAATGAACTGCAGGGGTTGTGAACTGGTTCAGCCATTCCAGAGAACAATTTGGAACTATGCCTAAAGGGCTGTAATATGGTGTATACACTTTGATGCAACAATACCACTAATAGGTCTATATCCCAAAGAGATAGAAGGAAAAGGACTTAGATATACAAAATATTTATTGCAGCTATTTTTTGTGGTGGTAAAGAATTGGAAATCTAAGGGATGCTCATTAATTGGGGAATGGCTGAACAAGTTGTGGCAAATGATTGTGATGGAGTACTATTGTGCTATAAGAAATGATGAGGGGGAATGCATTCAGGAAAAATGTGGGAAGAACTGATAGAGTGAAGTGAGCAGAAACAGGAGATCATTGATATACAGCAACAGCAATAGTATAATGATGATCAACTGTGAAAGACTTTACACTGATCAATGTCTTGATGTCAAATAATTCCAAAGGACTCATGAAAAATGCTATCTGCCTCTAAAGAAAGAACTGACGAATATGAAGTGCAAATTGCAGTATAATTTTCTCACTTTATTTTTCTTGCTTTTCTGTGGTATGGCTAATATGGAAATATGTTTTGCAAGATTTAACATGTATAATTGATATATTTCTTGCCTTCTCAGTGGGTAGGTTAGGAGTAAGAGAGAGGAAGAAAATTTGGAACTCAAAATTTAAAAAAAAGGTTAAAATAAATGAATAATAGATATTTTAAAATAGTCCTACAAATCTTGATTAAATTCTTGTTACAATTCCTATTCAGATGTAAGTTAGATTATATAGCTCCAGAGTCCTCTTTTAGCTCCAAGGTTCTATAATTTTAGGTTTTCTGATTGAGGTACAACTTTATTTCTATATTTCATCCAAGAAAATCTAAAAGTTTACAGAACATAAAGAAGCTTCTTTCTGAGCTGCTATAATATTCATTTATTCTATAATACAACATTACTAGATCTTATTGTGTCCCCATTGCAAGAATTTGATTTCTACAGACTTTAGTCAAGTCATGGGGAAACTATGAGCAAAGTCGAAATCAAAGACCATTATGATTAGTAAAATCTGTCATATCTGAGCCAATATGTACTGTTGTTGTTACTGCTGTTTCCAGTTAAAAAGGCATCTTTTTATTCATTCTCTTCATTGCCAAGGATGAAGCTCTCAATGAAGTTGTGAGTTAGGTTAAAAAGGACTGACCCCAGGACCCAGAAGTCTTGGGATTCAAGTCTAAGATTGACTAGTTATAAGTATGTGACAGTTAAAAAAATCCCTTAAGCCTCAGTTGTTTTGATCCCTTGATAAGAGCTATGGGTATAAATGTGCTTTGAGAACTGAATACAGCTCCATCAATATGACCTACTGTTATTTTCTAAGTTTCAAGCTTTAGTTCAAGTGCTATTGGCTCCTTCCTCCTCCATGAAGCTCTCTTTTTAACCCCTCTTTGATTCTGTTTAGTCCTTCTTCAGATAGCTTTGCATTTAGTAGTAGGAGTAGGAGTAGGAGTAGTGGTAGTGGTAGTGGTAATGGTGGTGGTGGTAGGGGTGGTAGAGGTGGTAAAGGTGGTCATGGTGGTGGTGGAGGTGGTAGGGGTAGGGCAGCTAGGTGTCACAGTGGAAAGAATGCTAGGCCTGGAGTCAGAAAGATTCATCTTCCCAAGTTCAAATCCCTCCTGAGATACTTATTAGCTGTGTGACACTGAACAAGTCACTTACTCCTTCTTCCATTTCTTCATCTGTAAAATGAGCTGGAGAAGTAAATGGCAAATCACTCCACTATTCAGGCAAGAAAACCCCAAAAGGGATCACACAAAGAGTCTGATGTGACTGAAAATTATGGGACAATAACAAAAGTAGTAGCAGCAACAGTAGCATTTGTAGTAAGAAGGAGAAGGAAAAAGGATAACAAGAAGAACTAACATTTATATATTGCTTTAACATTTCCAAGTTTTTTGTCTCATTTTGTCCTCAACTCTGGCAGGTAAGTACTATTTAACCACTATTTTACAGATGAGAAAACTGAGGCAGACATGTTAAGTGACTTGCTTAAGGTCTCAAAGCAAGTAAGTTTCTGAGGCTGGATTTGAATTCAGATCTTCCCGAATCCAGGGTGAGCACTCTACCCACTACATGACCTCTCTGCCTCATTATACTTATCTGTGCACATGTTGCACCCTCTATGTAAATATAAACTGCAAGCTATGGTTTATGAATATAATGGGATACCATTCTTCGATTAAAAATATGAAAGTGTAGTTTCAGGGAAAAATTTAGAAGACTTGCATGAATTGATGCAAAGTTAAGCTAGTAGAAATGGGAGAATAATTTGTACAATAGCCACAGTATTATAAAGATAATCAACTTTTGAAGACTTAGCAATTGATCCACATAATGACCAACCACAAACTGAAATACAATATGATGGAACATGCCATCCACCTCTAGATAGAGAGCTGATGGACTCAGAAGGCAGATTAAAGCATTCTCTTCCCTCCCTCTATTTCTGTGAAACATTCCTTCCTCTCTCTTCCCTTCCACATTCCCTTTCTCTCTATCTTTTCCTTCTCTTTCAATTTTTTTCCTAACATGACTCTACATCATTTGCATGACTCTACATCAGCATAATGGGGTTTGCTTTTCTTGCCTTCTCAATGGATGAGGGAGGGGGAGGGAGAGTATTTGAAACTGAAAATGAACTAAAATTGAATTAAAAATTAAATTAAATACATGTCATTGGAAAATGCATTTATATGCACATATATACATATACACACATACATATATACACACACATACATACATACATACATACATACAAGGTTAAGGATCCCTGATCTAGTCCAACCCCCTCATTGCACAGATGAAGAAACTGTAGCTCAGAATAGTTACTTGACTTGTCCAAAGTCACACAACCATGGACAGTGCTGTGATAGTATTTAGGTCTCATAATATTCTTTGTCTACATTTGTTTTTGAACTTTAGTCATTTGCTAGATACTTGCTAAAATTCTAATGTTGATACTGTGGTATTGTGTGAAAGAAAAAAAGAAAAACAAGGGAAAATGTATGCATCTCTTGAGAAGGTGGATGACAATGTCAGTTTTTCACATACAGTGAAATAAATATGAATCTTTGCATATTTAAAGAGGTTGGGAATATGATTGGGCCCTATTGCTCTTTTGAACTTTTTTCCCCTCCACCTGCCCCTTCATCTCTCTGAACCTACATAAGTAAATTGGATTTATGATATGCTAGAGGACTAGTGGGAGAATGATTTGGCTTTGATTTCCCAGGCACAGGTGGCACCAGCAGATGCAGACCCATTAGTCCTTGTTGGCTCTCCAATAGCTCTTGGGTTTATCACAATCCTTTCAGCTGGGGATTTAGTGGCCATGATGTCTCTTATGGGTTGGCTAGATGCCATAATATGATACCATTTGTTACAGTGTGTCCAGGGCCTCAGTACTTTTCCTAGGGCCCAAAACAAATGAAAAATAAAAAAGAGAGTCATATCCAAGTCACCTTGGTCAGCTGAACCAGGTGCAACAGCAATAAAACCCTAGCAGTGATTTTTTACTGCCTTTCTATTATCCTCCAAGGGATCTGTTGTATTTTTTCCCTAAGTAGAATACTGTACATTAAATTATTTATTTGTAATCAAAGTTTCATTGATGCCTTTTGTTTTCATAGCATGGTCATTTCCAGATATACCTCACCAACTCAATGAGCTTTTTCTGATAACAAAGAAAAAATAAGGAAAACCAGCTGACAAGCAACCTTGTACATTCAGGCATTCAACTTTCTTTGCCTACAGTCTTTCATTTTCTAAGCCATATGAACTATATAATATATATAATATATATAATATATATATATATATATATACGTATATATTAATACATATATATATATACATATATATATATATGTGTATATATATATATATATATATACATATATATATATATACATATATATATATACATATATATATATATGTGTATATATATATATATATATATACGTATATATATATACATATATATATATATATATATATATATATATATATATATATATATATTAGCTCCTCTAAGTCAGGGATAATACATTACCAAATTTTCATAGTGCTATTACTACTCTTTCATTGTCAAGTACTCTACGGAAACTCTATAAATGTGTATTAATAATTACAATTAATCCATCTCATCCTTTTCTAATATGCCATAGAAAGAACTTACCTCAGACTTTGCTACCACGATATCAATACAAAATATTTATTAAGCATATATTATGTACCAGTCACTATTCTAAGTGCTATGGAGACTTCTGCCCAAAATATTCTTCGTTACTACATCTGACCAGTCTGACCAATGAAATCCTACCTGTTCTTTAATACCTCCCCCAAAAGGTGTTTCTTGGTTCCCTCCTTTGGAAGCTGCCTCACCTTATAATCTCCTATAACAATTTTACCACTTTTATCAAAATTATATACTTGATAAACTATTTTATCTGTATATTCATATGCATACAGATACACATAGATGTTTCTGTATATATATATTTTTTTCTAGAATTGTATATAGAATTGTTACACACACATATACATATATATATATATATATATATATATAATTATATCTGTCTATCTGTCTGTCTATCTATCTATCTATCTATCTATCATTCCTGTCCCAAAACCCATTGGTATGAATCCCTCTCCTTATTGGAGAAGATGAATGCACTGCCCGACATGAGGGGTAGAGCTGGTGAAAGGCAAGAAAGTTTCCATCTTTTCCAGTCCTCTGTAAGACTCTCCAAAAGCTTGTAACCTTTTAGGGACTTATCATTCAGGCATTCCTGGTTTCTAGCTTTGAGGGAGAAGATTGAAGAAGTCAAGTTACTGAAAGAAAACACTCTTAGAAGACATGAGATGAGCAGGTGGTCTTCATCATATGGTTGTCTTCATCATCATTTCTAGTTTGTTACTCAAGAAACTTCAGGGAGTTTCCCTTTGGGTGAAATCTAAGACATTTTCTCTTGATTGAGTTTTATTACTACCAATGGAGAAATTTCTTCTTTCTGTATTATCTGGTCTATTCTCCTATGTATACCTTCTCTGATTTCTGTTTTGCTATGATTTGGTTAAATGGATTTCTTTGCAATTTTCTATGTATGCTCATTGAGGAACCTGTATTAGTTGGGAAAGAGGTTAAGTCTTGGATAGAAAGCATGATGTACCTCTCCCCCAATAATAAAGTGATCAAAAGTTAGATAAAACTTGACTATATCTGCTAGACTAAATATTTAAGGGAGCAGAGAGATCTTCCTGTAGTCCAATAGCCTCTTTCTCTAAGGAGAGCAGAGTGGTGGCCTCTAGCCTCGAATTCCTGCTTTTCCTCCTGCCAAGATGGTGAAGAGAAGTGCGGGAGAAGAAAAAGCTAGATATGTCTATACTGCCTCCACTTGAGTCATACATAAGGACAAACACAATTTATGCCATATGTGAAGCCTTACTACTCCCTCTGTCTCTGTCTGTCTGTCTGTCTTTCTCTCCCTCTCTAGAGATTACATGGATAGAGATAGAGATAGAGACAGAGAGACAGAGACAGAGAGAGACAAAGAGAGACACATACAGAGACAGGGAGACAGAGAGACAGAGAGAGAAAGAGACAAAGAAAGAGAAAATATGAACGGATAAATGAGAAAACTGTTAATCCATCACAACCAGGTCTTCACCCATCTCAATGAATTTGTGTCTAGCCCTCAACTCTTATTTCAGAATAGTTTAATACTCTATCAAATTTTTCACTATAAGTTATGTATTTTTGAAACATATTTAAAGTTTTTGTTTGATCCATCAGATAGTAGCCCTGTCAAAATGGAAATAAGAATATTTCTGTATAAATTGTTTCTAATATTATCAGTCTGGACCTTCAGAATAACTCCTTCTTTTTCTAAATGTTCGTTAAAAATCTCTTCAGTGATCTGTCCTAAAGTTTTCTGAGGAATTTAGGACAAGGTCATTGGCTGTTCATCTGCAAACTATTTTCTTTTCTTTTTTTGAAAATTGAGAAGAGGAGGAGGATAATAGGCTTGATTTTCTTTGCTAATGTTTAAGATTCTTTAATGACCCTATATTCTTCCTTTAGACAGAAATCTTTATTTTTGATACCTCTACTGGTGTTGTAGTATAACCACAAGGCATGGAAAATGATAGTCTCCAGAGAAATTAAAAGGAATGTTACCCAGAGGACAGTGGGAAGAAGGATGGTGGGTGTGTGGAGGCTGTAGCATGTTACAGAGAAGGCATTATGAAGAAAAACCAGAGTAAAAAAAATATTATTAAAGAAATTCATGAACAGAAATAAGATAGACTTCTCAGTATTGAAAGCAAAGGATAACTGATGGGTTGGAGCATTATTATTCCTAATCCATTGATTAGGAAATAGAGCATCATGTGTAGGGAGAGGAATTTTCAAGAGGGGCTGAGATTTCACCTAATAAAGTTTACCGTGCATTCCTTGGATTCTTGATAAAGTTTTGATCATGAACCAAAGACAATTATTATTACTTGAGTTTAGAGCTGATGCTGGGCACCTATTATGAAACTGGCTATAAAAAGTGAAAGTTGGGAGATAGAAAAACTCCCATGGTGGTTTTTAAATTATTTCAAAATATTGGAAGTCAGTCCAAAGGAGCCTTGTGCTTTTCAACTGATTTTTCTGTCTTATATAATAAGAATTGAAATTCCTCAGGTTTTTTGCATGCAGTCCATTTATCTTCCAGTTTGCCTATGCCTCCTGTATCAATAAGGCACAGCTAGGGACTAGACCTGTGATAATATTGGCCTAAGGAACTCTCCATTTCAGAAAGCTTCAGCTTCTATGCAACATCCAGCCCAGAATGATGTGGGTTTAAGTGATGTGCCTAGAGTTACCACATCTAGTATGGGTCAGAGGATACTTGACTTCAAGGCTGGCTGTATCTACTCTTCCCTAATGCTTCTCAATATGACAGTAAGGTTCATTATACATCATAAAAGTTAAGAGATATAAAAAACCATGATGAAGATGGAGGATAAATGGAGAGAGATTTCTTATATCATTTTCTCTTTTTCATGATTATAATTCCTCAAAAAGTAACTATGAGTAGTCTTACTTCATCATTCAAAGTTAACCTAATTTGAGAATGAAAAGTTTCTCCCATCTGCTTTATTTCCAAGAGAACTCACTGTCTGTATCTATTACATAGTCACCATCAGTTATAGCTATATCCAGCACAGTACTTTTTTTTAAATCAGTCCCTCACCACCATCCCATACTTCCCCATAGTTATCAACATCCAAAGCTCGATCTATCTATAGCTATAATCCTTCCTGATTCATTCTGCTGGAAGCAGGAAGAATTAATAACATCTTGCTATAAGATTTTCAATTCAAATCAAGTTAACACATTTGTTAATGCCTACTAAGTACCAGGCAGAGGGACAATGTGATACAAGAGATATAGATGCCCAGAAGCCAAGAAGAGCTGGGTATTTACTAGCTCAGTGACCACATCCAAAGCACCTAGCCTCTGGATGTCCCCAGAGAACTCTCTGAATCTTCTTCACTTCTGTTTTTTTTTGGGGGGGCAATTGGAGTTAAGTGACTTGCCCAGGGTCACACAACTAGTAAGTGTCAAGTGTTTGGTTTGAGGCTGGATTTGAACTCAGGTCCTCCTGACTTTAGGGGTGGTGCTCTAGCCACTGTACCATCTAGTTGCCCTCTGAACTCTCTGAATCTTGTACATTGTAAATGAATTGTCTGTCTCTCTGATGAATATTGGTGGAGGGAGTTTCCAAAACCAGATTTCTGTACATCGGTGATATCACAGGTCCAGACCCCCCCTCCTCCTAAAAAACATAAATTCATCTCTCTTAAAAATGTGTAAGGCACTTTTCTTCCTATTTGTCACATTCTGACATATCTTCCCTCCCTTAGTACACTGTAAATTCCTGATGGCAGAAACCATAACCTTTCACATTGACTTCCATTCACTTCCAGTTGCATACATATTTGTTTAGTCACATAACATATGCCTGTTGCACTGTATTGCAGTTTGTTTACATATCCAAGGAAGAGACAACCTGATAAAATGGAAAGAACAATGGCTCTTAAGTCAGAGGACTGTGGTTCAAATGCTCTATCTTGAAATTTATTGACTGTGTGACTAGCCGACATTTACTAGTTCAATCCTCCTGGGCCACAGTTTCCATATCTATAAAATAAAGGGGGAATTGCAATATGTTTTATTAGCTGGATGATGCATCCCAAATTGTATAAGTCTTGTTTTTGTTTGTTTATTTTTGTTTTTATTTTTTGCTGAAAACAAATAATTTTTTTACATCATTCTTGATGTCATGGTGTGGACAAGAGCTGTCTGTATTGACTCCATAGACATCAGTATGGTGTGACTGTGCAAAATTCTTTGGATTCCTGAACTCCAGAAAATTCCAATGTAGGACTGCTATAAGATAGAAATTCTTCACCATTCCTTGGAATTTAATTCCCAGTTGAGGGTGAACTGAAATTTATTCAGCCCTGCACGGATCATTGTTCTGGATGATGTTCAGCACCTCCCATTTGGCACATTTTGCTAAGGCAAGGAATATGTGCTAAGCACTGTGCTAAGTGCTGGGGATACAAATACAAACAAAAATATAAGCATTTCTCTCAAGCAGCTTAAAATCTACTGGGAGAAGACTAGGCATATAAGGGAGCTAGAAGGTAGGTAGGGAGAGAATGAAGGATTAAAGTTTCTCAGCATGAGTACATAGAGTTGAATTCTAAAAAGTCAGAAGGGAATTAAGTCTGGCAACCTAGGCCTCCACAAAATGGAAGGCTTATGAGGAATTCACCAATGGGAAATGGGGGCTAGCAAAGCTGAGAGATATTCCAGGGTAAGATGGCAGATGATGCATGGTGTTCAAATCTAGGAGTCATAAATATAGACAAAAGGGGAATAAATACCGTTTCAAGACTACTTGAATCTTGACTTGTCTGCCTCCTGGTTGTGTCTATCATTGCAACAGGACTGACACAAAACTAAACCATGATTGCCTTTTGTAGTTTCTCCCTGCACAAATAGATCTAGATTTGTAACTAAGTGAAGCTATACAACTGTAATTCCCTTAGAACTACTTGTGAAGCAATTATAAGAATCTCACTCTAGCAATATATGCAGCCTCTGCAGCTAACTACATGAATAAAGGGTTTCATGGACTTCAAATTTTGTTTTTTCCCATGTAGACACCAAAAGAAAGAAAGTTTTCCCTCACCTCTTCTTATCTTGTCTGATTGCATAAATTTAGTGTCAGGACAATTCCTTGTTAAATAAATAAGATCCTGACTATCCCCTCTTACACACTCATACACATTCTTATGTATGTATATATGCATATATTTTTGTATATATTTATATATGCACAAATACATGTACAAATATTAGACATCCTAACTTACATGCATATTGATCTACCCCAATTCCAAGTGATTAATATGGCTGAACTCATGAAATAATTTGCCTAACTGCCCTCTAAATCCTTTCCTTATGAATATGTATCTCAAATTACAAAAAAAGAAAATAAAAAAAATAAGTTGAAAAGAAAAAAAACAATAGAATCTACAATTTATTTATATAGAATCAAACAAATTGGGACTTGAAAGAGACCTCAGTAGCCATCTAATACAAGCCATAGAGTAAAGAAATCCTACAACATATTGAAGAAACGGTCAATGAGCCTCTGGTAGAGGAACCTCCAAAGAAGGAGGAACTATCATCTCTTGAGGTAGCCCAATTCTACATTGAGGCAGATTGAATCTCAAGTCTAAATCTTGATATTAAGTCTAAATTAACCGTTTTGCATCTTGGACCCAATACTCCTGCTTCTGATCTCTGTTACCAAGTACAAAGAGTCTAATCCCTCCTCTTCATATACTGGATGAAAGCTGACATGTTTCTTCCAAGTCTTCTCTTGCTCAGGCTAAATATCACCAATTCCTTTAACTGGTCCTAATATAATGAACTCAAAGCCATTCAGTGTCTCGGCTTCTCTGGACACAGTCCAGCTCACTAAGGTCCTTTGCATTCCATTTCTATTAGGTCAAAAGATTGGTGCATTGGGAAAAACACTTGCTTTGGAGACAGAATTTGTTGATTTAAGTTCCAGCTCTACCACTGAGGACTCATGAGACTCAGGAAGTAATTTAACCTGTTTGCATGAGTTTCCTTGTTGGTAAAGTTAGTTAGACAAAAGTTGTTCTAACTACCTCAACCTTTTGTGGTTAGGATCAAATAAAATTTTTTAAATGCTTTATAAATCAAAATTCACTATGTAAATAGATAGGCAGCATGATGTAGTAGAGAAAGAACAAGGCTCAGAGTGAGGAAGATCTGGGTTCAAGTACTACCTCTGACAAATTCTCATTGCATGTTCCTGCTGAAGCTACTTAGTGTAGGGCCTCAGATGACTCTCTAAGACTTTCACAAAAATTGTATATATTAAATAGTAATAATAATGTTACTTATAATAATAGACAGGAAGACTGACAAAATGTACATTGTAGTATCTATAACCACTTCATTGGACTATGAGTTAGTTAAATGAGTTTGTGCCACATTGTTGTCATATATAAAAGGATTATAAATAATTATTAAATAATTAAGTATAACACAGTGAGAAGGGAACAAATGAAATGCCTTCTTGCTCAAATGGATTATCAGAATCTAAAATATCAGCCTTCAAGGTCAAAATAGAATCAGGGGATGTGGGTTCTAATCTTGGTTCTGCCATTTACTAGCTGTATGACCATAAGTAATTCATGTAACCTCCCTGAGTCTCTCCTTCCTTATCAAGGCAAATCAATTCATTTTAACGAACCTCAATTCTTTTTAAGTTGTTAAGGATAAGGACATTTGTTTCAGAAGTTTGTTTTAAAGTAAGTACTCATTAAAATAATTTGATACTGTTAAAAAAAGAGAATTTGATCAGTGGAAGAGATTATATGTAGAATAAATGAGCAAACATTGGTTCATTGGGAAGAACACTTGCATAGTGTTTAACAAACACAAAGATCTCATTTACTGAGAGAAAGACTCACTATTTGATAAAAATTTCTGGGAAAACTGGACAACATTAGAGTAGAAATTAGATTCAGACAAATATTTTACACCATACACCAGCATAAATTTCAAATGAACATATGACCTAGACTTAAAAGGTCACATCATAAGTAAATGGTAGAGGAACTAGGAAAAGCTTACCCTTTGAAGCTATAAAGTAGGGAAGAGTTCCTGATTAAACAAGAAAAAAGTTCACAAGTTTAGCATCCACAAATCTAATGTTCTAATGTAGTAAAATTTAAAAAGTAAATAGGTAACTATGGGGAAAATAATCTTTGCAACAGGTTTATCCAATAAATGTTTCATTTCCAAGATATATAAGGACACGATTAAAATTTGTAAGAGTAAGAGCAATTATTCAATAAACAAGCAGTCAAAGGATATGAACAGGTAGTTTTCAACTGAAGAAATCCAAGATATTAACAATCATATGAAAATATATTTTAAATTACCAATAACTGGAGGAATGGATATTTAAAAAAAAACACCTCTGAGATGCTACCTCACACTCTTCAGATGGGCAAAGATGAAAAAGGAGGAAAATAACAAATGATGGAGGGGTTGAGGGAAAACAGGTACACTAGTGCACTGTTGGAGCTGTGAATGGTCCAGCCATTCTGAAAAGTAATTTGGAATTATGCCTAGAAATTTGTTAAACCATGCAAAGCCTTTGGCTCAGCTATATTATTTCTAGACTTGTACCTCAAGGAGATAACCTCATATGTAGGAATGACTGAACAAATTGTGGCATATGAACGTAATGGTATAAGAAATGAGTACTAGGACCATTTCAGAGGAAACTAGAAAGACCTCTGAACTGGGGCAGAGCAACTTGAGCAAAACTAGGACAGTTTATACAATGATAATGGTATTACTGAGGAAAACAAATTTGAAAATGTTTAGAAATCTGCCCAATGCAATGAAAAGTGATGAGCTCAAAAATAACAAAGAATACCACTCATCACAGGTGATGAAATTGAAATGTAAAAAGACATATTTTTCAGACAAGTCCCATGTGGGAATATGCAGATATGCACTGAGTGTTTTTTTTTTTAATTTGCCCAATGAGAACCACTGAGAGGAATGAAGGGATTGATTAATATAAATATTTGCTAACTGAAAAAATAAAATTAATAAAATTAAATTAAATTGTGATACAAAACTAAAATATCAATAAATATTAAGATTTATATAAGGGAATAAAGAAAGCAGTTTAGAAACTTTAGTGCTCTAAAGAACTATTGTAAATTCAATCACATTGTGAGAATTAATGAAATTTTTGTTGACTTACTTCATTTATTATAATTGGGCAGGAATGAAGATAGACTAGGGCCTAACCTGATACAGAATGTCAATTCATTTTACAAGTGAGCTTATTGCCAGCATATAAGGTTTAGACGTGATGTGGCCTGGATCAGGAGAGTAAAGGAAATTAATAGAATAAGGAAGGTAATCTGAAAGTATCTGAACACTGGGCAATAGGAGGAGATGTGAGTAACAATAATAACAAAATACTAACAAAAATAACAGTGTGCATTTATATAGCATTTTACAATTTGCAAAGACTTTACATAGGTCATCTCATTTGATCCTCATGACAACCCTGGCAGGTATGTACTATTATTACCTCATTTTCCAGGTGAAAACATTGAGGCACAGAGAGATATCTTGCCCAGTGTGACAGAAATAATAATTACAAGAGCCAGGGTTTGAACTTTGGTTTTTCTGACTCCAAGTCAAGCATTCCATACATTATGCCATGTAGCTGCCACATATGAGGTAACACAGGGGAGGCAGACAATAGGAAATGGTTAGATTCCCTAGCTTCCTTCAGGGATCAATTCATGATACCTCTAGGGGTGTGTGTGTGTGTGTGTGTGTGTGTGTGTGTGTGTGTGTGTGTGTACCCTCCTTCCTCAAAATACCATAAATAGATTGAACTGTTTATCTGTTATACACCTTCCATAGAACATAAGCCCCTTGAGGACAGAGATAGGTTTTTGTTGCCATATTTCTAGCATGTGGCACAATCCCTTGCACATAGTAGGTATTTTATAATGATCAGATTTTATGAATTGATATTTTCAAGCTCTTTGTAATACCAGTACTTAGCATACATCATTGTCTGAATGCAGATAATTATGATGGTGGTAATAAGAATAGCCCATAAATTCTAATTAGTAGCAGGCTAGTTTATTAAAGCAATTATGAGATATCACAACAGATCTTTTTCCCCTAAATTTTCATAGGTCTAGCTAAAGAAAGAAAAAAAGGAAGGAAGGTAGGAAAGAAGGAAGGATCTGTACAATGATATTACTGAGTAAGAATTGTCTGGATCACAAGGTTTCTAATAATCTATCTCCTATAAAATTATTGTACAAGATATGTTATAATTTGAAAATGACTTGATTTTTCCATTCAGCTTAAAAATAATTATTTAAATGTCACCAGATTATATTTGGTAGCCTTATAACAGGAATTTGGAGTTATGCAATCCCCAGTTCCCACAGTTTCACTGTCATGTTCATGAACCTTTGCAAGTATATGTAACTATTCTTACAAATGAGCTCTCCCCCAGATTCACACTTTTATAGAAAGGAGAAAGACTAGAGTTTTACTTTATTTCACCAGATTTTTTTTTTAATTTAAAACCTCAGGTTCATTCTCTTTTCAGTAACCACGTAGGCACTTTCATTGTTATAGCAGGTTAAACAAATAATCATATGCAACCATTTAAAAAGATACACCCTCTACATTGCATTGATTAAACACTTCAGGCATTTCACAGGAGCCCTACATTCAAGTGTTGAAGTGTAAGATTTAAAAATCAATTTTCAAAGATGAATTTTGAATAGTTTCAATGAATCAAATAATTTTTTTTAATACTCATTGAATTTGAGGCATTATGGAGATGTATAAAATAATAGACACAATTCTTGCTTTTGAGGCACTTCTAAAAATCTTTGTTTCTGCAAGAATGTATTATCTTTGAGGCACTTTAAATCTAGACAGAAGCTCAAGGTTATAATAATAATAATAATAATAATAATAATAATATAATAGCCAGTGATTATATAGTGCTTTAATGTTTGCAAATTACTTTATGTATATTATTTCATTTAGATTCTCATAATAATCTTGTGAAATCTGTGCTGGTTGAAGCCAATGGTACTGAGGCCTCCTTCATATTGCACATAATAATGTCATAATGATTAGTGTAATTATAATGCCCTTCATCTTATGTCTCTGATACCTCTGGAATCAAATCAGTCTTCAAGTATTTATCAAGTGCTTATTATGATTCAGGCACTTTGCTAAGCATTAGGGACACAAAAAGAAGTAAACAAACAAAATGACAACAACAACAAAAAAATCCATGCTCTCAAGGAGCACATAATCTAGTAGGGGAGATAAATTATAAAAAAACCAGGAATAGACAAGATATATGCAAAACTGATGAAAGGTAAGCTGAAAGGGGAGGCATTAGCAATGAGAAGTGAGGAATGGTCTCTTGCAGAAAGTAGCTTTTTTTTCCTTTTATTAATTTATTTTGATTTATCAACAATCACTTCCATATGGCTTTTGAGTTTAAAATTTTTCTCCCCCTTCCTACCCACCACCTTCCCCAAAACGGTGCACAATCTGATACAGGCTATACATTTACATTCCTATTAAACATATTTTCATATTAGTGAAGTTGTGAGTAAAAATTAAAACCAAGAGGAGGAACCATCAGAAAGAGTAAACAAAACTCAACAGAAGAGAAAAAAAAGATAGCGATTCAACTTTCACAGTTATGACTATCTGTCTTTTTCTCCATTCTTTTTCCCTGTTTATGATTTTTTCTCCTTTCTCCTTTCCCCCCCTCACTAATGTTTTGCTTTTGACCACTGCCTTCTTCAGTCTCTCCTCCCTTCTATTATTATTTTCCCTCTTCTTCCCCTTTGCCCTTACTGCTTCTTCCTTCCCTTCTGTCCCCCCTCCCTTTTCTTTCCCCTTTTCCTTCCTACTGCCTTTAGGGCAAGTTAAATTTCGATACCTAACTGATTATGTTATTCCCTTCTTGAGCCAAATCTGATGAGAGTAAAGTTCAAACAATTCTCACTCCCCTCCCTTCTCTCCCTCTGCTGAATAGGATTTTCTGTCTTTTCCTGTAATGTAATTTACCCTTGTCTGCCTCCTCCTTTCTCAGTACATTTTCTAAGATCAGAGTAATCCACTTACTTGGATCCATCTAACCCACTTGATTAGTTTTTTTTATCATTACATCAATGTCAACTAATATTCACCCACTTTATGTATACTCCTTTAACATGGTGTAATAACAATACAGTTCTCAAGAGTTGCAAGTGTCATCTTCCCTTTTAAGGATGTAAACAGTCCACCCTTATTAACAACATTTTGTATCTTTCTGTCCCATTTGCCTTTTTGAATTTTGAATCTTTCTTGAATCTTGTACTTGAAGATCAAATTTTCTTTTTAGTTCTGGGCTTTTTATCAGGAAGGTTTGGAAGTCCCCTATTTCATTGAATATCCATCTCCTCCCTTGAAAAATCATGCTCATTTTTGCAGGGTAGTTGATCCTTGGCTGCAATCCAAGTTCCCTTGCCTTGCAGAATATCAAGTTCCATGCCCTGCGGTCTTTTAATGTAGAAGCTGCAAGGTCCTGTGTAATCCTGACTGTGGTTCCATGATATTTAAATTGTTTCTTTCTGGCTGCTTGCAGCACCTTCTCTTTCATCTGGTAATTTTGGAATTTTGCTATTATATTCCTTGGCGTTGTCAATTTGGGATCTCTTTCAGGTGGTGAGTGGTGTATTCTTTCTCTGGTTATTTTACCTTCTGGTTCTAGGACTTCCAGGTAGTTTTCCTTTATGATTTCCTGAAAGATACTGTCTAGGCTCTTTTTTTCATCATGATTTTCAGGTAGTCCAATGATTTTTAAATTGCTCTCCTGGATCGATTTTCCAGGTCGGTTGTTTTACTGATGAGGTATTTTATTTTCATCTTTTTTTCATTTTTTTGTTTCTGTTTGACTGATTCTTGCTCTCTCATAGAGACATTAGTTTCCATTTGTCCAATTCTAGTTTTTAACATATTGTTTTCTTCTGTTAGTTTTTGTACTTCGTTCTTCAATTGGCCAGTTGTAATTTTAAGGGATTTGTTTTCTTCAGTGTGCTTTTTTCTAATTGTCAAATTTTATTTTTTAAGGACTCTTCTACCTCTCTCATTAGACTTTTAAAATCCTTCTTGAGCTCTTCTAAGAAGGCTTTTTGGGCTTTAGACCACTTTATATTCCCTTTTGATATTGCAGATGTGGGTTTGTTGACAATGTCCTCTTCAGAATTTCTGTCTTGATCTTCACTCTTCTCATGATATGAATCTATGGCATGTTTCTTTTCACTTAGGGTCAGAAAGTAGCTTTGAGCAGTCTTGGAGGAAGCCAGAAAAACTAATACATGAAGGTGTGGGACAGAGCATTCCAGACATGGGAGACATCCATTGCAAAGGCATGAAGAATGGAAATATTTTGATAGAGGAATTGGAGTGAAGACAAATGTAAGGAAACTGGACAGGTAGAAAGGGGTCAGGTTTTAAAGATTTTAAAATTCAAAACAAAGGAGTCTATATTAAACTTGAAGGTAGTAGGAAACCACTGAAGCTCACTAAACAGGTGGGATGACATGGTCAGACCTATGATTTAGGTCTGCCTCCTAACATCCCTTGCTTCCTTGAAATCTTGGCTAAAATATAACCTTCTGGTTAGGATCTTCCTTCTGAGATTATTTCCAGTTCTTCCTGTCTATCTCATTTATACAAAATGTGTGGGTGTTGTCTTCCACATTAGATTGTAAGCTTCTTGAGAGAAGAGACCATTTGCCTTTCTCTTTATTCACAATACATAGCACAGTGCCAAGTACATAAGTGCTTAATAAATGTTCTTTGGCTTGACTTTACTTGGCAAGTAGTGGAAGAAGGATTGAAGCGACAAGAAACTTAAGACAGGAAGACAGACTAGAAAAAAGCTTATTGCAATAATCATTGAAAGATGAATTGGAGGCAGAACCAAGATGGTGGAGAAAAGCCAGGAAGTTTCCTGAATTCTCCCTGGTTTCCCTTGGAAATGTTATATTAAGCCTCTAAATGGACTCTGGAGTGACAGAACCTACAAAAAGGCAGAGTGAAATAATTTCCCAGCTTAAGATAACTTAGAAGAACTTCAGGAAAGGTCGGTCTCACTTGGGTAATAGGAAACCACTGAAGCTCACTAAGCAGGTGGGATGACATGGTCAGACCTATGATTAGGACTGCCTCCTGACATCCCTTGCTTTCCTTTGAGGAGTGACAGGGTGAAAGAAGAGAGAGAATAGAATAAGCAGGGAGGAACAGGATGGGGGGAAATACATGTAGCAATCAGAACTGGGAAAAATCTTGAAGCAAGTTTCTCTGATAAAGGCCTCATTTCTAAAATATATAGAGAACTGGGTCACGCTTATAAAAATAGGAGCCATTCTCCAATACATAAATGATCTAGAGATTTGAACAGTTTTCAGATGAATTAATCAAAACTATCTGTAGCCATAGGAGAAGGTGCTTTAAATCTCTATTGATTGGAGGAATGCAAATTGAAACAATTCTTGGGTACTACCTCATACCTGTTAGATTGGTAAATAGGACATAAAAGGAAAATGACAGATGTTGGAGGGGATGTGGAAAAAATGAGACATTAATACTCTGTTGGAGTTGTGAAGTGATCGAACCATTCTTTAGAGCATAAAACCATGCATACCCTTTGATCTAGCAGTGCCAGTGCTAGGTCTGTATCCAAAAAGAGATCAGAAAAGGGAAAAGGACCTATATGTACTGAAACATTTCCATTAGCTCTTTTCTAGTGGAAGGGATTTGAAAATTGGGAGGATGCCTATTAATTGGTGAATGGTTGAACAAATTATGCTGCATAGTTGTGATAGAATACTATTGTACTATAAGAAATGATGAGCAGGATGCTTTCAGAAAAAAAAAGATGGAAAAAATAAAGAAAAAATGAAAAGTAAAAAAGTAAAATAATTTATAAAGTAACAATAATATTGTAAGATGATCAGTTCTGAATGAGTTAGCTATTCTCAGCAATACAATGATCCAAGAAAACTCTAAAAGATTGATAATGAAAAATGCTATCTATCCCCCGACAAAGAATTGATGGTGTCTGAATACAGATGGAACCATACTCTTTTTAAACTTTCTTTATTTTTCTTTATGTATTTTTATCTATGTTTTCTTTCACAACATGATTACTATGCAAATATGTTTTGCATGACTATACATGTATAAACTATATCAAATTGCTTGTCTTCTCAATGCAGGGGGGAGGAAGGGAAAGAATTTGGAACTCAAAGTTTTAAAAAGAATCTTAAAAACTGTTTTATATATAATTGGAAACAAGTAAAATACTGAATAAATTTTTAAAAATAAAAAAATGATAACTGGAACAAAAGAATATCAAGGGAATTAATGAAAAAATGCAAAGGAAAGTGGCCTAGCCATACCAAATCTAAAACTATATTATAAAGCAACAATCATCATAATTATTTGGTATTGGCTAAGAAATAGAGTAGTGGATCAATGCAATAGGTTAGGTACACAGGACACAGTTGTAAATGACTATGGTAATCCACTGCTTGATAACTCCAAAGACTTCAGCTTCTGGGATAAGTTCTCAGTATTTGACAAAAACTGCAACAAAACTGGAAAACAGTTTGGTAGAAAGCAGGCATAGAATAATATCTCACATCATATACTACGATAAGGTCAAAATGGTTACATGACTTAGACATAAAGGGTGATACCATAAGTAAATTAGAAGAGCAAAAATAGTTTACCTGTCAGATGCATGAAGAAGGGAAGAATTTATGACCAAAGAAGAGACAGAGAACATTATGAAATGCAAAATGGATAATTTCATTACATTAAATTAAAAAGTTTTTGCACAAACAAAAGCGATAGCACCGAGGTTAGAAGGGAAGCTGAAGGATGGGAAACAATTTTTACAGCCAGGATTTCTGATAATACACACACACACACACACACACACACACACACACACACACACATATTATAATTATATATATATAAATTATATAATTATATATAATATATAGATAACTGAATCCGATTTATAAGAATATAAGTCATTCCCCAATTGATAAATGGTCAAAGGATATGAATAGGCAGTTTTCAGATGAAATTAAATCTATCTATAGCCACATGAAAAATGCTCTAAATCACTATTGATTGGAGACATGCAAATTAAAACAACTCTGAGAGTACCACTTCACACCTGTCAGATTGGCTAATAAGGCAGAAAAGGAAAGTGATGAATGTTGGAGAAGATGTGAGAAAATTCAAACACTAATGCGTTGTTGGTGGAGTTGTGAACTGATCCAACCAGTCTGGAGATGAATTTGGAGCTGTGCCCAAAGGGCTATAAAACTGGGCATACCCATTGATTCAATAAATACCATTATTAAGTCTGTGTATCAAAGAGATCATAAAAAGGGAAAAGCGTTCACATGTAAAAATATTTATAGCAGCTCTTTTTGTGGTGGCAAAGAATTGGAAATTGAGGGGATGCCCATCAATTGCGGAATGGCTGAGCAAGTTGTGGTATATGGATGCAATAGAGTAATATTGTGGTATAAGAAGTGATGGGCAGGTGAATTTCAGAAAAAAAGCAAACAACCTGGAAAGACTTACATGAACTGATGCTGAGTGAAGTAAGCAGAAACAGGAGAGCATTCTACATAATAATAACAGCAACATTGTGTGATGGTCAACCATGATAGACTTAGCTCTTCTCAGATATAAAATGATCCAAGACAATTCCAAAAGACTTGTAATGAAAAATGGTAACCAAATCCAGAGGAAGAATTATGGAGTCTGAATGGATATTGAAGCATAGTATTTTCCTTTTTTCCCTTTTGTTTTTTCCTTTTGTTCTAATTCTCCTTTCACAGTATAACTAATGTGGAGATGTGTTAAACATGATTGTATGTGCATAACTAACATCTGATTGCTTGCCGTCTTGGGGAGGGGAAAAGGCAAGGAGGGAGAAAAATTTGGTATTCAAAATCTTATAAAAATGAATGATGAAACTATTGTTACATGTAATTGGAAAAATAAAATAGTATTAAGTGAAAAGAAAGATGAAATCCTTATCTCCCTTAGGAAATCAAATTTTGACCAAGTCAAGAGGAGTGTTTTTCATTTTCAGAGGTAAGCTCTTCCCCAAGAATATGTCCATTTAATTATTATTTTTGATGCTTTTTTAAAACCATAAATTCATCTGTGTGATTTTGTCCTTTTATTGCTGTGGAATTTTTTTTTGCCTTTTTGTTTTACTATTAATATAAAATTGGAGATTAAGAAAGAAAACAGCAAGCCGGAATCTCTCTCCAAGCTAATTGCTAGTAAAATAATCAAGGTGTTTCTTAATAGTTTAAGCAAAAAGTGTAGATTGTTTTCCTTCTTAGTAGACTAGGATTACAGAATATTAGAGTTGGGCAGAATTTTAGAGGTCAACTATCCCAAGGGTACTTGACCTGGGGTCTGTGAATGTGTATTTTCTGAATGTTTCAATAATTTTATGTAAATATAAATGGTTTACTTTGTAATCTTATGATTTTTATTTTATGTCTTTAAATCATCATTCTAAGGAGCAATTCATAGGCTTCATTAGGCTTCCAAAGTAGTACTACACACACACACACACACACACACACACACACACACACACGGCACGTGCACACACAGGACAGGGTAAGATCCCCTGCTCTAGTTTCACTTCATCTGAAATGCAAATCCCCTCTCTATGTCATGATACTATGCATAAGTAAAAATATACATGATTTAAATAGTGAAGTGATAAAACTACAAATAAGAGAGATGATACAAAGTGATAAAGGTTGAATTTTCATACAATCCAAAATTTAGAGAACTCAAAAGGATCATAGGGCCATCTATTTTGATTATCTTATTCTACAAATAAGGTACTGAGAAAAAAGGGAGGTTGAGTAATTTCCCCAAGGTCATAAGTAGATAATAAATAGTATAGCCCAGAACCTCTGACTCCAAAACCAGTATTCTTTCTTGACCTAGATCATGCTGTCCAATGAGGGATAGAAACAAAAAGCAAAATTCTATAGGTTACTGTAGTCTAGGTCAGTTTCATGGGGACCATAGAATAAGATCATTGTACAGATGAAATAGACTTTGAGGACACCCTACATAGTAAGTGGCAGAGCTCAGATTCGGAC
This sequence comes from Phascolarctos cinereus, assembly GCF_003287225.1. NCBI lineage: Eukaryota > Metazoa > Chordata > Mammalia > Diprotodontia > Phascolarctidae > Phascolarctos > Phascolarctos cinereus. The sequence goes on from NW_027556098.1 coordinate 333,222,125, forward strand.
CCAGATATTCTGGGTTAAGATGTCATTTTCTTTCTCTTTTATTATATGGAAGATTTAAAATGGATTTTTTTTTAAAGCAGTGTAGTATGGTAGAAAGAACATGGGGTTAGGATTTAGGAACACTGAGTTCCAATCCTGCCTTTGAATTAAGGTCAGCTACCTGACTTTGGAAATTAACTTCCTCTCTCTGAGTTTCAGTTTGCTTGAATATTATTTCTCTTAATGTATTTAAGATTATATTGACTTATTTTAGGTGTTGGATCATTTTGACTGATGTTACACTAATTAAAGCATTAAAAACTCTGATTTTTTTTTTTACAAGAACTATTGTCTAGCCATATATTCAGCATGTATTTGCACTATTGAATTAGCATGTTGGACAAGCATGATTCTACGCCTTCCAGCAAATCATTGATAAACACGGGAAAAGGAACAAGGACAGCTCCCTCCTTGGTCCACAAGTGATGAATCTTTTCTTATTTGCAGCAAATCACAAAACTGTTTTCTAAATCCTAGAGGGAAAGTAAAATTTAAGAAAATTGGAAAGGTAGAATGGGACAAAGTTTTAAAGATTTTTAAATTCCAAACAGTGAAATTTATATTCAGTCTTGGAGGCAATAAGAAGCTACTGGAGTTCACTTGGTAGAGGGGTGACATGGTCATGGTGTTTCCTTTGGTCTTTTTTTGGTACAGAGAGCCCCTTTCTAAGGAAATCACAAATCTTTAGAAGTAACAACATATCACTTTTCATTACTTTTACATTTTCACAAAATCTATTGCATAGGGCAGCGGACTTAAATGAACTCTGATTTTGTCAGGGTAGGTGGGAATTCACTCTCTATCAAATCATCTGCAACTTTGTAAATAAGTCTTAATTACAGAAGGCACTTTACTCATGGCCTCATTATTAGTGAGTACCAGAAGCCAAGATCTGACCTTACCATTTTCTGACTCCAATTCTGACTCTATGTCTACTCTAAAGCTCTGCCTTTCATAAATCAATTGTAATTCTTTCACTCTGAGAACATGCTTGAATCTTGCTATATTGCAGTGTGATAGATTTCACCGAATTTAAATTTATCAACTGACAGGACTTATATAAGTGTGAAGAATTAAGAATGTGTAACATATCCACCCATTTCATTATTTAAATGAAAAAAAAATACAAAGTCTGTGTCACTTGAAGTTTTAGAAGATGGAAATTTAAAACATTCTGAATATTTCCTTTTTATAAAATGATTCCCTAAAATACTGTTATACACATCATACAGCTGTTTTTTTTTTAAACCTTCCCTCCAGGATACAATAAAACATCTAGAGTAATAGACTTGTTTCCTCAGGAGTCATTATAATTTATTTTCCTTTTTATTAAGGGCAGCCTTCACTGTAGCTAACTTCTTCCTTCAACAAATTTTTGGCCTTCATCTTTTTTTTTTCAATAGAGCTGATAGAAAATATGCAGGTGAGACTTCACTTTACCTGACAAATGTTGAATCAGAAACTGTCCACTATCATCAATTTAACTGCTAAAGAGATTTTGAAAAGGGCTCAAATGCCTGGAACATTGTTGCAGAAACTCAATAATGAGATGTTCCTCATGCCATGAAATCATTGATGAGTTTTAAAAAAATTCAAAGTCAAGTTCCTATTTTTATAAACAAACACACACAACATTTACCTATTTTTCTTAAAATGTTTTATTCAATAATTTTATCAGAATCCTTATAACTAGAATGTGAAGTTTAATATAAGTAACACCAACAAGTAAATATTGAAAATTAGGTTATTTAAAGTGAAGATTACAGTTACCAAAGGAGCAATCAGGTAGGACCATAGAAAGTTAAAAAAAATCAAGCTGAAAGTGATCAGATCCCTATTTTTTGGCAAGTTAATATGCATGGTGTGGTGAGTGGGAATATGATAATAATATCCATCCCTTTTCTCAAGGATCAAGGTCAATAAAATTAAATGTGATACAAAGTAGAGTATAAAATATTATGGATTTCAAAAAACTGTTCCTACAGTCCAAAGGAGGTCAGAATCCAGTCTGGATCAATGAGTGATACATGGAGGAGGGGCAAGTAAGCCAGCACTTGGAGGATGGATAGATTTTCAACCAATCGTGGTAGTGATATTGGGGGGCAACAGAAGAAGGTATTTGAGCTATAGAGAAAAGCACTAAAGAAAGAAGTAAAGTTGAGGAAACCAATGATACCATTTATTGCGGTAAAAGTTTTTGAGTTATTGAGAGTGACAAAATCATATGTGCCATGGGCATTGAAGAAAGGAGTAAAAAGGCAGAGCCAAGATGGTGGACTAAAAGCAGTGATTTGCTTGAGTTCTCCCCCAAACCCCTCCAAATATCTATAAAAATGGCTCTTAACAAATTCTAAAGCAGCAGAGCCCACAATAAGACAGAATGAAATAAATTTACAGCCCAAGACAACCTGGATGGTTGATTGGAAAGGTCCATCACACCAGGCTGGGAGAGGAGCCCAGTTTGGTGTGGGCACACAGGCAAGGCAGACCTCAGCAAACCTGGAGCAGGCCTCAGAGAATTGAATTGCCGGCAGCTGTGAGAGTTTTCAGACTTCTCATACCAGGAACACCAAAGACAACTTAGAAGGTCAGTGGGAAAAGTCTGTGTCTGCAGTGAGAGAGATAAGTGTGGTGGTCTCAGCTACAGTCCCCAAGCTTGCACCTGGGGCGGCAGCTGCTTCTGGAGCTTCTGGCCCACAGACTGAGGGGGAATCAAGTGACTGATCAGAGGGGGAGTGCAGAGATCTCTTTGTTGGTACAGGATTCTCTTGCTTTGCCTGTGCTTGGATCTGGGTCACAGTACTGGATGGCAGTCCTGGTGTGAGGAGGAGCGCTGGCTTGGTGGAGCTCTTAGTGGTGGGGAAGAGAAAATCCTCCTCACAGTTCCATGACAGAAAAGAGTGCTTGTGGTCACTCATAGACCAGAGCACAGGCCAAGAAAGGAGTAAACACCTCACCCTTGATCATACCACCTTAGAAGAACTGAAAATTTACAGGTCCCTAGAAGTATCTCGGGAACCAGCTGCACAAAACTCCCGAAGCTTGGGACAGTACATTCTCCACACTGGAAACAGACCCCCTACCTTAACAAAGAGTTTATAACTCAAGTAATTGGCTGGGATCATGATCAAGCAGTGCAAAGAGTCAGACTATAGAATCTTACTTTGTTAACAAAGAAGATCAAAAAGTACAATCAGAAGAAGAAAACAAAGTCAAACGTCCTACATCCAAAGCCTCCAAGAAAAATATAAATTGGTCCCAAGCCATGGAAGAGCTTGAAAAGGATTTTGAGAAGCAAGTAAGAGAAGGAGAGGAAAAACTGAGAGTGATAAAAGAAAATCATGATAAACAAGTCAACAGCTTGCTAAAGGAGACTGAAGAAAATAACACCTTCAAAAATAGCTTAACCCAAATGTCAAAGTAGGTCCAAAAAGCCAATGAGGAGAAGAATGGCCTGAAAAGCAAAATTGACCAAATGGAAAAGGAAGTCCAAAGCTTACTGAAGAAAAACTTCCTTAAAAATTAGAATGGAGCAATTGGAAGCTAGTGACTTTATGAGAAATCAAGACACTGTAAAACAAATCCAGAAGAATGAAAAAATAGAAAACAATGTGAAATATCTCATTGGAAAAACAACTGACCTGGAAAATAGATCCAGGAGAGAGAATTTAAAAATTATTGGACTATCTGAAAGCCATGATCAAAAAAAGATGGTAGACATCATCTTTCAAGAAATTATCAAGGAAAACTGCCCCGATATTTTAGAACCAGAGGGCAAAATAGAAATTGAAAGAATACGCCAATCACCTCCTGAAAGAGATCTCCAAAGGAAAACTCCTAGGAATATTGTAGCCAAATTCCAGAGTTCCCAGGTCAAGGAGAAAATATTGCAAGCAGCCAGAAAGAAACAATTCAAGTATTGTGGAAACACAATCAGGATAACACAAGATTTAGCAGCTTCTACATTAAGGGACTGTAGGGTATGGGATATAATATTCCAGAGGGCAAAGGAGATAGCATTAGAACCAAGAATCACCTACCAAGCAAAACTGAGTATAATCTTTCAGGGGAAAAATGGTCATTCAGTGAAATAGAGGACTTTCAAGCATTCTTGATGAAAAGACCAGAGCTAATAGAAAATTTGACCTTCAGATACCAGACTCAAGTGAAATACGAAGAAGTAAACAGGAAAGAGAAATCATAAGAGACTTATTAAGGTTGAACTGTTTATATCCCTGCATGGAAAGATGATATTTGTAACTTATGAGACCTTTGTCAGTATTAGGTAGTTGGAAGGAAAAAAATTAGATAGATAGATAGATAGATAGATAGAGGGCACAGAGTGAGTTAAAGATGAAGGAGTGATATCTGGAAAATAAAATTAAGGGGTGAGAGAGGATTATACTGGGAGGAGAAAGGGAGAGGTAGAATGGGGTAAATTATCTCCCATGAAATAGACAAGAAAAGGCTTTTACAGTGGAGGGGAAATGGGGGAAGGTGAGAGGGAATGAGTGAATCTTATTCTCATAGTATTTGGATTAAGGAGGGAATAACATACACAATTGGATATGGAAATCGATCTTACCTTACAGGAAAATAAGGGTAGAAGGGGACAAGAGAGCAGTGGGCTGATAGAGGGGAGGACAAATTGGGGAGGGATAATCAGAAGCAAACACTTCTGAGAAGGACAGGGTCAAAAGAGAGAATAAAATAAATGGGGGATGTGATAGGATGAATGGGAATATATTTAGCTTTTCAGAACATGACTACTGTGGAAGTGTTTTGCATGACTACACATGTATAACCTATATCGAGTTGCTTGCCTTTTCAATGAGGGTGGGTGGGGAGGGAGGAAGGGAGAAAATTTAGAACCCAAAGTTTTAAAAACACATGGTAAAAAAGTTGTTTTCACAGGCAACTGGGAAATAAGAAATACAGGAAGTGGGGTATTGACATATATCCTGCCCTACAGGAAAATAAAAGGGGTAAGGAATAAGGGAAAGGGGGGAAGGATAGAAGGGAGGGCAGATTAGGGGAAGGGGTATACAGAATGCATTCCATCTTGGTGTGGGGGAGGGATGAGATGGGGAGAAAATTTGGAACTCTAAATCTTGGGGAAGTGAATGTTGAAAACTAAAATAAATAAATTTTAAAAAAAGAAACAAGAAAAAAAAGAAAGGAATAACAAGATCTTGGTCACTTTTTACAGAAACTAAAGAGATACAGTCATTGACCTGCCCATCCCTGGTCAAGTTCAGAATTGAACAGATTTCATATACAGAGCTTTCAAATTCAAAGATCATGTTATATCCCAAGTAATATGATGTCATCATCATCACCAACATCATCACTATCATTATAAAAGATTTACTATGTGCCAGACGCTTAGATAAGCGCTTTTCTCTTTTTTTTTCTTATTTGATCCACACAACCCTGGAAGGTACATGTTGTTATTTTCCTCATTTTATCCATGAAGGAAATGAGGTAAACAGAGGTTAAGTAACTACAACAGGATCACACAACTTCTAAGTGTCTGAGAACTCAGGTCTTCATGACACCAGGCCTGGCACTTTATCCACTGTGCCACCTAGCTATCTGTAGACATTTTGGATAGACTGCATAGCTTGAAGCTAGGAAGACTTGGGTTGAAATCCAAATTTTGACACTAGCTGCCTAATCCTGGAAAAGATTCTTAAATTCTATTTATCCTTCTCCTCTCTGTCATGACTCCCCCAGCAACTCCCTTAGATTGATCTACTAAGACATAGGCTGAAATCTGTGTTTGGGAAAGTCTTTTCAAACCAGTAGTCTCCCTCAGTAATTTGATCTCTCTCCCATTGTTTAATCACTTACCCAATATATATATATATATATATATATCTGAGAGCAAAGTAAGTCACACTCTACACATTCCAGTTCTCATTCTGCTGGAAAGCATCTCATAAAAGGAAGGAAGTGAGTCTTAGCCCAGTATCTTCTTTGTTCCAAAATGCATTTTTCCTCCCTCATTTCAATGACTTTTGGAGTCTAAAGAAAGTAGCACGAAGAAGCAAACCAACCTCTAATTTGCCCAGGTGTGTTCATCTTAGTAATAAGGGCTTGCTTTTCCCTGCTCATTGGCTACAGCCAAATTTAGCACAATGTGCTTCCAATCTAATGTGAAGTCTTTGTTCAATGGGAAGAACAATGAGGAGAGTAAGTAAGAAAGAAGTTGCAGAGGTATGGAAACTAATTCTGGTTAATTACAGGGATTTAAATTGAGAAAAAGACAACATAGAATTTAAATGTTGTAGGGATTTAGTGGGTCAGCTTGGCAACACAGTGGATAGAGTACATGGCCTGAACTGAAGAAGACTCATCTTGATGAATTCAAAACCAACCTCAAGCACTTACTAGCTGTGTGACCCTAGGCAAGTCACTTAACCCCATTTGCCTCACTTCCTGGAGCTAGAGAAGAAAAAGCCAAACCATTCCAATATCTTTGCCAAGAAAATCCCAAATGAAGTCAAGACTGACATGACAACAACAACAACAACAACAGGGACCTTAGTGGATACCTGAAAGAGACTTTAGGGACTGGTTGTCTGGTCTAATACCCTCATTTTTCAGATAAAAAACAAAAAAAACTGAGCCAAGAGAATGGAAGTCATTTACCTAAGGGCACAATGACAATACAAAGTAAAGTCAGAATTCGCACTCAGGCCCTCTGAGTCTATAATTTCACCACACTGAAACAGAAAAATTTAGTCAAATCAACAGACATTTCTTAAACACCTATTATGTGCCAAGAACTGGGCTAAGTGGTTGGGGTGCAAAGATAGCCAAAAAATAGTCCCTGTTCTCAAGGATCTCACATTGTAATGAGGGGAAAAACATGAACAAAATTATGTATGAACCATAACACATATAATATATGTAAATACTATATATGTATATATGTGATATATGTATGTATACACACATATCTATCTATATCTGCATCTATGTTGATATAGATATAGATAATGTTAAAGAAGCCAGGGGAGTCAGAAGGAGGAGAAAAGGAGGGACAGAATTCTTGGAATGGGGGATTGCTGATAAAAGTACATGGAGCTGGGATTTGAACATGAGACAAATAGCAATACCTATGTCACTGGATATCATAGTACATGGAAAATGTGGTAAGGTGTCAGACTCTAGGAAGGGGTGAGTTTGTGAAGGGTTTTAAAAGTCAAGTGGAGGATTTTATATTTAATCAGATAAATCTGATTTATATTTACTTGACTTTTCTCAATATTCAAAAGTTCTCTATCCCTTCAATCCATATATATATATGTATAAATATATATACATATATATATACACACACATATACACACACATATATATGTATATGTATATATATATATGTATATATATATATATATATGTGTACATAATACACTTTATCATTTGAACACATCTTTTTTATTTTACCTCTGACCCTCCTTTCCCCCAGAACCTGAGGATGATTGAAATCAGAGATGAGTATACCAAAAGTTACTTGTAAATAGGAATTACAAAGCCAATGTAAGGTAACTCCTTTTCACATTCTTAGTGCTCATTGGGTTAGTGAACAGACAAACTCAGGGTAGCCTTTCTTCCTTGTGATTACACACATTTTTAGAGTTGTATCCCTAAAACTATTTATAGCCCTGAAAGAGAAATGCACACACACACAAATACACACACACACATACACACACACACATACACTCCTGGCTTCAGACAATTATTCCTTCTCTGACTGTTAAAACACCTTTACTTAACCCTGACAATCCCTTTAGGCTTAATGTTCAGTCGTATAATTTAAGTGCCATAGATTTCTTCCACTTTAATCAAATATTAAATTAAAACTGAGTGTTAGCCTTTGAGAAGGAATCATGTGGAACAAAATAACCTATGCATATTGTTTACTTAGATTTGTCAAAAACATTTAAATACTCTCTCACACTATTCTTCTGGGAAAAGATGGGAAAATGTAATCTAAAAGATAGTAAAATAATGTGGATTTAGAATTAGTAAAATGGCTGGAGAGTAGCCCCTAGAAGGAAGATTAAGTTTAGTTGTTTCATCATCATATAGTGCACAGTTGAGATTAAATATAAATTGACTAATTAGTAGTATTGCAAAATAGCTTTATGTTCTGGTGAGGCTTTTCATTTGCCCAACTTCATCACTTAGAAATTGTCACCAAACTCTGTTTTACTCATTCTGATCATGCGTGCTATGCTTATGATTAGCGTTCCTCTTTGTGGGAATAGGGACTGGATATGTTATTTTATTGGCATAAGGAGCTTCCAGGTGAAGAAAGGCCCTTTCACCAGTACATCTTGCAGTCTTCTCTGTAACTTATATTACTAGAGGGTTGACTAGAGCACTGTGAATTTAGATAGTTTGCCCAGGGCCAAAGAGTCAGAATATGTTTGAGTTGGGCTCTGAGGATATTTCTGTCCACTATACTACAATGTCTCTCTTCCATACTCAATTTATATCGTACATTGAGTTTCTTTTATTCTCCTTTTGGAGCCCTAAATTTAACCAGTCTGTCTTGCTATAAAAAGCATTGTTTAGATTTGTTAACAACCCAAGGGATGTGAAAAAAAAGTAGGTTTAATCCCCTTAATTAAAAGTAGACTTTACAGCATAGAAATTGGTCTCAAAATGTCGATGGCTAGATATGGGACCAGGAGGAGTGCAGAATCCTAGACCGTGTAGGCCCAGTCAAGCAGCATCAATTAGAGATATATTTGTTCTTTTCCCATAGTGGAGGTCATACTACTTGAGGGTGAGGACTCCTTATTTTTTTTCTTTTTTTTATCTCCGTCATCTAACCCAAGCCTTACACATCAGAGGTTCTTAATAAATACTTTTGACTGAACTATTGAACTAAGAGAAATAGGTGGAAGATTCATGAGGGCAAATTTAAGCTTAATTAAAGAAAAACAACCCCACAAAACTTCCTAACAATTAGAGGTATTCAAACATTCAATAAACTACTTTTTTTTTTTGGAGGGGGTGTTTCCTCCTCACTGGAGGATTTTTTTTTTTAAAAAAGATTGTATGACCACATGTCATACATGTTGTAGAGAGAATACTTTGGAAGATAAGGGATGGGCTAGATGTCCATTAAAGTCCTTTCTTATTTTGAAATGATTTTCTCTCAAAGCCATTCCCAGGTTTATAACTTGGACAGAAATGTGGCACAGAGTTGATGAAAATTTAAAAGTATTATATACACATTATCATTAAGTACATATAAAGAGGCCTAGATAACATGGTTAGCAGCATAAGACAAATACATCATCGTAAGAACTACTACCTGTAATTGGCACGTTTAACAATGCTCAAATAAAAGGTTGGAGCTGTGCTTTGATATTTATAGATTTAAATTGGTCTAAATTCATGTCATTGAATGGCTTCTATTAACCCCTTCACTAATAATAGGAATTAAATATGGAAAAATTCAATTAGGTCATTTTGTTCAATTTTTGTTCAACTTTCAGTTCTTTTTAATGCTAAATATGGGTTGCAAAAATCATTCCATCTCCTGGGTGCCAGAGGTGTTTTTGCCAGGGTGCTGGTGGGTTAGCACAGTAGGGTAGGCAGTATGGTTGGCTTCATAGAAACATGAGTGAAGCAGGGGGTGCATTTGACTGGGTGAATGCTCAGGCATTTCTGCCCACACTTAAGCTGTATTCAGGCATGGTATTTAAGGAAAGAAAGCAAGGGTGGTACATTGACACTAATCCCCACTATTCTTCAAGCCCAGAACATTCTACTGAGGGGGAGTAGGAGACAGGTAAGCTTGTGGTTACAGCTAGTAGCATGGCTACAGCAAGAATAAGAATAATAGCTAACATTTACATAACTCTAAGGTTTGCAATGTATACACACACACACATACAAATATATATGAGTGTGTGTCTAGATATACATACATGTATATATGACTATACACACTCATTTCACCATTAAAACCATCCTAAAATAAGTACTACTGCTACCTCAAAATCTGGATGTGGTACAGTACCTAACAATATCTAACATTTTAATTTAGCTTTAAGGGTTGCAAAAGGATCTACATATAATCTCTCACTTGATCCTCACACCAACCCAGTGAGGTGGGTGCTATTATCTCCATTTTACCAATGGATAGGCTTAAGCAAATTAAATGTCTTACCCAGATTCACACACAGATAATAAGCATGAGTGGCATGACTCCTGATGCCTGGTGTTTCATTCCACAAACAAAGCAAAGCACTGTTTTCTATAGTTATAGATATGGTGAGCGCAAAAAAGGGCAGAACATCTTTAACAATACTTCCAGACAGTACCATTTCGAATGCACTGATGTACTATAATTATATGAAAAAAATGCTCTAAATCACTATTGATTAGAGAAATGAAAATTAAAACAATTATGAAGTACTACCTTACACCTATCAGATTGCCTAATATGACAAAAAAGAAAAATGATAAATACTGGAGAAAATGTGGGAAAATTGGAACACTAATGCATTGTTGGTGGAGTTGTGAACTGATCCAACTATTCTGGGGAGCAATTTGGAACTATGCCCAAAGGTCTATAAAACTGTACATACCCTTTGATCCAGCAATATCACTGCTAGGTCTGTGTCTCAGAGAGATCATAAAAAGGGAAAAGGGCCCACATGTAAAAATATTTATAGCTGCTCTTTTTGGTGTGGCAAGGAATTGGAAATTGAGGGGATGTCCATCAGTTAGGGAATGAGTGAACAAGTTGTGGTATATGACTGTAATGGAGTACTATTGTACCATAAGAAATGATCAGCAGGTGGACTTCAGAAAAACCTGGAAAGACATGAACTGATGCTGAGTGAAGTGAGCAGAACTAGGAGAACATTCATATATGCAGTAACAGCAACATTGTGTGATGACCGCCTTTGATAGATCATTGTATTGCTCAGAAGAGCTAAGTCTAAGATAATTCCAAAAGACTCATGAGGTAAAATGCTATCCACTTCCTGAGAAAGAACTATGGAGTCTGAATGTAGATTGAAGCATGTTATTTTCTTTCTTTTGGTTTTTACCTTTTGTTCTGATTTTTCTTTCATAACATGACAAATATGGAAACATGTTTAATATGATTGTACATGTATAGTTTATACAAGATTGCTTGCTATCTTGGGGAGGAGGGAGGGGAAGAAGGGAAGGAGAAAAATTTGGAACTCAAAATCTTATGAAATTGAATATTGAAAACCATCTTTCTATGTTGTTGGAAAAAAATGAAATACTGTAAAGTAAAAAAAAAAGAAAAAAGAAGAATGCACTGATCTATTTTCTCCAAGTAGTCATCCATGAAAATATATGCATAAATATTCACTAATGAAAAATTTGACAGTACTTGATACCACTGTCAACAGCATATGTGGAATCAGCATTTCAGATAATCAGTAAAAGGAAAATGAGCATGTAGCATTTGCCCTTCAAATTATTACTATTATTATCTTCAATTTTACAGACGGGAAAACGGAAGCTGAGAAAGCCTAAGTGGCTTACTATCTGAAATAGTAATTGTCTGAGGTAGGTTTTGAACTGAGATCTTTCTTATTAAAAGTCCAGAACTCTAACCATTCATACACCTAGCTGAAGTGGTCTCAGTTGCTCTTCTCTGTATGTGTGTTAATGTATTCTGCTGATAACCTTAGCTTAATGGAAAGGAAGTCAATAGTGTACTGTAGTGTAGTATTGTGTGTGTGTGTGTGTGTGTGTGTGCGCGCGCGCGCATGCGAGTTCATGAGTACTATGTGTATGGGTGTGAGTGTATGCATATGATGTTGTGTTCCCCTCCAAATGTCTGGTCTCATTTGCTTGTGGCCATAGTAACTACAGTTCCAGAGTTCCAGAATAGCTAATACTGTTCAAGCAGTAACCATGGCTCTCCTTTCCAGTCTGGCAGAAGTTGTATTCCTATGAATTCTCCGTCACCAGAGTGGGTTTTTTGGAGATTAAGGATATAACGTAAGATTAACTCCCTAACAAAGTGGTGCCAAAAGTAAACCTCTCTCCCTTCTCCTTCTGGCCATGCAGCCCCAGATGAAGCTTGATCAGAGAAGCCAGAAGAGAGGACATAGAGACTTTTCTTATTTGTGGAGGCTCTGACCCCCAAGCACACAGAAGGAAGGAGAGAGAAGGATAACTTATTGAAGTCTGAGCCGAGTGGCAATTTCCTTTCTCCCTTGGAGGCTGCCTTAGGATGGGATGCCAACACCTTAGCAGGCAGACCAACTAGAGACAAAGAGCCTTCTTTTCATTCTGAATACTCCCAGGGACCTATTACAGTCTGAAAAAGCTTTAGAACAATAATTATTGGGCCCAGAATATCTCTGTAGTCAAACAATAACTAAAAATTTATTGATTCTTAACTGCTACAGGAAATTATGGGAAAGAGTTTTGCTCCCCTGAGAATTTCATAGAATAGAATTTCAGATAATTTGGTATCCTGAGATATTAAAAGCAAAAAAGGTCTCCAGTGCATTGGTTGTATTCTGCATTTGGAGAAACTGAAAGACGCAGACAACAATTGCATGGGAAAATGGTGTGCAGGGCTTTAGGTTTGTACAGAGGGAGGGAATATCTACACTGACTAGATCACAGATCCCTTCAAATATCTAAATAAGTTAATTTGGGCTTACTTCTTTTTCTGCATTGGACAAAAAGACAGAATGGATTGCATTCTCTTGAGAAAATGAGCAAATTTTCTTTATCTTCTGTAGGATGTAAATTCTATGCAGGCAGGAATGGCATTTGCCTGTGTAATCCAGCAACTAGCACAGCACTTTTTCTACTATATGAGACTCTTAGCAATGCTCCTTGCGTTGAATTACTTTGATCACTGGAGATGCACAATCTGATTTGAAGCATCAAATACAAGCAGAAAATGAAAAACCTTGACTTTCCCTTCTAAAAATATATTTTTCTACAGTTTGCAAATGATTTTTTTCACAACAACCACATAAGGTAGGATGTATCACCACCACCATCACAACAAAATAGCTTGAATTTATTTAGCACTTTAAGGCTTTCAAAGTGCTTTACAGGTATCTCATTTTATTTTCATAAGGGCCCTTGGAGGTGGGTTCTTATCCTTATTTTACAGATAAGGAAACTGAGGAAGAGAGAGTTTAAATCATTGGTCTAGGATCATATAGCCACCAAATGTCTGAGGCCAGATCTGAACTCAGTTTTTCCTGATACCAGGTCAAATGATCTATCTACTGAGAGATCTAGCTGCCTCAAATATTTACAAAATAGCATTTACATAATAGTATGAGATTTACAAATATTATGTCATTTAATCTCACAGAAACCCTGGAAGGTTGATGATATTATGTCACATAACTGCTAACTATGTAAGACTAACACGGAGTGGGTCTCTGTAGGCTGTGGGATAGTGTGGCCCTAGGGGTCCCAAGGGATCATGGGTGGGGGAGTTCCAGATGCTGAATGTCTCCCTCCCCTCCCCATACCCCTCTCCCTGTCTCTCTGTTTTCCAGGCTGAGAGTACTCCAGCACCATAGTCAGGAAGATAGTTGCCGCAAAGATGAAAAAGTCGCTGGAGTCCAGCAATTCAAAGCTCCAGCTGCTCATGAAAAATGGCAAATGTGTGCTAGGCTACAAACAGACCCTGAGAATGATCAGACTAGGCAAAGCCAAATTGGTCATCTTAGCCAATAACTGCCCAGCCTTCAGGAAATCAGAGATTGAGTATTACACTGTGTTGGCCAAAAATGGCATACATCACCACAGTGGCAGTAACATTGAATTGGGTACAGTATGTGGGAAGCACTACAGAATATATACACTGGCTATTATTGATCCAGGTGATTCTGATATCATTAGAAGCATGCCAGAACAGACCAGTGAAAAGTAAACTGTACAAAAGTATTCTTTAATAAACTGGCCAAAAGTTGTTTAAAAAAATAAATTACATGAAAAAAATGACACGTTTCTGCATTTCTCAAGAAGCTGACAACCTAGTGTTTAGTATAAGTCTCAGTAACTCCATTTTGTAAATTACGGAACTGAGACCATGGAGCAAAGGCAAAGTACCTAAGTATACCCAGATAGCAAGTGAAGAGGCTAGACCCAAACCCAGTTCTCCTCTTTTGCCAGCGCGCTTCCTACCATATCACACTTTACTTTTCAAACATGAAAACAAACACATACAGTAATGCTCTTTTACAAAGCTGTGATTATTTCTTAGGGGATTCTTCCTATTTGAATTAATTTGAATAATTCCAAAGCAATGAATCAAGTATGACAATAAAATCAGCAGATGGGCTATAGACCATTTTACCAGGTTCTGAATGATTTTCAGTGAACCATGCAGCCTGTCTGCAGGAGATATGGGGCAAATCAAATCGCATTGCATCACATCAAAAACTCAACAACGACTTTCTACAATTAGCCACTAACCAAATATGGCAGATTGCAGCCCAGAAGCAGCATATATTTCTAATTAGTTGTAGATGATTTGACACTCATACACATTTGGCTATGTATTCAGAAAAGGAAGTATTAAGCTGCTAATTGCTAAGTGTTAGCAGACTTCACTTGGATTGGTCAGAAGAAAAAAAAATAGAGAAATTTAAAAAAATAATTTCATAGGATTGAAATGAGACTGACAGTAAATCAGGCAGGTTCAACAAATCAATATATTTTTTTTCTATATGCTCAAGTAATATCCTCCTAATCTTCATCCTCACAAATGACACAGACCTCTCATTGAGTAAAGGCTTAAAAATTGGTGTTGTCCTCCAAATATTCAGATAAAATGCATGGCAGTCACAGGCACATATAGAGAGTAGCCTGGCACAGCATGAGGCAGCTTGATTCCCCTAAAGTGCAAGGAGACCTATGATTGGTCATTACTGCAGTAGGCACACCTGGCACACCCTCCAGGCACACCTAGAATGGTATCTCTGTCTAATCAATCACCAAGCGACAGATTGTCTGTATAAATGAAGCTGAATGTCTAAGCTAACATCGTTAATGAAAGGCCAGAGGGAAGATAATAGGATGTGGAAAAATGATCCCAAAGCTTAGTAACAATACATTTGAGAAAGAAATAGGAAGACATCCTCAACAGTCAGATTCTCTGGACAACAGACTTATTTATAAGTCACCTTGTACAGAGATGTATAATGGCTATAAAATGATTGGCTAGATAGGATCTCAGAAATCATTTAATGCAACCTCCTTATGGCCCAGAGAGGTTACTAGCCTGCTATTAGTTGCACAGCCAAGACTAAAATCTTCACCAACTGCAATATTGAGATTTTCCTTATATTAAGCCAAAATCTATATCTCTGCACCTGCCTCCTTTACTTCTTGTTTTAGGAAGAAAAAACTAAATCCCTCTGCCACATGACAGTTCTTCAAATATTTGAAGGCAGCTATCATGCTCTCTTTAAATAACCTCTTTTAAAAACTAAACACCCCTGTTCCTTCAACTCATAGTCTCATGACATAGTCTCCAGTCCTCTTTGTTAGAAACCTGCCTTCTGCATACATTCTAGTTTGTCAAAGCCTAAAGCCTTGAACCACTCAAAAGAAATGAATTAAAAGCTTATCTCTGACACTGTGATGCTGGAGAAGACATTTAACTCCATTGACCCTCAATCTTCATTTATAAAATAGTGAGAACAACACTTTTATTACCATTTCACATAGTTAATCATTTGGCCCTTGGACTGTATTCATTTCACTTTTCTCAAGCTGTTTCCTATGCCTGGAATGCTCTACATCTCCCTCTATTCAATTGCTAAATTCATACTTCTTATCTCCTGAAGTTCAGCCCTTATGCCACCTCCTCTAGGAAGCCTTCTCACTTTCCCCCCAGAGATTAATGCTCTTTACTTGTTTTGCAGTTCTCTAATGCACTTACCATATGATATATATGTATGTGTATATGCACATACATGTCATAAATTTTATGTATATATATACATATATATATATAATAGTAATTTAGCTTGGTTTATAATCTCATATAAAATTTGTGTTTACCACATATTACCCTGCCCATAAAGTACTGCTTGATAAATCTTATTTGATGTTATTATTGTCATGGGTTTAACTACCATTTCATTCAAGTTATTTTCAAATTTCTGTGCTAACCTGAGCCTCAGACAATTATCTTCAACTTTTTGTTGGATATTTCTACATGGATAGCTACCACTTCACACTCACTATGCCCAGAAACCGAGCCCATTATTTACCACAACAAACTACATATCTTTCCATGAGCTTCCTATCTTTACTGATTTAATGATGCCATTTTATGGTTTTTCTTATCATCCACACCTGAACCATGGCATTATCTTTGAATTATCTCTCATCAACTCCTGCCAATTTTTCTTTCAGTTACTGAATTCCATCATTACTTTTCTTTTTAAATATATTTGTCTCTCCCCCCTAGTTCCTACTGCCACCGCTCTATGAAACTCCTTTAATCACTTCATGCCTAGATTGTTGCAGATTTATCCTACTTCAATTCTATCCCTCTAAAATGCAATCAGCATAGCATTGTCAGATCACTCTTTCCCAACTGCACATTTTATTGTGCATTCTCCTACTCAAAAACCTTCAGTGGCTCCTTATTTCATATTTCAAAAATCATAATTTCTTTTTCCTTATACCTAAGGCCACTTATAATTTGGTATCATTCTACCCACCACCCATAACACCATCATCATCATCATCATCATCACTACCACCACCATCATTATCATCATCACACCTTACATTTATCTAGCTCCTTATGTCTCACATGACTTTTTCCCATATCAACCCTCTGAGGCATATATAATTAAGAGTTGACATTTAGATACAAGGCATTCTACATTCATCATATGTTGCGTTCCTCCCAACAAACTTATGATATAGAAACTATCTTTATCTACATATTACAGTTAAGAGAATTGAAGGTGAGAAATGTTAAGGGATTGCCTATGGATATACAGCTAGTAAAGGGTCAACCTACTTTTTTTTTTTTTCCTGACCCTAAATCTAGTATATTTCTCAGCTGAAAATCAATTCCAGTTCTTCTGAAACTGTGGTCAGCCTTCTTTCTACAGCACTAGCTTTAATAAAGCAGGTTTCCTCATGTCCACCATCAACACATGATTCTAGGTGCTGCTGTGGATAGAATATTGGACTTGAAATGTGTAAGACCTGAGTTCAAATCCTACTTCAGACATTGTTTAGTGACATTACCCTGAGAAAGTCTCTTAACATCTCTCAACCTCCATTTGAACGTGGAGGTAATAATTGAACCTATCTCCCGAGACTTAGAGGAGGATCATGTGAAATCACATACATAAAATACTTTGTAAACCTTAAAATGCTATTTAAATGTTAGCTATTATTAACATATCTGCCAGCTGACCTCTGCGTATATAGTTGCCCAAACTATCTCAGATAGCGACTACAATCTTAGACATGTCTAAAGTTGGATATTTCACAAACTTTTCCGAAGGTTTAACCATCTATTAACTTAACAGTATGTTCGTTTTGTGTCTAAAGTTTTCATTACGTTAGCAATCTGGAATTTCATTGTTGTGGGTATCTGCACATTCATGACTTAGTAGCTATTTTTCTAGAGTTGTTATGGCTAAAAATTTCATCATCCTGCAGCCTAGGGATGAGCTTTCAAAATTCCAGGAAGCTGGTTATTCCCCGGTACACATACAGTACTTCACACAATCCTTAAATTCTTGTCAGCAGAACAGAACCTCAATCTATAATCAGGAATTTTATTAAGGATGTATTTTACCAGGCACCATGCTGTGTTGTGGATACACTTTTGTATAAAAATGAAAGAAGTCCCTCTCGTCAAGTTGGACAGTCTACTAATTTGACAAAAACAGGTTCACAGATTAAAAGTGCTCTCACTACAGTCAGAAGACCTAGGCTCAAACCCAATCTCTGATGCACACTACCTGTTGGCCTTGCCTCAAAATTGCATTGTAATAGAGTTAGAGCTAAAAAACAAATCCTTAGAGAACATTCAGTCCAATCTCCAAGGCAGCTAGGTGGCACAATGGACAGAGCTCCAAGCCTGGAATTAAAAGGACCAGAGTTCAAATATGGTCTCAGACACTTATTAGCTGTGTGACCCTGGACAACTCACTTACCTCTATTTGTCTCAGTTTCCTCATCTGGAAAATGGCAAGCCACTCTAGTATCTTTACCAAGAAAAACCAAATGGACTCACAAAGAATTAGACATGACTGAAATGCCTGAACGACAACAAAATGCAACTTCCTCTTTTTACAGATCAGAAAACTGAAGCCCAGTAAAAGTTAATGACTTGCCCAAGATCACAGTTTATTAAAAAATGGCAGAGGTGGAATAGGAACCTGAGTTGTTTGACTCCAGAGCCATCATACATCCCATCATATCATGGTGACTATACCTGAATATTTAAAAGAAATACTCCAACCTGTGTACCCCACCTTTATCCCTAGGACATTTCTGGTAGCTGATGCCAATGTGCAGATCTCAAAATAATACTTTGAGTTTAATTTTATCAGTGGCAAGGAATCAGGAATAGAAAACAAAACTTAGAGTCCAGAACATTCAAACCTTAGCTTTTATCTCCATGCTGTTCCAGAAACAAAAGGTGCGATAAGCTATTTTATTTAAAATGTTCACACATTCCTAAGCACAGCATGACCCCAGATAGGTAAAAGGAACCATTCAGAGAGATCATTCAAAAGGGAACAAATAAAGTGGCAGCATATTTAGGACAGATTTTAAAGAAGGTTAAAGAGGTTAAATTTTACGTCACATGAAATATCTATTTAATTATACCTGAAAAGATCTTATCTTTTATTTCTGCACCCTTCCCTTGCCACACACAAATAAAACATAGCTAGCCTGACTCTACTTAGTAATTTTCATAAATTCATAATTATTTTATTTTCTTTTGTAGGAAGGGGGACTTCTGTGGAGGTTTAAGATAATTTCCTTGGAAGTTACTCTAATTTGCCAATATATTGTGTTTCTAAAATAGAGACATTTGACTGCTCAGATTTCAAAACTTATACATTTGCCGTGATGATTAGGTTTCCAGGCCAGCCCTCAAAAGGCATGATGTATCCTAACTAATAGTATTTTAGATTCAACCATTAGATTTATAAAAGTACTGTAGTGACATCTACTCTATGATATCTGGGAAGAATCTATTCAACAACATTCCAAATATTATCCACATTCCATTTGAAGATTTTCATTTATAGGGAATTCATTACATACTATAGCAGCCCATTCCAATTTTGGTACTAATGCATAGAACTTGACATGTAGCCTTATTAACACTTTGAATCCTCATATATGCTAAGGAATGATTTACCATGATGATTTATTAATTTATTTTTGACTGGACCCATGACATGTGGTGCAGAGAAGTCCTTTGTAGGGAATATCAGACACTGATGCAAGTCATAAAATCAAATGTATTCTATAATTTGACAGAGTTTCCTGAGACACTGAGAGATTAGGCAAATTGCCCATATTCACAAAGATAGCAGGCTTCAAAGGCAAGGTTAGAAGCCAAGCCTTCTTGACTCCAAGTTTGAACCTCTATTTACTTTGCCTTTAAATAATCCACATAGAGTCAAATGTGATTATTGCTGCTATGAATGTAAATAGAAATTATTTCTGTTTTGGTCAGAAACCCTGAGGGTCTTCCCTTCCCAGAATGATTTTTTTTAACTAGGTAAAAGAGACCATTCTCTGTCTCATTTCTTACCTAGCCTTAATCACTAAATGGGCATTGCCTCAGTCAACCTTAGACCTGTTAAAGACCTTGGCTTAAAAAAGCCAAGGTCTCTCACTGCATCTAGGGCCATCTCCAGTCGTCCTGATCTATATCTTGCCACTTGTCCCAGATGGCTGTGGAAGAGAAAATCAGGCTGGCAACTTTACACAGCCCTCTCTCACTTAAATCTAATTCACTTGTATGCAATGGCATCACCTCCCTGATGTCATGGTCCTCTTTGAGAATAAAGGGCAAACAACAACCTCTGTGAGTAGTAGTAGGAGCTGCCTCACTGGGGACCCAACTCAAACTGGCCAATTGGGCAATACAGCTTCCTTCCTTCCTTCCTTCCTTCCTTCCTTCCTTCCTTCCTTCCTTCCTTCCTTCCTTCCTTCCTTCCTTCCTTCCTTCCTTCCTTCCTCCCTCCCTCCCTCCCTTCCTTCCCCTTCTCTTCTCTATGTCCACATAGGGTATCATACCCTTACCTGAAGTTGCTCTGCCCAAAGGAATGTATGTAAATTTTGATCCCTGAAAACTCACAAGATATCTTGGGGTTTATGGGCTGTACTTTTTTTTTCTTAGGGGCCATGCCTTAAACCAAATTACTTTGGCTCTCATTGATTGGCCAATAATAGGTTCCTGGCCAAGCCCCATTTGGTTATTGTTTGTGCTCTGATTGGCTCAGAGTGAACGTAAATAACAATTGTTTCTGTTTTGCCCAGAAACCCTGAAAGTCTTTCCTTCCCAGATTGATTTTTTGATTAGAAAAAAGAGATCATTTCTGCCTCATTAATCACTGAATAGGTGTTCCCTCAGTCAAACTGAGACCAGTTAAAAATCTTAGCTTAAAAAGGCCAAAGTCTCCCACAGCATCCAAAGCCATCTCCAGTCATCCTGATCTATAGCTTGCCACTAGATCCAGATGACTCCAGAGGAAAAAGTGAGGCTGGTGATTTTGTACAGCCCTCCTTCACTTAGATACAATTCACTTGTATGTCATGGCATCACCTCCCTGATATTATTGTCCCTTTTAAGAATGAAGGACAAACAACCACAATAATAATTCAATACAAAACAGTTACAACTGGAAATATTTTGGTTGATGAAGTAAAGGTTCAAATGCTAAGATCCTGAACTTTTAAAATGAAATTGATACTGCTCTTGCCCCTTGTATGGACCTTCAGTTTCAAATGAGATGGTACATGTAAATCACTTTGCAAGCCTCCAAAAGCTACAAAATGTTAGTCTTTATTATTATTGTTGTTTATTAATGCGTATTGTTGAGAGTACCCCAATGAGAGAATTCCATCTATCAATGAAGATGGGCAGCTTCCTTTTAATTTACAGACTTAGCATATTGCCTGGACTACTAAGTCCCATGATAAGGATATGGAGCCATCATGTGCCAGAGCTAGGACTCATATCCAGGTCTTTCTGATGCCAAGGTCAGGAATCTCTCTTTTACCCCTTATCTTAAAACAAAGAAAATCATTTAACCAGCAGAATGGCATATCAACTAAGATCACAGGGTTATTGTGATGAATCAACTTTGCAAAGTTTTTGTTATTGTTACTATTATTAACATTATTATTATCATTATTTTAATTTGGACCCATAATTTCACAATTATACTGAACCCCAGTGCTGGAAATTTCCTTCGTTGATGTAGATAGCTTGCTCGTTCACTTGTAACTTACACTTATAACTTACAAACCTTTCAGCATTCTATATTTTCATTGTCATTGTAAAGCCCTGAGTTAAGCACTATAGATTTTGTCTGTATCATAAAAGCTGGATGGCCCAAAGTATTCCCTTCTCACAGAGGTTGTCGTTTGTCCTTCATTCTCGAGGAGGACCATGACATCGGGAAGGTGATGTCATGACATGCAAATAAATTGGATTTAAGTGAGGGAGGGCTGCGCAAAGTCACCAGCCTCACTTTCTCAAGAGCCATCTGGGTCCAGTGGCAAGATATAGATCAAGACGACTGGAGATGGACCTGGAGCTTAATGAAGTATTCTTTCTATGGATAATGCCAGTAGAGATGAGACACTGTCTTGAAATATGGGCTAAAATTGGGGTCAACTCTTTGAAGAAAAATAAACTATGAAGGCATTATTAGTCCAAATATTTACTTATTGACAAGGAGACTGATTTTATCTGTCTACTTTTGTCCCTAGGCAAAACATTATAGGGGAACCAAAATCAGCCATGTTTTATTGCTAATGTCAAGCTTTTAAAGTTGAGATAAATCTACCACATCTCAAACAACTATAAAGCACTGGTCCTTTATTTGATACAAATGCCCACCTCCCCCAATTTTCAGTGGAAGTGGTAAGGAATAATGTTTCTTAATTTAAAATGGGGTTCAACCCTTAGCTTCTTATTGGGCAGTAAGAACATAGTCACTCTTCCCTGGCACTCTATATGTATTATCTATCTTCAAAAAAAATATGGTCCCTGGTCTCAAGGACCTTGCATTCTTAATATGTGTGTGTGGGAGGAATGGGGACAGGGAATACATCATGTAAATAACTAGATATGTACATGTACACAAGTATAAGCTTAAATAGTTTCAGTGGCACCTCGGTTGACCTTTGAAAGAAGACAATAATTCTGACAATTAGAGATGGGGGGCGTGTGATCCAGGTATGACAGGCAGATCTGCCAATCAAAAAATCATAGAATTTTAGAAAAGAAAGGAGGCTTAGAAAGCACCATTTCAAAAACCCCTCATCTTTAGATAAAAAAAAAGCCTCAAGGTGAAGTGCTTGGTCCTAGGTCACAGAGCTCCTTAGTGGCAAAACACAGGTCTCCTAAAGTGGTGTTATTATTATCTTCATTTTAGAGAGGAAGAAAGGATCAAAAGAAGAAAAATGGGTTATCTACTTAAGACCAGAGTCACTTTTCCTTTTTCATATGGTCAGTTTATCTTCTGTAAGAAAGCCCATCTCTAAAGTTTCATTGCAAGATATAAGTGATCCTGGGGGTCTTAAAGGCCCTGCTCACAAAGTGACAACCATATAGAAAGGGTTTGAATATGGAGAAAGTGTTTTGTATGTTTTAAAGTACTAAAGAAATCTATTTTTTTTTTGCCCTGAGCACAGTGAGAAAATCTCTGATTAAACTTCTTTTTACTTTAAACAATTTTCTATTTGTAATTATGCAATTCATTTCAATAAGATATTAGGAGAAGGCTTAGCTTAAGGATTTGTATTGGTCAGATAGAATTATAAGTTACCTCATCAAATGGTAAAGCAAGTCCTTCATGGCTCTGAGGTGGTGGTGGGAATATAATGAATCCCATTATATAGCTATTACACAAGCATACTCAACATTACCTACAGTGGAAACTTCAAAATATCCTCCAAGCTCAGTATTTTCTTAATTTTCTGGTAATCTGGGCCAATAGGGGCCTAGGGATGTCAGCCTATAGAATAGAACAGCATGATATCAAAAATGTGTAATCTTATCAGTCAATGCTGTTGGGAGACAAAAATGAGAATTTCTTTTTTTGAATAGATTAAAGAATGAAGGAAATAGGAACTCTTCATTCCAATAATAATAGCTGTCAATTATCTTTAAGGTTTTGCATATCATATTTCATTTGATCTTTACAACAAACTTGTGAGGTAGGTACTATTATTATTTTTATTTTACAGAGAAGTCTGAGACAAAGTAAGTCACTTGCCTAGAATTGAACAGCTAGAAAGCGTCTGAACTTGGATTTGATCCCAGGTTATCCTCTCTCCAAGCTTTGTGCTTTATCTACTACATCATGGTGATATGGACAGAGACTGACTGAACTTATGATTTCGTTGGTCTAAGGAACCCTTAATTGTAAAACTCCTTCGAGTAGTACAAGCCCACATCTTCTCTGCAATTTCTAGGCTTAGAGATTTGCCTAGAACCCCAAGAGTTTAATTGACTTGTCAAAGGTCAAACAACCACTATCTGGGCAGAGATGAGACTTATACTATGGTCTTCCTGGGTCCATGGTCAGCTCTTTATCCACCACATTATGCTGTCTCTAATTCTAACACGTCCTAGATCTCTCACTACCTAACTGTCTACACTTAGGTAAGCCACTTAATAAAAAACAAAAATGTATGCATTTTCCCCTCGATTGTCTCTGAATGTTTCTTTAAAACAGTAACTTCACGATACTGTATTTTACTGTGATCTCTAAAGTCCTATCTATATAGCTATCTATTAGTCTATTGTTATAATTTAGCAGAGTGAGGGAAGATTTCTGGATAAAAGCCTTTTAAAGTTTTGCTTCCAATGAGCCATATCTACTCAGCCTCCCTGCATACCATATTTTGAGCTGTGTCTAATCTGTATACACAAGCTACTTCAAATACCTTGAGTGAAAGGACTAATTGGTTTCTATCAGCTGTTTGCACCAAGCAAGCAATTGAATCTAAACCCTCTGAATATCTTCTGTCTTAATGCCATTGCCAAGAATGCTATAATCTAAAGGCCAGAGATGTACACAGTCTTAGCCTTATCTTTATATATTTCAGTGATTCACTGTCCTTAAACATTAGTTCCATGGTAATAAAAGAAAGTCAAAATGGATTTAGTCTCCAATCTCAGTTCTTTCCATAATCCACCTTCTCACTTCTTATTCATAAAACATCTATGATATAAAGCTATGTTGATTTAATTCTCTACAAATTTATGCTATCCATCAGTGAGATATAGCAGCAAACTTGCTAATGTGATCTTGGGATGGATTAGGAGTGCTCTTGTTATTCAGTAATGTCCAACTTTTCATGACCCATTTGGAATTTTCTTGTCAAAGATACTGGAGTTGTTTGTCTTTTCCTTCTCCAGCTTGTTTTACAGATGAGGAAACTGAGGCAAATAGGGTTAAGTGATTTGCCTAGGGTCACATAACTAGTAAGTGTCTTAGGCCTGATTTGAACTCCTGAAGATGAGAAATCTATCTTTTAGTAATAAGGAACAGAGTATGTTGGCACCTGGTTTGAGCACAATCATTTTGGAAGGACATTGATAAGTTTCAGAGCATCTGGAGGAGACCAATGGGGATGATTGAGGTCATTGAATTCACTCCATATGAGGATCAGTAGAAAGAAAGGAAGATAGTTAGCTTTGAGAAGACAAACTTTATTTATTTATTTATTTAGGAGGAGAAGGGAAACGATAGTAATATTCATGTGTATGAAAAGGTGTTTTTTTTTAAAACATGGAAGAATGATTACACTTGTTCTCTCTGATCCAAGAGGCAAAAACTAAACATAAATGGCTAATAGTTATAGAGGAAAATTTAAAGCTCAATGTCATGAATTAACAGGGACATGTTAATAGTTGGAATTGGGAGGGAATATTGGCCTTCCCCTTCCTGGAGCTGTTCGTGAAGAGTCTTCAGATGAACACTTATCAAGGAGGTTTTAGAGGGGATTCTTGTGCAAGCATAGGCTGGACTACATAGGCACTGACATCCCTCCTGACTCTGAAATTTGGTAATTATGTAAATCTCTCTGCTTTGGAAAGTCTAGAGTATGGTAAAGAACTCTAAATACTGTCTGTTACCAGCCTCAGGAAAGTCAGAGAATCCTTCCATTAGGTCAAACTTATGTTGATATTTTTTTAAACACAGAAACTCTCAAAACTTATCTTCTGTCCTAGATAGGTTGTGATTTTTGTTGGTGACTGGAGTACCAGAATTGAAAAATCATGGTTTCTCTTAAGTATTAAAGTTGTGGCAAAGTCAAATAAGCTTCATGTACTACAGTGTCATTCTCTCAACTGGAATTTATTTACTAAGTATCTACTAGGATCCAGGTACTATATGCGTGCTGAGGATACTAAGAATGTAAAAACAGTTCCCACCGTCAAGGAGCTCAGTGTAATGGAAGAAACAACATGAAACGAATGGTGTACAAACAAGGTATCTACAAGATAAATTGAGGACAATCTCAGAGATAGGGCACTAAGATTAGCGGCTGGGAAAGGCTTTTGGTAGAAAATGGGAATTTAGCTGAGCCTTGAAGGAAGATAGAGAAACTGAAATCAGAAGATTGGGAAGGAGATTGTTTCAGGAATAAGGGGGAGCCAGGGAAAACATTAAAAGTTGAGAGATGGAGCATTGTGGGTTTTAGTCCTTCAAAACCTTCTGGGATTTTTGCACAAAATAAAATTTATCCAATTCTTAGCCAGTCTGTATTTATATAGTTAATTTTTGGAATCAAAGTGTACAATTAACTGTCATCTATCTGTTATCTAGCATCTGTCTATCTTTATCTATCCATTTATCTATTAATATCTTCTGTTTCTTAAGTCATTATAGTTATCTCAACTCTCTTTCCCCCTCCCCCTTCCAGAGAACCACCTCATATAACAAATAGTATTTTTGGAGAGGAATAAAAATAAATACTATTGACTAACATTGAAAAAAATTGAAAACATGTGCAATGTGTACACCTCCCATGTAAACCTCTCACCTCCAAGAAGGGTGAATTGGGAATGTCCTCTCATATTTCTTCCTTCAAGCAGGATTTTATATTTATCCTTAACAGATCTAAGCTGAATTGATTTGGCCAATTTTTTGAGCCTGTTGAAGCACTTTTGGCTCCTAGTTCTTCAATCTTAAATAGAATATGCACTGCAAGATAGTTGATAAATATACCCTTGAGTTACATTTCTTTCATGACCTTTATATGTCTTGAAGAGAAGAAGCTTGAACCTTTTAGCTCTTCAAATTGACCAGATCCTCATCCATAAATTGAAGGGAACAATACCTGGCCTGCCTACCTCACAGTGATGTGATGAAAACCAAATGAGACATAATGGGTGGGAAGGGCCTCTAAAGGTACCTCTAAAGAGCTATACATGTGATGGGTCAAGCTCATTTTGGATTTTATGAACTGTGTGTGCTTGATAGTTATCACATATAGTTGAATGTTGGAAATGACCTTCATTGTGTCCAGCCATGGTTACTCTGAATCAAGATAAAGCATGCAGTATTTCTGCAAGTATTTCATATTAGTTAAGGCATAATCAAGCTAAAACATTTTGAAAATCCCAGCATTGTAATCTACCTCACTATCTTTCTATAGGGATCTTTTGTGTTGCAACAGCAAATTAGTGGTGAATTCTAAAAAACAAAACAAAAACAAAAAACAAAAATAAACAAACCAAAAATTGTTTTTGCTCTCCTTTTTATTTCCTTTATGTCTATGAGATTGAATGCATATGTCATAAAGGAGAAACATATTTTCCATCCTCTAAAAAGAAGGGGATTGAAGTGTACTTTCAGTACATAGTGTGATTTCCTAGACTAAAATTGATGTTACATTTTTTGATGTCTGTGATCCGAATCTTTACAAAACATGTACAGATAGAAATTTAAAATTTGCTCACTTCAATATAATGGTGTAATTAAGATACTCTGTTCTATAAGAGTAAGAGATGTACTTTTATCATTGACCTCAGAATGAAATTCTGGATAGATATGACCATATTGTTAATCAGCATTTGCCAAGAAATTTAAATATCCCTTTTTCATTATTTAACTTGGTTAATTCAGAATAACAAATCTCTATGAATGCTAAGCCTCTGATCATCGAAAAAAGCACAAGCATATGTGTGTTGTAGGTTGCTGTATTTATTATTTTCCTACTTTACTATAAGATCTGTGAGGGTAAGGACCACATCATCTCTGAACTCTGAACCATTCCCAGTATTTGGCTCAGTATTCTGCACACAGAATACTGTGGTTAATAAAAGTTTAAGGGATGAATAGAATTTAGATCAACAATTAAACTATCTCTAATTATGCTATAGAATCATAATTTGTCAGAACTATTTAGGATGCTTAGAGATCATCTAGCCCTGAGGTGACAAATTTATACCTCAAGGGCAGTGTGAACCAGATTTAAATATAGTTGGCAAATGTTTAATGAAATAAATAAAATTCAGTAAACCACAGATAATGTTAAATATCTAAGTCAACGTGCAGAGAGCAGGGTTAATTTTTATTTGCGTTTAACACCATTGATCTAGCCTAAAACCCCTATTTGAGTGTAGATGAATAATCAACTTCATGCCTTACATAGTATGACAGAATATGAACGTAGATATTATGTGAGTACATATACATTAGCTGGAAGCTAAATTTGGTTATGCTGTATTTGAACTTTCTTTCAGGAGAAAAGAAAAGGGTCATACATACACAAACCAAACAAAAAAAAGATAAAACCTGTTTATATTAAAAACTTAGGTATCATAAACCAAATGATTTCAAAATTATGTTTTGAGTCAATTCACATTTTCTATTGTTTTCTCATAATGTCAGCTGATGAATTTAATAAGAATATTTCACATTTCCAAAGCACTTTAGGGTTTGAAAACTACCTTGCTCTCAACACTTGACTAGATTATATTACAGCTATTTTTGTAAACAGAGATGTAGGCACAGGTTGCCTACAGTGGGAGAACCTTCCCAGGTCAAAGCTGATCCCCCAAATAGCACCATTTTCCTTTTGAGTTAATTGTCACTTTGCCTGACAATCACCCATACTGGCAGAAGAAAGAAACTGGTGGAACAGTTTTTGATTCTATCCCTTGATTATTTTTTTTCCTCTAAACATAATTTCTCTTCTGGCTAATATATGCATGGCTTTACTATACAGTTAATAAGGACATGTGGTAGGGAATCAAAGGAGTGTTCTAAAGCAAAAGCTCCTTTGAGATACAGCTCTCTATCTCTCTGCTCTGGGCTACATTGGATTCAAAGGTTCCTTAGACCTGATTTTGAGCAGAAGCTGCGACAGCAGCAACTTGAGGGTAGCACTATGTCTATAAACTAATGAACGTGACTTCAGAAATAACAAGTAAAAAGTCAGCACAATTACCTCATAGTCCAACCTCATACAAAGATAAATATGTGGGTGCATGAATAAAACTAATATGTATGTGTATGTATGTATGTATGTATGTATGTATGTATGTATACACACACATATATACATGTGTCAACATAAGCATGAGTATTGAACTCACATGGAACATGAATATGGATATTTCTTTATACAGTCATCTGGCAGCTGTCATTTTAGAGCTCTTTATGATTTGTGCATATGTGTGTGTGCATTTGTGTGTGTATATGAGAAAAAGTGCATGTGTGAGTGTGTGTGTGTTTGCAGTTGCTCACATGAATTCTACCTCATAAGGTAATGAACTAAATGAATCCTCATCACTGGAAGCAATTAGGCAGAAACTTGATATCTATTTGCAGAAGAGATAAAATTACATATGTGTTTTGGGGAAAATATAATTAATATTAATTATTAATAATTAATATCACAGCAATAGTAATATTAATAT
This sequence comes from Phascolarctos cinereus, assembly GCF_003287225.1. Lineage (NCBI taxonomy): Eukaryota > Metazoa > Chordata > Mammalia > Diprotodontia > Phascolarctidae > Phascolarctos > Phascolarctos cinereus. Next base: position 333,251,346 of record NW_027556098.1, read on the forward strand.
AATTAATACGTAATTAACATATTACATTAACATATGTGCCTGGTACACAGTGGGCATTTAATAAATACTTGCCTCTCCCCTCCATATAGGAAGGCATTTTTTTGGGGGGTGAGGGGTTGGCAATGGGGTTAAGTGACTTGCCCAGGGTCACACAGCTAGTATATGATATGTAATTCATATTGAGACCTTGTCATAGTGTATAGAGAGCCTACTTGAGGCCAAGAAGCACAGGGTTCAAGTTCCACTTCAGACACATAAAGTCTGTATGATCCTAGGCAAATTACTTAATCTCTTACTGCTCTGGCCAATTCTTTAAGATTCTGTTTAAATTGTAGAGAAAGTAATGATCTACAGAGAGATTTTCCTCATCAGGGAGTTGCAAATATTAATGAAATTCCAGGTCCAATCTCCTTCTTTATCTTTATCCCTGTGTGTGCACGTGTGTATATGTATGTATATACATGAGTATATGCATTGTGATGTTATGTGTGATTGTGTTATATATGTATGTGTATCTATGTATCTATGTGTATATGTATATATACAAACACATACATAAACACCACGCTCCCCTCCCTGTATACCTCTTGGTTTTTTAGATTTAAATGTTTCCCTTAGTCCCTCTTCGTGTGATTATATGACCTTGGAGAAGTCACAACTTTTTTTGCTTTTAGTCTCCTCATATGTAAAAGGAGGATATTAGACTACACAAAGTTCCAGCTCCAATCCTATGGCTGCTAGAGCATCTTAGTATAGCTTATATATGGTACATAACACACCCACACATAATACATACATGTATATAATTATTGTCACTGCCAATGTTTTTGTATAACTCATTGCCCCAAATTTCTGTGCAGGTTGGCTTTTCCAGTCCAGGATTCCAACCATCCTTAGCCACATTTGATATCCACAGATGGTCCCTTGGCTGCCTCTAATCAAGCCCATTTGTCAGGCAAATATCATGCCCACTCTGTTGCTTGGTTTCTTTTCGGAAGATTCCTGGGTGCCAGATGAACACAGGTGTGAAGGGGCAGCCAGCACAGAGCTCAGATCTATTTCTTGGGAATCACGTCCTGCCACTAAGAAGGAACTGGCACCCAAAAAGCTGCATGCCTTTTGTTTAATGACACCTGTTGAAATCTACTTGCCAACAAAACCGCTATTCCCTGTTGAGTCTAGGAGTTAGCGGCACATGAGGCTGCCAGCAACCTGGTTATATGACAGCAGGTGACTGGGAATCACGTTAACACAGCCTTAGCTTAGGATGACATGTGATTCTCAAAATCTTCCTTGTGATCTGCCTCCCCTGGAAAACACTTTGTACTGATGACCTTTCAATTATTAACTTTAGTAGCAGCAGTTGTCTTATTATGAATAACAGTAATATCAGGTATTGAGTTCATGGGGAACATGAATTTTTATTTACATATTCATATAATGCCAGATGTCACTTTAAAATTCTATGATCTGCATGTGTGTATGTGTATGTACTTGCACATCCTACACCATGAAGTAATGAATTCCTTGTCACTGGAGGTAATCAAGCAGAAACAGATTGCCCACTTGTGGGATATAATATCACCATCACCATTGTATCAACGTATAGATCTTGTTTCCACTATCAGCACAGAATAAGATTATAGAATTTGGAGTAGGAAAGAGCTTTAGAATATTCACTTCATTTTCTTCAGTTGATAGAAGGGGAAACTGAGTCCCAGACTAGGGAAATTATTTGCCGAAGATCATAAATGTAACAAGCAGCAGGATGGGGATTTGAATCAAAATTCCCTGACTCCAAATCTGTTTTATATAAACAGGCTTATAATTCATTCTACTTATATTGTTTATTTTTAAAATATTTCATTTTGGGGGATCCTGTAGTGAACAGATGGCCTATATGCGGTAATATTTTGCTACATCATCATATACTCAGCATGTGATATACCCCTTAGTAATATTAAAAATAACATCACTTGATATTTGTGTTTTGTTTGATACATTTATATGTGTAATTTTATTTGAGGCCAAGAACATTCCTCTGATGCCCTCAGAGGCAGCTGGTGGTGCAGCGGACAGAGCATTTCATCAACAGTCAGGAAGATTTGAGTTTAGATCTATCTCCACCATTTACTAGCTGTATGACTCTGGGAAAGTCATTTAACCTCTGTTTGCCTCAGTTTCCTTAACTGTAAAATATGGATAATAAAGGCACCTACTCCACAAGGATTTTGTATGAGATAATAAATGTAAGTGCTTAGCAAAGTGCCTGGTACACAGTGGGCATTTAATAAATACTTGCTTCTCCCCTCCATATAGGAAGGCATTTTTTTTTGGGGGGGAGGGGTTGGCAATGGGGTTAAGTGACTTGCCCAGGGTCACACAGCTAGTAAGTGATATGTGTCGGAGTCTGGATTTGAACTCAGGTCCTCCTGAATCCAGGGCTAGTGCTCTATCCACTGCTGCACTTAGCTGCCCCCAGTAGGAAGGCATTGTTGTCACCATTTTACTAATAAGGAAACTAAAGCTTAGATAGATGAAACAATTTGACCAAGGTAACAAAATGAGTTAATTAGCACAATGCTCAAATATAGGTATTCTCATCCCAGAACAGGTTCTCAGTGAGTACTTGCTGAATGAAATTTAACATTCAATTGTATGTTTGCTCCCTTCACACCACCTCTCAGAGACCGAAAAGGACGTGGGCACCACCTAGACCAATCCGCTTATTGAACAGGTGAAACCGAGACCCAGTTTGACCTTCCCAAATGGTTACATGGGTGATAGTCTAGATTTAAGCCAGTACTTTTAATTCCAATTTTTGCTCCCCACCTCCCACCCCTGCTACGTCTCCTTTATCTGATACTTTAAGGCCTTTCATTTCAACATGTAGTTATTTAGTTAGGTATTCGGTACTTAGTTAATGTACAGGTTAAGATAGCTTGAAAAGCCAGAAAACTCCCATGTTGAATAGACTTTCCAAAGCAGCTCAGAGCAAGGAGGCCCATCACGTTTTCGTATTTACTGGATCTTGACTAATTAATTAAGTCTGAGGTTGCTTCTTGCTCCACACTTCCCACCTGCTGTCCCTTCCCCAGGTGTTCACAGATGGCTGTCTTGCTGAACGACCCTGACTATATCTGGTAACTGGTTCTTGACTATCCTTCCTTATAGTCTGCACTTTCTTCTCCCACCCCTCACACTTTCCTCTCTCGTTAACAGAGACTGATTCACAGTGGAAACATCCAAAATAATGCAGACGGGATGAGGAATTATTTTTGGTTGATAGTCCAAAAAATAATTTAGCTAACAGTGCTGCTTTATGGGGATCCAGGCAATTTTTTTTAACCAATCTCAATTTAAAATTCAACTGTGAAATGGGGATAATAGAATAACATATTATAAATATTTCTATTAACCTCAAATTTTCTAAGCATTACTTGTGCAAGGACTTTTGCCAGACACTAGAAAAGACAAACGGGCAGCTAGGTGGTACAGTAGATAGAGCTAGGATAGTGGCTAGGATAGGCACAACGTATAAGACTAGGATGGGTGCAGTGGTCTGAGTTCAAATACAGTCTCAGACACTAGCTGTGTGACCCTGGGCAATCCAATTAACCCTGGTTGACTCAGTTCCCTCATTTGGAAAGTGAGCTAAAGAAGGAAATGGAAAACCATGCCAAGAAAACCACAAATGAACTCATGAAGAGTCAGACATGACTGAACAATAAAAGACAAAAAGATAAATAAACAGAATGAATCAATCAAGAGGAATAGAAACTAGACCTGCGATTTCATTAGTGTAGCAAACTGCCAGGTGAGGAAAGTTGATCTGTTGATGAAGGTCAGCCCCTTCTCTGAAATTCATAGTCTTAGAGCTGCTTGGGGCATAGAGAAATCGTGACTTGTGCAGGGTCACACCGACAATTTTTATCAGAAGTGGGACTTGAATCCCAGTCTTCCTAGATTTAAGGTAGGTTCTTTATCTTCTTTGTCATGATGAAGTCCTAGCCTTTATGGAGCCAAAATTCATCTGGTGGATATGTATAAACAGATAAATTAACATAATAAACATGAGAAAAGGAATAACACTGAGAACTAGAGGGATCCAGAAAGGTTTTCAGGAGGAATTGGCCCCCGAGGTCAGTCTTGAAGAAAGCTACCATTCTAAGACGGTTTAAGGTAATGAGGAAGGCACTGCAGGAATGGAGCACAGCCTGAGCAAAAGGACAGAAATAGGAACCAGAGGGCTGAATTCGGGAATGACCAGTTAGGCGAGTATGGCTGAAATATAAGGCAAAAGAAAAGGAGTTTAGTGAAACAAATCAATAATTGCAGCCTGGAACCAGATTGTGAAGGGCTTTAAATAATAAGCAAAGGAGTTTAAATTTAATCTGAGAGTCAATAAAGAGGAACTGAAGATTTTTGAGCAGGAGAACAACATGGTGCAATGAATGCTTTCCTTTGCCTTTGCTCCAGGAGGTTAGAGCTACTAAGTTATGAGTCCTCTTAGACACAGAAAGGAAAGGTGTCTCCCTCTGGCCATCTTCCATATGCTCTGCTCCCTTATGGCTTATACTTGGATAAAAGAAAATCATATAATTATAGATTCATAACACCTCAGATTGGATATTCCCTCAGAGTTCATTTAATCCAACCTGTATTCGTCTTTACAGATTAATGGTCGTCTGTCATCTGTTTGAAGACTTCAATGATAGGAAATTAACTATTTTGAGGCAGTTCATTTTCTTTCAGCCAGCTTTAATCATTTGAACATTTTCTCTTACATCAAACCTAAATTTACTACATTGTAACTCAAAGCCATTGCTTCTAGTTCCATCTTCTATGTCTAAGCAGAAAAGTCTAACTTCTCTTCCACACAATGCTTGTAATATTTATAGCTATCCTGTACCCCCTAATTCCTCTCTTCTACAGGCCAAATATACCCATCTCTTCTAATATATGTATAATAATATTTCAGATATACACACACACACATATAATATACATACATACACAGAGAGAGAGATCTGATATATTATTACACATATATATGGACTTGAGCCTTGAGCTCTCTCACCATTTCAGTAAGTCTTCTTTGGATATACTCAGGCTTTACAAGGACCATCCTAGAATGTAGTCCCCAGAAATAGACACCTTACTCCCAGTAAAGTGTAAAGAAACCAAAGTACTGAACATTTCCCTACACCAGCTACTCTTAGCATGGGAAAAAATGACTAAGTTGTATGACCCTGAGCAAGTCATTTAGCCATTCTAGACCTCAGTTTAATTACCTACAAAATAGTGCAACTAAAGTACTTACCTCACAGAATTCTTCTAAAGATCAAATGAGATGATCTTGTATAAAGTGCTTCACAAACATTTAAGTGTTATATAAATACCAGCTATTATTTCATCACTGCCTTCATTATAGATGCTATATTTTTATTCATGTAGGCTATTTTCTTGGCTGCCATGAATAACTTGCCACAAGAAAATCAACATATATATTTAGAAAAACTCCCAGCTACCAACAATAGCACTCTCACATTCTGGCTTACTGAGGAAAATCCTACTGAATCCAATTCAGTTCTACAAATATTGATTAAGTGCTCTATCAATGGACACCATTTCTCTTTCCACACTAATGCCAAGCCAAAACTGAGGGGATGACAGAGAAAGGGAGACTGAAGAGAAGAACTGGAAAGGGTTAAATACATGACTGTTATTTCTGCTGTCAATAAATCTGAGGCTGAGGGTGGGGAAACTATTTAAAAGTGCATTTTTGTAATGATTTAAAGAAGTGTGAGAAATATGGCCATTCAGATAGTGGCATGATAACTGGCCTTCCTTCTGCCTTGGCTCTAAGTTATCTCCCTTAAAAGCACATAGATTTAGTGATCACTCTAGTAAGAAAGGACCTTAAAGATCAGACAGTCTAAAACTCTCATTTTGATATTTAGTAATTCAGTAAAAGCCCACATGCTATACACAGAGGAGCAGCACAAACTAGAGAGCCACTGTAGGCATTATATAAAAGGAAGAAAGGTTAGCACTCCACTTGATAAGGATGAAATGGATGACCTATTGACCTTTAATTACACACACACAAGTGCATATACATACACAATATTCATGTACATACACATACATTCATGAATATATACACACAGTATACATATGTATAGACACATGCACACACATATTTAAGCCATTGCTGCACATATTGTGAAACCTAACCATGTTTTTCTATATTACTCCCCTCTTGACAGAGAGGAGATAGAGTAAAGACACAGAATAAGACATATATTTGTGGACATGGTCAATAAAGGATTTTGTTTTGCTTTTCTATACATATTTGTTACAAGAGTTTTTAATTTACGGGTTTTTTTAATTGAGAAGATGAGAGAAAAGTAAAATGCTTGTTAACTGAAAACCAAAATAAAATGAAAAATTTAAAAAGGAAAGCCAGCGCAATAGCCATCTTGCTGAATCTTGACATTTTTCATGTACCCTTCCCCCTCTGCTTTTCTTCTCCTGCTTGGAATGAAAACAGATTTAAAATGGGAAATAACACAGCTCATCCATGTACAGCTGTTGTAGGGAAATGCTTGGTTTTTATTTGCATTTGCTGCTGAGCTGTGCTTGCCTAGGGAAAAAAAAAAAACCTTGCCAAGTATGCTGTTTGATATAGGAAGTGAAAGGACTCAATAACTATGTGTCAGGCAATTGGGATGCTGTAGGGCTGAGGGGAAGAGAAGCAGGTGCTATCATTTGCAAAGCAAGATTCCCACCTGCATCTCACTGTTATGGGGGCAGCTGGGAAGTATTATAGAATTAAAATTGAATGATGGAAGGAACCATAGAAACCAATGAGTTCAACTTCCACCTTTATCTCAGGAAACTGAGGCCTGATCCTCCCGGGAGGATAAGTGACTTGCTCAGGGTCACACAGTATATATCTGAAACAGGATGGAAACCTAGGTCTTCCTCACTCCAAATCCAACAATCTATCTCATTTGCTCCCTCTAAAAGGGGAATGATTAATTGTAATTTTGCAGGAGATATTTACAGGCTTCAAGAAGTTTCATTATGTGAGAGCAGGGATTATTTCATTTTTTGTCTTTGTTATCAGAGGTACTTAGTGAATATTTATTATTTGTTTAACTGATCAACCAACCTACAGACTCCTTTAGATAGTAGTTAAGTTCTTCCATGCATCCAAAACTTAATGTTTCTCCAAGGGAAAAAAAAATAGAGTAAATACGAATTGTACTTTAACAACTCATTTGCAGGTACTAGATGTCTCTTGCAATATATGAAATCCTACATTATCTTGAAACTTGCCTCTCACACTGCTCATTGCAAAAGGTACTTGTACTTATATATGTAATGTAATATGACCCAAACCAGGTCTACTGTAGTAATACACATACTAAAAGGTTTGGAATAATCCAGGAATGCTTTAGAAGGTTCAGTATTCTCTGGTCACTTAAATATGGTGCTAACTTGACCCTCTTTTCTATTACAAAGTTGGCCCTGAAGACCTGTGGACTGATGTCTCTTTACTTCCTTTCTCCTTAAGGAACTCACAAGTTTTAGCCATGATCCCGTTTTGCTCAAACCTGTGAACATCAACAGTGTGACCCTTACCTGGACAAGAAGTACATTTATATCTATCTTCACATAGAACAGTTATAGTCTCTCAACTAGGTGCTAAGCTTTATGAGGGCAGAATGATAAAAATAAAACATTTTTCTATCACTTATAACATCTAGAAAATATTATTTGTATTGAGAATAATTCTAAAACTTCGATATGTTTATTTATAATCTCATGATTTGAGTCAATGCACATCTTGGCCCTTTCATGCCCCATGAAACTTGTAGCCAAGTCATCTATAAATCCACCGCAGGAGCCCCAGTAAAAAATAATATCCATACAGTGAGTCCGTTGTCAGTCTTTGGGGAAGAGGCAGCCCTTTTCTTTGATACACCAATCCTGTACTCATACCCCAGATCCCATCTCCTTCACTCCCCTTCAGCTGCTGACTCTGTTCAACCCCTACCCCATTCTTAGTCTCTTGTTGACCATTCCCTAACTGACCTGTTACCTAAAAAAAAGCATTTCAAAATCTCTTCCATTCTTAAAAAAACTTTCACTTGACTTTGACATGTCCTTGGATCATCCAGTACCCGCTTCTCATGACCTCTTGACTGAACTGCTATAACTTCTGCAGTTTCGGTGCCCCTGCCTCTCCAGCCTTGTCCCACTCCAATCCATTCTCCATACAGCTACTAGAGAAGACCTCTGAGGCCATCATCTACCTTTCCTTCTTTTCACAATCAAACTCCTAGAAGAAGCCTTCTGCCTTCCACTTCTGTTTCCTCCCCATCCACTAACTTCTTAATTCTCAGCCATCTGGCTCCCAGCCTCACCACTTGACTGAAAGTGGCCTTAGCAAGACCACTGATGATACCTTAAAAGTCAAATTCAATGCCATTTTTTAAATACTCATGCTTCTTAACCAGTCTCAGCATTTGACTCTATATTGGCTTATCCCTCCTGGATATGCTCTCTTCTCTAAGTTTTTAGGACACTCTTCTCTCCTTATTTTTCTCCTACTTCTCTGACTGGATTTTCTTTAAGGGATCATTATCTATGCCATACTAAATAACTATATGTGTATTCTGTCCTTGACCCTCTTCTCACTCAACATTTTCTTTCCTGGTGATCTCATTTGTTCCCATGATTTTAATGATTTATTCTATACAGATTTATCTGAATTCTGTATATCCTTCCTCATGTCATAAGGTCATCAGCCCCATCAGCTCCTTATGATCTCTTGTCTGTACTGCTATAATACCTGCTGTTTTGGTCTCCCTATCTCTAACCTCTACGCCATCCAATCTATTCTCCATACAGCCAAATTGTTATTCCTAAAGCATGGGGCTGACTGCAAAAGAAAGTTTAGTGGCTCTCTATAGATCATAAGGGCAGCTAAGTGCCACAACTGGAAAGAGGGAACAACAACAATAAAATTGACACTGAGATAAGATACAAATGCCCCATGCAGTATTTAAAGTCCTTTACAATTCGGCTCTTATCAGTTTCTCTGTATTTATTTCTTACACCCTCTACCTTCCAACCAAATGGGCCTTGTTGTTCTTTTCTGAACATGCTATTTCGCTTTCCACCTTTTCGCCTTTCTTCAGTTTCCTTCTCACGCCCAGAGTGTTCTCTCTCCAAATCCCCTTGGAATCTCTAGATCCCTTCAAGGCTTATCTCAAGTGCTGCTTCCTACCAAAAAGCAAAAAATCTTTGCTGAATCCACCCCACCCCTAACCACATTTTTAGCACATCATTGCACACACCAAAGATTACTCTGTATTTGTTTATATGCACATACAATGGAGGGGTAACTTTCCTTTATGCATCAGCATAAAGGTTTCAACTCCAGTGAACATCATATCCCCATATCTAGTCCCCTTGGTGCCCTGCCACTTTTACAGTTTCCTTTTGTGGATTGTATTCCTCCATTAGATTGCAAACTCCTTGAGGACAGTAATGTTTTTTTTTCTTATTTGTATCCTCAGAGTTTTAAGCACAGTGCCTGGCCCATAACTGGAGTTTGATAAATATTTATTGAATTAGATTGAACTTACATCTTATTTCTTCCAAGTAGCATATGAAGCACTTTAGGGGAGGGACTGTTTTCATGTAATACATATTTTTATTTTTTTGTCCTCAGTGCTTAGTATAGTACCCGGCGTATTAGAAGCCCTTAATAAAAACCTGTTGAATTAATCAAAACTGGCATTTTATTCTGGCCACCATTTTACTTCTACTTTTCAAAAAGTGAAGAAAACCGCACAGGGATAGGATAAGGCCACAAGTTTTAACCTTTAAAGCAGAATGTTATGGGTACCTTACCTTTAAACAAGTTGGTCAAATCAACAGTGGTTTAATTAAGTGGTTACAAATTAAGTTTTAGATCTTTAAGGTAGCAGTGTATAATTTTAGAGTTTTATTTCTTTAAAAGATATTAGTCCTTTCCTGTTGCATAAAATAAGTGTCTCAGTTTGGACTGAGATTTGGGATTTTATTTGTCCAGGTCGCTATGGCATTAGGAAATGAAATCTCTAGGCAAACCCCTTAGAATTTCTGTTCACTAAGAGCAGGCCTCGTTTCTCTTTTAGAACTACCCATAATGTGAGGCAAGTCCATAAAACCAGATTAGGGGATAAAGCACCTTCTATTTTAGCCTAAATTAATCTTTGTCATGTGTTTGAAACATTTAATAGCTGTTCCTCTGACTTAATCCCTTTAGGTAAATTTTCTACCCACAATATATAGCTGTAAGTTGATAAAACATTACCTGGAAGTAGAAAACCCAGAATGTTTTAATTCTCAGTCACCAATTTTACAAAACTGTTCTCAGCAACTTTTTAAGATTTGTAAAATCATAAGTAATTTTATGCACCATGCTCATTGTGGCAAAAAAAATAGTGAAAGAACTCAATTGGCAACGTTATTCAAAGCACCAGAAATATTCCCTATTTATTTTGCGGAGCCCTAGAGTGTAAGTGGAGTGTATAGGACAATCTTTCTATTTAAGCTTAAACTTGTATGCAGTAAGTTGGGTTACTTAGTAATATAAAATTATAATTACATCCCCTGGTAATTAATGATCATCAAATACATTCATGAAAAAGTTATACAATTCCTTAAAGTCTTGTTCATCTCATCTCTACCTATACACTACACTGTGTTTCAATACATCATTTTGTACAGACACAGCTTTTTCTTTAAAGTTCCTAACATGTTATTTTACAACTCCTTTCTAAAGAAGCTATGATAGCATTATTGTTGTTGTTCAGTTATGTCCAAATCTTCATGACTCAGTAGACCCTATTATTCATGGGGTTTTTGCTGGCAAAGATACTGGAGTGGTTTGCCATTTCCTTCTCTGGTAGATTAAGGCAAAGAGGTTAAGTGACTTGTGTAGGGGCTGGATTTGAACTCAGGTTTTCTTAGCTCCAGAACACCTCTCTATCTGACCTCTTATGAGCAAGTGAAATGAATCAGAAGTTTCTAGTCTCCAGAAAGGACAAAGAGGCAGTATAGCACGGTGAAAAGCATGCTGAATTTGCAGGGATCTGAATTAAAATTCCAACTCTGTTACTTACTATCCATAGGACCTGGGCTAAGTCACCTAACCTCTCACTTGCTTGTCTGTTTTCCCATTTGAAAAGTGTGACAGTCAGTCTAAGTGACCTTTGATGTCCCTTCTACCCCTAATTCTACAGTTCTATCAAAGGACATATGTTCAAGATACTATAAAAAAAAGTTTTTGAAAGTCCCTTTTAAAAAGGGATCTTACTGGTTATCTTCATAACAACCAAAGCTTGCAGATGGAAAGAGAAATTCAATTAGTCATCAAGTCAGCCTTCAGGCTGTTTATGATAAGTACCTATGATGTGAAAAATATTGTCCCAACTATATTAACAATGTCATTTGATGATATATATTATTTGCCTCAGCAATAAAATTACTGCATATATATCTAGGGAAGTTGATTATGGAGAGAAAATGCATATGTACAGAAATATGTATAGCAACATTTTTGTGGTAGTAAAGAATCAGAAAAAAATGGTTTTGGCAAATGACAACTAATTTTAGTTTATGATTGTAACTTCACATTATTGTATCTCAAGCAATGACAAATATGAAGAATTTAGAGAATCTCAGTAAGACGCAAACTGATGCAGAGGACTACATGCAGGAAAACAAAGAAACAAACAATTCACATAATAATTACCACAGTATAAAAGAAAACAATATGGATTGTTATGATCAGTGGAGTGATCAAACGACTTTGAATACCTGGTAGGGAAGCATGACTCTCTCATTTTGGTGAAGAGGTGGCAGTCTTTAGGTAGAGAATGAGGCCTCCATTGTGAGACATTGCCAATATGTTGATTTGTTTTACTTTACTATAATTCTTTTTTATACCATAGGATTCTGGGTGTTGTGAGGTGGTAGGTGCATTATTGTAAAAGTGTGGAAATACAAAGAAAATGATAATTGCACATGCATATATAACCATATATTTAAACATATTGATATTTATGTACATATATATATATATATATATATATATATATATATATATATATACACTTAAAATCGTATCTAAACTTACATATGAGTTTAAATGTTTTTAAATGTATCATCCCAGATGGCAAGTGCCTGAACCCATAGCTTTACCAGAATGGCAGAATCAGAAAGGGGAATGTCTTGACATGGTATGTTAACTATCCCATTATAATGATGACACAATAGAACATAGTCAGTTTTCTTTTTCTTCTTCATGAAAATATAATCATAATGATAACAAGTTTAATTGTTCATATTTCTATAGTCCTTTATAATTTACAAAACAATTTACCAAATTTTTTGGGTAGGTCATGCAAAGATTTTTATACCTACTTTACTTATGAGGACATTGAGATGTAAAGAGACTAATTTATTTGTCTAATGGTATTCAGATATTAAGCATCATGATCAGGCCTCAGACTCAAGTTTTCTGACTCTAAGTTCAATGGTCTTTCCATTTGAGCATTCTATTATAATTCAGACTTGCAACTGGGGCAGGGCATGTGCATCTTTGACTAGGGAACTGCGATTTCAAAGTGCATAACTTTGAAATAATTATTTTTAAAGACTGACAAGGGGTTGACAGCATGTACTCCCTGATCACTACAGAACGGAATGAGCCCAGAATGCTTAGTTAATGAGATAGTTAGATACTATGGAAAGCTACATGATGGCTTATGAGCAACTAGAACAATTAATTCCTCTTTCCACTCAACTGAATTTGTCTTTCTTATTTATTGTATTGTTTTCCATCATGAATTAGAAAGTTGATTTGAGAATGTACTCCAGAAGCTAGAGTTAAGCAATCACAAGAAAAAATATAGCTTTTTTTGACTCCAGATCTATATTGATATTAATACTGATATCTGCAGATAGAGATATCTACTATATAAACAGATATAGAAATAAAGATAGAGATGAAATAGATATTATCTTTTAATTTCCTTAACCTCCTTGCAGCCCATGACATACTACTTCTTTACTATACCTCAGCCACACATAGCAATGGCTGGTCATATACTAGAACTCAGCTTTTCTGACAAGTGCTCTACTTCCCTAGTTAAAAATCTGAAATTTCCCTATCTGTTCATAACCTCCTATCATTCCACCTATCACTATGTGTCACCCTTCCTAAACTTGTTTTTCACTATGATGGAGATTCCTACACCTTCCATCCCAAAATATTTTCTGAAGCCATTACCCCTGTTCTAATTTCAGTCTCCCTCCCCTGGTACCTCAATCTGATAGTTAGCCATTTAAACTCTAGGTTGTTATCTGCTCTTAAATTCCTTGCCCTGCTTGATCATAGACCCTCTCTTATTAAACCTCTACCTTGGATCACCCCCACCAGCAACTTCCTCTGCTCCTACCTGGGAGTTGCTCTACAAATCTGGGGAAATCTCACAGCTGTAACAACTGTGTATGTTGCAAATTAATGTTATCCAGTCCCCAACTCTTTCCGCACTGTTGAAAGGCAGTCCTTTTTTTTCCTCCCTAAGTGATTCCCTATCTTACTCACCACAAAAGCTATTATAAACATTCGCTTCCTTCCTGAAGCCTTCCCATACACACCCTCCCCACTTTCAGCTGAAGACCTCATCTCTTACTTTACTGAAAAAATGGAGGTCATTTAATATCAGCTCCTTTTTCTCTCTTTGTCTTCATTTGGAACCTCACTTGACACTATTACCCCATTTTCTCCCTTTTTGCAGTCTCTGACAGAAAGATGGCACTGAAAGCCAAGGCCAAGCCCCGCTGAAAGTTCATTTGATCCCATCTATTCCAGTCTTCTCCAGTTTCATCCTCAACTATCCGCACTATCTCTCAAATCTTTAACCTCTTTCTATGAACTTGTTTCTTCCCTTCTGTCTTCAATCATGTCAACATCTCCATCATTTGAAGCACTCACGCACACACACACACACACACACACACACACACACACATTAATAGATCTTCCTAATCTCTCAAACTATTTTGTTATATCTGTCCTCCTTTTCTCAGCCAAACTCCCTGAAAACAGTTGACTACATTTGCAAACCTCTATTTCTTCTCCTTTCATATACTCCTCAACCCTTTGTATCATGTCTTTCAATATCATATTTCAGCTGAACTTGCTCTATCCAATATTAAGAATGACTCCATGATTTCCAAACTGATGGTCTTTGCTCAGTCTTAATCCTTTTTAATTAATCTGCTTCATTTGATGTTTATGATTAAAATCTCCTTATAGATATTATTTCTCTACCAGGTTTCATGACACTCTTTTCTTTTGGCTTTCTGACCACTCCTCAATATCTTTTTTCCTGGTTCATTACCAATATTATAGCCCTTGACTGCAATCAAGGGCATTCCAAATTTCTGTCATTGGTCCTCTTCTCTACAGTTTTTCTCTCTTGGTAACCTCATCACGTCCCATACGTTTAACTACCGGGTCTAAGCAGATTACTCCTACATATACCTAGCCTGTTTAAATGTTTTCCCTGAGCTTCAATCCCATATCATCAATTGCCTACTGAATGTTTTAAAGTCTTTGCACTTGAGATATATTAAACTCATTATATCTAAAATTGAATTCATTCTCTTTCCCCTTTAACCTTCCCTTCTTGCAACCTTATCTACTTCTATCCAAGGCCCAGCCATCCTTCCATGTTCTCAGGTTGATCATCTTGATATTATCCTACACTCCTCCCTCTCCCTCCCCCTAAACAGCCAATCAGTTGTCAAATTCTGACATCTCTGCCTTTGCTATATCTCTCCCATATGACCCCTTCTCTCAACCCACACTTGGCTTTGGTCCTCATCACCACCAGCCTCTGAATTGGTTTCTTACCATTCCCATCTATTATAAAGATTGCTGCCAAATAATTTTCCTTAAGCACAGATCAGATGATGTGAGCCTCTTACTTAAACAACTCTTATGGCTTCCTATTGCTTCTTAAATAAAATATAAATGTACATTTAGTTTCTAAAGTCCTATACAATCTGGCCCCAATCTAACTTCTCAGTTTTATAGAACATTACTCTCCCTCCCCCCTACTTTGACCCAATCAAACTGACTTTCTCTCTATTACCTACTCTTCATACTCCATTTCCCCTCCCATGCTTTTGTGTTTACCATCCTCCATGCCTGGAATGTACTCCTCTTTGCCTCCACCTCATAGGTTCTCTCTCCTTCCTTAAGCAATATCTAAGACACCATATTCTACATAAATTCTTTCCTCTTGCCCTCAACAGCTACTGCCCTCCCTCTCAAAAAATTTAACTATGTGTATTCATTTATACGTGTCTCCACAGACATTGATATATGCATTTGCACACACACACACACACACACACATACACACATATATGGTGTGTGCATTTTTCTATCTTGCTCATCAGAATGTGATCTCATTGGGAGCAGAGATATCTTTATTCACTATACCCCAGTGCCTAAAACAGGATTTAGCACATAGCCATTTAATAAATACACGACTGATTGGCTGATTATGATTAAGGATAATTAAGTATCTGTTAAGAAAACATGAGGGGCAGTACTTTTATGATAGTGTTTATTTAATGACAAAGGAATTAATGGAAATTTCTTATCTCAGCCGTGATCTTTGTCACCACCTGGCTACAGTCTATGAAAATTGCAAGGACAGTTATTGGAGAGCTTTAATCCATTAAATGTATTCATTACAAGTGCTGACTTTGGTTTATTCTTCAAGTTATCCATTCAGTAACATTTACCAACTATTTTTTCAGACACTAAGCTAGAGTGAGGGGGTTATGATAAATATGAAAAAAATGCCTACCTATAAAGAACTTAAAATCTATTAGGGGAGACATTTACTAGCTATGTGATTCTGGGAAAGTCATTAACCTCTCTTAACCTGGGCCGAGTAGAAAATCTAATCCCACTTTCACATGGTAGACCTTGCAATATTTAAGGAAAACTTTAATTTCCTATGTCAATCTTCTCTAGGTTAAAGACTGTCAGTTCCTTCAACCAATCATCAGTGCTCAAAGGGAACAACCTCACTCAAGTCCCATTAGAAGAATACTACTCCTGTCCCTCAAAAACTTTATTACTTTTGGAATTGGAAATATTGTTCCAAATAGTTTTTTTGGGAGTTAGGTAACAGGGTTGAGTGACTTGCCCAGGGTCACGCAGCTAGTAAGTGTTATGTGTCTGGGGCCAGATTTAAACTGAGGTCTTCCTGAATCCAGGGCCAGTGCTCTATCCACTGCGCCACCTAGCTGCCCCTCCAAATAGCTTTTATATTACAAATTTTAAACATCTCAGACCAGATCTTTAAATAGAAAAGAACTGAAATAATTTAAGAGTATTGCAACCAAGGAAACCAGAATAACAGGGACATAATTTTGCTCTCTTCTGACAAGTATAGTTGACACACTGCACTCAAAGGGCAAAATATATTCAAAATTTATACCCATGACAGGACTTGTGTATTTGCTGTTCCTCTACCAAAGAGATAGCAAGGAAAAATATGAAAAGAGATCATTTTCAAAGTATCTGGAGACCACACTGACTGAGTACTAGTTTAAGGCTTCTTTTCAAGAATTATATTTGGACTTGTTAAGTTTTGTTTCTCCTTACTCAATCAGCAGACTTTTTAAAATAAGTGTTGACTGTAGGCAAAATCCCATGGTAACTGTCATTGAGGATCAGAAGAAAAATAACACATGATCTTCTTTTGTACAGTTACATATTTTTGCACAAAATATCTTTCTTGTGAATAATAGATTCAAGTGTTTTTATATGGATATTTATTTTAATATAAATTAGTTGCAATTAATAATATGTATACATGTTTTTAAAGTCTGTATACTTTCCCATATTATTCATTGAAAATGAGACCCATAAATTATATGGCATCTTATTCTTTCCTAAATGTCTTGTTGCTACTCTGCTAATGTGCTCTGTCCCATGTACTACCTAGCTGCTCCTAAACACAATGGCAGTGAAACATATATGTACAGAAGACATATAGCTAAAGTCCTCACAGTTCTATACCTGCAGGACTTGGCTATTCATTTTCTCTGTGGAGGGTCCTGCTGACATCTGCTATAAGTTGCTCTGCTCTGCAGCTGAGCTAATTCTTCAGAAGGCACATCTTGTAATACTCAGATGTTTTCTGCTACTATCTCCTCCTTCCCCTCTGTCTCACATAATGAAGTGGCCTTACTCCTTACCAAGGTTTACCTCTACTTGTTCAAGTGATCCCATTTCATTCCATTTCCTCTAACAGATTGCCCCATCTGTAATTCCCACTTTCTATTTTCAACCTCTTTCTGTCTACAGGCGCATTTCCTCATGGGTACAAACATACCCACATTTCCCCATCCTGAAAAAGCAAACAAAAATAACAACATTCCTCACTTGTTCCTTCCATTCCCACTAAATATCATCTCATATTTCTTCTGCCCTTCATAGCTAAACTTCTTGAAAGCAACATTTACAATAGGCGCCTACACTACTTTAGTTGGTGATCTCATCAGCTCCCATTGATTTAACTACCATCACTCTGCTGATGATTGTTAAATTATCCTATCCTAGAGGTAGGCAGGTGATTCAGTGGATAGAGCATGGGACTGAAATCAAGAGAACTTGAGTTTAAACAAAGCATCAGATGCTAATTGGCCATGTGAACACAGGCAAGTGATTTCATCTGTTCACCTTAGTTTCCTCATTTGTACAATGAAGATAATAATACATCCCAGGGTTATTGTGAGAATCAAAGGAGACAATAAGTGTAAAGCAATTAGAACACTGCCTGGCACATAGTAAGAGCTATATGAATATTAGCTATAATTGTCATATTACTATTTTCTGCCCTAAACTCTTTGCTGATCTCACATCTTCCACTGCCTTTCAGACATCTTGAACTGGATGCCCACTAGACATCTTAAACTCAACGTATCAAAAATGAAACATATTATATTTTTCCTAAATGACCATGAGGTTCTATTTAATCATCAACAATAAATTATCATCCAGCTTCTCTTTGAATACCTCCAGTGACAGGAAACCTACTTTCTCTTTCACTACCCCACTTCCTTTGTAGATATCTCTATTTATTAGAAAGTGCCCCTTGATAACTAGCCAAAATCTGCCTCTTTAAAATGTCCATTTATTTTTCCTAGTTGGGAAGGGAAAATATTCATTGAAGACCCTTAAGAATATTGGTTGAATTGAATTGAATTTCCACTAAATGAATAATTTAATCTCCTACCAGAGTAATGGGAAAGTTGAGTTAGGAACTGGAGGAGGGAAAAGGGAAGGTGTCATAAAAAGGGAGAAAAATATGAAACAATATACTTCATAACTGTACTGACCCCAACTGTTTAATTATCTTTGTGAAATATCTTATTTCAGGGATCATTACCACATTCCCAGTACCAAGATACTAAGGAAATTAATTATTATGCATTATAAGTCCCCATTTCTCAGATTAGTGTACTCAGTTTCAGAAAAAAGTTAGAAAAAAAGTTGATTTTCTGGATACTAAGATGCTTGTCTATTAATTAAATTCAGGTGCTTATTTAACAAAACAGAAGAAGAAGAAGAAGAGGAAGAAGAAGAAGAAGAAGAAGAAGAAGAAGAAGAAGAAGAAGAAGAAGAAGAAGAAGAAGAAGAAGAAGAAGAAGAAGAATTGGATCATCATTTGGACATTTACCTATTTAATGGGATGTATTAGTAATTGGGGGTGGACTACAATGAATTACTCAGAGAAAATGGGTTCAACTAATTGGTCCAGAAAAATCATCTGAAGGATATAATTAAATTGACTAGTGTACTATTACTGCTAGCATAAACACCATTACTGATCTTTCAGATACCTTGCATTTCCAGTATAATTAAAAATAACTGGTGGGGAAATAAAAGACCCATAAGCCAAGGCATCTCAAGAAGACAGATTTATGGTAAGCTAATGAAGGCAATGGAAGGTCACCAGTCATATTCTCTTCCCAATAGTTTTTATTCTTCATTCGTTGCTCTATTATTTAGTTGATACTTCATTCAGCATTCATTCATTCAATCAATCATTCAAATGAGCTTCTTACTTTTCTCTTTAAACTTGCTCTTACTGACTTCACTACTTCTGTAAATGGCAAGAACATTAACCTCTTCCCCCATGTTCAAAATGTTATTTTATTTGACTCTTCCCATATTTGACTCAGACCTCGTATTCAGATAGTAAGTCTTGTCATTTCTACCTTCACAATATGACCTGTATCACAACCCTCTACTTAGCAGCTGTGTGAGTATAGGCATGACATAATTTTTCTGAGAATGGAGTCTGAGTCTAAATGAGAAGGGAGAAGGAAGTTAGAGTCTTCCAATGCAGAATATAAGCCTATAGTAAAGTAATGCTTGTTCTTTGCTCTGCTTTACTTCAACATAGCAACTGTTTTTGTTTCCCCTGTGAACACCATCTCCATACTTCAATGTTCTGTAGCTACAACTATAAGCTGAGTTTATAAAGTGTGAGTAAGTGAGGAGTTATATTGTTTGGTGTTTGAGGTCATAAGACAGTGGCCATTCATCTACCAAAAAACAAAAATATTGTATGTTCTGTATAGTACTTATGATAGTGTTTGGCCTAAATAGCTATTACTAATTTTGAAATTATGATTTTAGTTTTATGTATTTCTCTTTTGCTACAATATCCATTTTGAAAATATTGAGAAAATTCTACTCCTGTAGAAAGAGGTAGGATTCGATTAGAAGATCTTCACTGCATCAGAGAATCACAGATTGTAAACTAGAAGGGACCTCAGTGGTCATCCAGTACAATCTACACATAAAGGAATTGCTCCTATAACATACCCAACAATTAGCAATCTGGCCTATGACTGAAGACATCTAGGGAGAGGTAATCCTTTATCTCTTCAAGAAAGCCAATCCCATTTTCAGAAATTTCTCATGAAATTAACTCAAATTGGCCTTTGCAACTTCTCCCCCTTTGCTCCTATTTCTGTCCTCTGGGGACAATCAGAACACATTTCATCGCTTTACCACATGACAAGCCTTCAAACATAGTTATCACATCCCTCCAAACCCAGTCTGTATTTTCAGGTAAAATATGCCCTGTTCCTTCAGTCAGTCCTTATACGTTATGAACGCAAGGCCCTTAGACATTCTGATTGCCCTCCTTGGTACAATTTCTAGTTTACCAACACCCTTTCTCAACCTTAATCCCCAGAACTGAACATAATGTTCTAGAAGAGGTCTAAGGGCATGGGACAGCGGGATTACACCTTCCTGTTTTTGAAAGCCATCGTCCTTTTAATGAGCCCATGACCGTAGAAGTGATGTTGGCAGCCACATCACACCACTGATTCATATCAAACTTTCAGCTCATTACAAATACCTATGGGTTTTTTTAGAATAGTTATGGTCTATCTATGCCTTCCCCATTTTATACTTGTATGGCTGATTTTTTGTGCCCAAGTGCAAGACTTTTACATTTATGCCTACTGAAGTTCATCTTATTAGATTGATCCAATGCTTTGGTGTGTCAAAGTATTTTTGGATTCTGTCTCTTCCATATAGTGTGTTGGTTACTCCTCTGAATTGTGGGTCAGCTGCACATTAGATGAGCATGCCATCTATGCCTTTATCCAAGTAATTGAACTTCCTTTCATGTTTTCTCTCCCAATTAGAGTATTAGTTCCTTGGAAGCAGGAAATGCCTAGCTTTTTCTATTTGTATCCCTAACACTTAACACCTAGTAATCACTTTTTTTTGGTGTATTCATTCATTCACTCATTCATTCATAAAGATGTTAAACATTACAAGGCGAAGTTTAAATCACTGAGGTACTACACTTGAGAATTCCTGCTATATTGACACAAAATCTTTAACAACTATCTTTCAACAAACATTTCTTAAGTGCTAATTATAGGCCAAGTGAGAGAGAATGTGGTAGAGTTGCTAGAGGGCTGACTTTGGAGCCAGAAAGATCTAGGTTCAAATATGCCTCAGATGTATATTGTCGTCATCATCATCATCATCATCATCATCATCATCATCATCATCATCATCATCATTATCATTAATTATTATTGCTACCCAGGGCAAGTAACAACGTTGAAGTATTCTGGGAAACTCTCAAAGACAGTAAAATGCAGAGAAAGTACTGACTTGTAGTGGTACATGTTTCCCTTTCCCTCAGTCCCTTATGCAAATTAAGTCAAAGGTCCTGTCTCTAGTCTATGAACTTGGCAATAGAGGAGCAGTGTGTTTAATGGATACAGCGTTGGATTTTTAGTCAAGCATGTCCTTGCTGTTTCCTGTCTATACTGGCATGGATGGAATTCCCGCAAATACAAAATAACGAGTCCCTTGACACATTGACACAGGTACCAATCAAATATTCCTGTCCTGTAGGACCTGATAATATTTAGAGAAGGAGATAGGTTCCCACATACCTGTAATGAAAGTTAAAGAATGACTAAGTGCATTGAAGAAGGCAAGAGTGACAGTGGAAATTTAAATCAGGAGATCACTTCTAGCTGAAGAGGTAAGGGTTGGGGCTAGTCAGGGGATGTGCATGAATATGAGGAAGAAGAGCATTCTAGGAATGGAGGAGAGCATCAGCAAAGGTACAGAGATAGAAGTGGAACGTTTTATGTAAGAAGCAAGCAGATGAGCATGTAGAATGCATGAAGGATAGTAATGTACAATAATTCTGAAAGGGTGGGCCAAAGCCAGATTTTGAAGGACTTTAAAAAACCAAAATGATGATTATAATGATATCTATTTTACTCTAGGGGCAACTGGGAGCCAGTGGAATTTCTTGAGCATAAAATAATAGGATCCAAACTGTCTTTTAGGAACATTGACTTGGCTGCTATATGAAGGATGGATCAGAGAAGGGAGATGGACTGGAGATAAATGAACAATTAGAAAGGCATTGCCTTGGCCTAAGCAAGAAGTTATATGCTCCTAAAGAAGAGTGGTGACCATGGGAGTAGAGAAGAGGTAGATATACAATGTACTGTAGGGGTAGAATTGACAGTAACAGATCAAGTATGAGGGGCTAGTAGTAGAAAGGCTGAAGGATGATTCCAGTGTTGTTAGCAAGGGTCAATTCACAGATCATAGCATCCTCAACTGAAACAAAGAATTTAAGATTAAAGATTTCCTTGCATCAGCAAGGAAAAATAATGACTCTTGCATTGTAAATGTTGAATTTGAGATGTCTCTGGGGTATTGATTTGCAAATATCCAATCGGCATTTGGTGATGTCATTTGGAGTTCAGGAGAGCGTTATGAATTTGAATTGTAGGCAGGTAGGAGGATGTAAGCATGGAGGATACAACTACAAATTTAGAATCAGAAAGACTTGAGCTCCAATCCTTCATCAGAGGGTCATTAACTATTTGAGTCTAGACAAGTTACTACTTAACCTCCCTTAGCCTCAGTTTCCTGACTAGTAAAATGGAGATAATAGCTTCCCATAGGGTAGCTGTGATCACTGAGATTATTAAATATGATAATATATGTAAAGTGCTTTGCAAAACCTAACGCATTATACAAATGGCCAATTATGATTTCATTATTTTACTATTATTAGGACAGAAAGTGGGAATAGATACATTCATTTGGGATTTCTCTGCATTAAATCACTGAGAAAAGGAACAGAAAGAGAAAAGTAATCTCAGGACAGAGCACTAGAGTAGACACCTTCATGCTCTTTAGTGGTCAGTTCGAAATGGAGAGAAGACATTCACAGAATTTTATCTACAGGAAAAGAATATTGCCTTTGGTAGCACATCATTGAGATTACTTGCACATAAATCATGAAAGGAAAGAAGTAATATGTGGCTGCAAAACATCAATGTTTTTTGCGTTTGTTGTCTAAGATCTGATGAGAAAATTCTATGTCTTAAAGGACAGCACTGGGGCCTGCTGCTGTCCTCTTGAGAGAACCACTATGGAATTCTACCCTCAATCAGCTAAATGGAGTAAATCTAAAAAGAGACTTCAGAAATCTTCTGGTCTGACATTTTCATTTTATAAATGAAAATATCATGAATCACAGAGGTTAAAATGTTTTGACATATCTATTATCTTACCTGATATTCACAATTAGAATTGGTGATCTAGACAAGTGTAGTTATACATGGTGGATGAAACCACGGATCACTGAGAACAAGTAATTTCCTTAGGATCTTATTTATCTAATTATTAATTTGTTTATTGTATTATCTTGTTTATTTTTGTCTTGTCAAGAGAGAATTTCTGAAAAACAGACATTGCACACTGTTTTCTGACTTCCAAGTGTTGTCAGAATTTCTTTTTCTGGTATATATACATGTGTATAAACACATATATTTGTGTATGTGTATGCATATGCACAATCAGAATTGGACAAACCCCTATACAAGGCTAAGGAAAGTTATTACCTTCCTAACCAGCAGTGAAACTTCTCTACTCATACGCAAGAGGAAGAACTGGTTATGAATACTTAATCCAGAATATGTTTTTATTTCCATGAGCTGCACCCCTTTGACAATTTCTAGAACTGATAGACTCCTCTGTTATGTCAGTAAAATCCATTTTTGAAATGTCAAGTAGTCTCATACTGTTCAGTTAGTGGGTGTGATGTATTAGTCCCATTAAGGATAAAGCTCAGAAAAATGAAACATGATCAATTGTAGTTTTAGCTACAGTTATTGGTTTTCAAAGCAATACTTGTTAACATTGGAGAGTCATTATATATATATACAGATATATATATATATACATGTATATATGTATATATCTGTATATATATATATATACACCCACACCCACACACATATGTACACACATATATACACACACATATATGTATATATATATGCACACACATACATACACATATATCTATATATATATCTAAACACACACATATATATTATATATAATATATGTACATATATTACATAATATATGTACATATATTATATAATATATATACATATATTATATATTATATAATATATATACATATATTATATATAATATATGTATATATATTATATAATATATATACATATATTATATAATATATATATCTATACACACATATATATTATATATAATATATGTACATATATTACATAATATATGTACATATATTATATAATATATATAGATATATTATATATATAATATATGTACATATATTATATAATATATATACATATATTATATATATATTTAGTGATTTAAGGATTGCAGAATAGTGAATATATATTGTCTCCCTTGATCCTCACAATAAAGCTATGAGACTGAGATGTAAGTGCTATTACTATTACTATTTCTCAGATGTAGAAATTGAGTCCCAGATAGGTAAAGTGACTTAACTTTGAGAAGGATAGCATAATCATTAGGATGATTCCATGACATAAATGAAATGGCAACCTTGGCATAAGGACTTAATGCTTATATTATACAGGTCAAATTGAATGAAAAATAAAGAGGACTAATGTAGTACATTAATCATTGTGAATACAATAGGGGCATCATGGAAAACAATAATTCTTCAGTGTTTTAATTGTATTTTTCTTTCCATTCACTCATTCACATACTTAATCTATATTTGGGGATTTACATATGTTTATATATGTACATATGTGTGTTTATGAATGTATATGCATACATATTTATTTATAAACACATATACATGTGTGTATACATACGCAAACACATATCTCTCCATATCTATATCTCATGGTCTTGGGTGTTAAAGGAGGATGCTGGATAAATTTAAGAGATAATTCTCCACCTCCTCCCTCCAGGATTTTATATTCTGGATTGGGGGAGGCAAGAAAAAATGACATGAAAAGTTGAATAACTACAGCAGGAAATGTGTGATAAATGCCAGAGCAATTGGCACAATTATTTGGTACAATATAAGTTCTGAGACTGGTGATGCATGTGGGCAGAAGTAGTCTGGATCATACCTCAAAGTGATGGAGGTATTAAGGATGAGCAGAGTTTATATAGGTCAAGAAGAAGAAAAAAAAGGATTCCAAATGAGTCAGATAAATCTTCTACAAAACAGCAGTAATAATAATATCTTAAAGCCTTTGCAATTTGTCAGAAACTTTAACTAGGGTAGGATAAATAGAGCTTTTTCCTAAGCTTTCAATATGTAAAGGGTGGTGCTGATAGCAGTCCTTTAGTTATAGAGATTCAACAGAGTTTGACATGCAGTTAGTAAGAATAGTTAAAGTGAGAATTTGTGAACTATCAGTGGTTTTCCCTCTACATCCATAAACTCAGTGGGATCTATTCCCCAATCATCCCATAACCTCAATTGGCTGCCACATACTAATACACCAAAACAAAATGGAATTGGCCATGGCCTTCAAACAACTAGGCAAATGACAGACCCAGCAAATCAATAAACAACAGATTATATTTAGGGAAGAAACATGGTCTTGTTCATTTTTGCCTTTCTCCTAGTGCCTCGCCTAGAACCTTACATGTAATGGGCACTCAGCTGACTTTGGAATCCAAGTGCAATTGGGAGCAGAGAAGTACTTCTGTTGAGCAATCCCAGAATTCAATCTCAGTGTGAGTAGGAGCATAAATTCCTAGAATCACAATTTACTTCAATCCCATCATTTTGTCAATAAGGAAATCTAAGTCAAGGAATCACATATATAAGAAATAGCAGAACTGGGACTACGACCCAAACCCAATAAAACCTTCCTCTTATTATGCCATGACTCAACTCACAACAAGGAATCCTGAGACAAGAATCCCTCCCCTTGAACCACATTAATTTCTGTACAGAAAATGCATTAGCACTGCCTTCTCATGGATCCCAAAGACTCAAAGGCAGTACAGTGTAGTGGAAAGAGTGCTTGACCTGGACACCAAAAAGACTAGAACTTGAAGCTGGTATATGACATTAGTGTGTTACCCTGGTCAAGTCACCTAACCTTTCTGAGTCTGAAGAACAGAGATAATGTCTGTAATGTCTACCTCATAGGGTCCAAATGTAAGTAAATCACTTTGCAGGAAGTAGAACTATTATATAAATATCACCTATTATAATTAGAGCTTGAAAAGATCTGAGGATGACAATAGAGATAGCATAGGAACAAATGGACTAGCCAAGCATACAACTCAGAAAGTTGGCTTCTGCACTGTGACCTGATTATTACTCTATAATCTGTCATTCTATATGTGTTTCAGGAACTATTTTTATCGGTGGATAATGATGGAAGTACCTAGTATTTACTTCATTCTATTGATGAAAAATGACAAACCAACACCTCCATGACATCATCATAGAAATCTAGAGCTGCAAAGGGTCTTGGAAAGTCAATCAGAAGCAATCCTTTCATTTTTAGATGAGGAAACTGAATAAACACTCCTTGTTCAAGGTCACATAGGCATTAGAAACAAAGCTGAGACTAGAACCTAGCCCTCTTTCTCCTAAATTAGTTTTGGATATATAGTTTTTCAGTTAAGGGAGACTTAATTCAAATAGCTATAGAATTGTAACATAAATGTTAATTAAATTCTATTTGTAAACAATCATCCTGACAATCAGAGACTGACTTGAGGGCTTTGGGAGGTGAGAGGTTAATATGGTTGGCAACCATTGCTTTGCATTCAGTACATGGGTCTGGATTGAGTGGAATCCACTTTGAGCCATTAATTCAGGCCAGCTGGGAATCAATGCAGACAGCATGTAGGATGGAGAGGAAATGGAGAGGGTAGTATTGCTGAAACCATAGAACAACCAAGTTTAGTAACTGGTGTCCTTATAGGCAGGTCAGGCCCATACAAGTGTAGACAAACATAAGTGTCTGAGCTAAGTTGACTATAGTATAATACCATGCAGAGACAACTACGCCAAGTGGGAAAAAAAAGTTTTTTTAAAAGGCAGAACCAGATGTTTTCTGAGTCCTAATAAAGATGAAGCTAAATGAGTATTTCCACAATAGACAAGTCACTGCTTAATGAATTGTGGGGTGATGGAGTGGTTCCATGAGCTTCTTTTAACAGACTGCATTGCCATCTTAAAGGAACCTCAGCTCACTGAACCCAGATCCTGACATAATTCTTTTCTTGTTGACAGGAAATTATGCAAAGATTACTATGTCCAAGCATGGTAGCAACCCCAAATTTGGGTTGTTCAAAGAAACTTCACCATTTATTTTCTGAGCATAAGAGCTCCTTAGTATCTGAGAGAGGGTGGGTAGGAGGGAAGTACATGACAAAGACAGGAGAGTATGGTTTCATCTTCAGGAGGCAGACCTCCTCATGTGTTTGTGTGTGTGTGTGTGTGTGTGTGTGTGTGTGTGTGTGTGATCTCAAGATGTGGGTACTCCCTTTAAAGCTCTAGATCACAACATGCTCATATCAATACCTTTCCATCCTCTGTGACTCTTGTTCATGACTTTCCATAAATCATCCTCAGAAAATCCACCCAACATTCTAGTAGACCTTCCCCTAGTTTTCTTGACATTGTATGAAGTCATATAATCTATATCCCCATCACTGTTTATATCTATCCATGTGTATATGTGTATAACTTAATTCCTTCATGGAAAATTATTCTAGGCTCTGAGCTTGATAGAAATAACAACAGTAGCTGACTTTCATATATAGCTTTTTTAAGTTTTGCAAAGCAATATACATATATTATTTAATTTGATTTTTACACTACCCTGTGAGGTAGGTGTCATTTGTTCAAGGCAGGTTTTGAACTCAAGTCTTCCTGACTCTGAATCTAGCACTCTAACCTCAACATGAAGCTGCCTACAAAGATTAAGAATATAGTTTCTGCTCTTATGTAACCTACAGTCACTAGTAAGGAAAGTGTCTATGTTGAAAATAAAATTGTAATAAATCAGAACTGATCAACTTGTCCCTAAATCTGTCCTTTCTTCCAACTTCCTTATTTCTATTGATGCCATCAGTGTCGTGCCAGTTGTCCAGGGTTTAAGCCTCAGAATCTTCTTTAACTCATCATTCCTTATCCCACTCCCACTCCCTTATCAATCCCAGTACCAAGTATCAGTGATTTTTTTTCAACAACATCTTTTATGTCTTTCCTTGCTTCTCATGAAGCTTATTCTACCTCATGAAGGATCTTCTATTCTCTCCTTCCTCACTTCTTGAGTGGATTTTTGGAATAACCTTCTAATTAGACTTTCCATTTCTAGCCTCTTCCTTCTCTAATTATTACTCTGACTAACTTCCAAGATAATCTTCCTTCTGCACAAGTCTGACTTTGCCATTTCCCTCCTCTAAAACCTTCAGTGCTTCCATAGGATGAAATGCCAACACCTTCACCTGACATTTCAAGCCATGTACAATCTAGCCTATACCTAGCCTTTAATATGATAATATAACATGATATTGTGTCACATTCCCTACATTTCAGCTAAACTATCTAGTCTCTGTTCTTCCATTTTCCGCCTATTTCAGTATATTCCCTCCTGATATAGGAAACAATATGATCAAAGATATGGCAGTTAGGAAGGTATAGACCCTATTTGGGAGAAGGGCAGAGCATAGCCTTGCCTAGTAATCAGGATAGAGCAAATCATCAGGGTTTCAAGTTATAATTTATAAATAAAGCAGGTTGTGGAGGTCATTTCATGAAACCAGAACACAGAGAAATCAGCTTCTTAGACAGTGGAGGAGGAGCACTAGAGAAAGCAGGAGAAAAACAACAGGGAAGTCAGGAGCTCAAACATCACTGTTAGTGAAATGGTCACTGGCATTATCAGTTTCAAGTAGGAGAATCACACTCTTCCCATCAGAATGAAATGCTGTCTTGAGAGCTGAGGCCTGAGATGATGGGGTTTTAAGCCATAGTGTTACAAATATCAAACACTGATTTAGAATGAAGACTGGAACCAGAGAGGTGCATATGATTATAGCCTGCCAAAGGTCAGGTTGTGCTCATATCCAGGAAATGCCTGAAAGAAAATCAGTAAGCTCCAGTGAGCTTACATCTCCTCCTTTCAGAATCTAATCAGGTCACTAGCTATGCCCTCTCTGTTCTAGAGAATACAAAAATCATAAGAGAAGGAAATAGGTGAAGCACATGTGTATGAGGCCTTTAACCAATACATATTGGTTTGTATTGCTTTTTGCCTCACCGATTAGACTGAACCAATATATACACATATACATACATATATATATATATATATATATATATATACACATATATGCATGCCTACACACATATACATATGTATGTGTGTGTGTGTGTGTGTGTGTGTGTGTGTGTGTGTGTGTGTGTGTATATATATATATATATATATATATATATATATAGGTTTATACACACACACACACACACACACACACACACACACATATACACAGCGATGCAGTCGAAGCAGAAATATACTATGAGGTCGTAGTCTTCAATGCTTCCTTAGGCAGAAGCTTATTTATTGGAGAAGTAGTATAAAATGCCTCATTCTGCTTAATGTAAAAGGCCTCAGTATTCAAGAAGACAAGTGGCATGGTTCAATGTGAGGAGCCCTGGGTTTGAAATCAAAAGAACTAGTTGGAGTCCAGCTCTTCCATGTAAAAGCCATGAAATAAAGGATAGACAATTTTATCCCTCTGGGACTATACCACATAGATGCCTAAAAAGAGACATTAGGAAGGATTTTCAATGTAGCAGGTAAAATCTGTCTCTTTTTTTGGCAATTTCATAGTCTCTTTTTCACATATTTAAAGAGTCTACAGCTTCTTATACAACAGACAACTATTGGGGAAATAATTGGGAAGGAAAGCATCTTGTCTGACCTCATTTTATATCTGAGAAAAATAAGGCAATGAGAATCAAAGTGATTCCCCCAAGCTCATTCAAGCAAGTCAATGTCAAAACTAGAACTCAAACCCAGATCTTCTTATTCCAGAATGAATGTATTTAATTAAACACCAAAACTTACCTCTCAGTGCAATACAGATTATCATGTTTAGCTCAGTTTATACACATAATCTTCTTATCTTACAATAGAACCAATATGGTACCTACTATTTGAAGCATCCTCTACTTTGCCATCCAAACTACTAAAATGTTAATTTCTCAGTAGAGTTGAATGGCTCACAGTTGAATGATTGTCTACCACTGTTTTAAGTTTAATCACACTACTGCCAATGATCATGGTGGTCAGGATGCTATAGGAGTCTGTTACCAAAGGAGAGATTTGTTATGCAAGAAGCATTCAGCTGTTCCAAAGCAAAAATAAGAACAATGAAACAAGAGGAAATCAGGAAAGTCCATCACAGGAAACTTAAGAATGTGTTTTTAAAGCGTCAGAAATAAAGGAAACACGTTTCAAGTGGTGGTGTTAGCCTATTGCACTTATTGTATTAAGAAGAAACAGAGATGGATCTGTTAGCATACCATATCTCACCAGTCATGCAGTTTTTATAACTCTTGGGAGACTTTGTTTCTCAATATTTGCTATCATTTATAGAATGCCATCTTTAGTCTGAAAGCTAGCACATCCTGGCGATTGAGAATTCTATTGCTTGATAGAACATTCTAAAGCAAATAGATTGAAATACTATGTATACTCATTAAGAGATAGTTCATAATGCTATACATGTATATCAAGACAATGAAAGCTTGCATTATCCATGTACATATATGTGTGAACATACAAGCAAACACACTATCAATCCAACAACTATTTATTACGTACATATTATGTGCTAAGTATTTTTTGTGATGGGGATGAACAACCCCATTTTGGTTTTCTTGGCGAAGACACTGGAGTGGTTTAGTATTTCTTTCTCAAGCTCATTTTACAGATGAGATAACTAAGGCAATCAGGGTTAAGTGACTTGCCCAGGGTCACACAGCTAGTAAATGGCTAAGGCCAGATTTGAACTCATGAAGATGAGTCTTCTTGACACCAGACTTGGCACTCTACCCGCTGAGCCATCTAGCTTCCCCCACACACACACACATGCAGAGTATAAATATAAAGTGAATATACAAATACAAGGTCATTTGGGAAGAAAGACAATAGCATTTAGGGGTGGAAACCTGGAAAGACTTAATGTAAGAGATGGTACTTGAGCTGCTTCTTAAAAGGAGACATTCTTTGAGATGGAGATAAAGAGAGAGTATATTCCAGGCATGGAGGATGACCAGTGCAAGGCACAGAAAAGATATATGGATTGTTATGTGTAAGAACACCACCACTTGAAACATGTGTTTCCTTTATTTCTGGTGCTTTAAAAACACATTCTTAAGTTTCCTGTGATGGACTTTCCTGACTTCCTCTTGTTTCATTGTTGTTCTTATTTTCACTTTGGAATGACTGAATGCTTCTTGCATAACAAATCTCTCCTTTGCTAAGAGACTCCTATAGCAACCTGACCACCATGGTCATTGGCAGTAGTGTGATTCTTAAAACAATGGCAGACAATCATTCAACTGTGAATATGAACACAGAGAAGGACAGATTGTTAGAGTTTCTGGTGAGGTTAGAAAGATAGGTTGGGAAACAGAGACATTTTTATTTTGTCCTAGAAGTTACAGGAAGCTACCAGGGTAGACTGAGTAGGGAAATCACAATCAGATCTATGCCTAAGGAAAATTGCTTTGGCAGCAGCACATAGGATGAACTTTTGGAGAGAGAGAGAGCTGAGCAGGAAGACCTATTAGGAAGCTCCCACAATAAGCTATGTGAGGGGGATGAGTGTCTCAACTAAGGTGGTAGCTGTGCAAGTGGAGTGAGGGGATAAGATATGAGAGTCATGTCATGAAGATAGGCACGGTGAAATCTGGTAACTAATTGTGCATTAGGAGTAAGCAAGACAGTTGAAGATAATGTAAAAGTTATGAACCTTAGAAACTGGAAAGGGTTGTGGTACTTTCTACAGAAACAGGAAAGTTTAGAAAAGGAAAAGGTTTGAGGGGATAAATAGGGAGTTCAGTTTTGGACATGTTCAGTTTGAGATGCTTTGGGGACATCTGGTTTAAGATGTTCAACAGGTAATTGGTAAAGCAATTATAAAACATTCTATATAATATGAGTGGACATATATGGACACATATGAATATACATGCATGTGTACATATATGTGTATGTAGGTATATGTAAATGTGTGTATATGAGCGTGTGTGCATGTATATATGTTTATGCATGCATGTCTATATATGTGGGGCTGCTAGGTGGTGTAATGAATAAGTCACTGGGCCTGGAGTCAGAAAGACCAGGGGTCAAATCTGACCTCAGACACTTCCCAGCTTTGTGACCAGAGGCAAGTCATTTAACCCCTGCCTACATAAAACAGGAGACGGAAATAACAAACCCCTCCAGTATTTTGCCAAGAAAATCCTATGGATGGTTGGTCCATGGGCTCACAAAGAGTCAGACACAACTGAATGACTAAACAAGAACAATCTGCATTTGTGTATATGCATGCATATAATAGATACAGATAGGTATAGATATAAACATACACACAAACATGGTCTCTCCCCTGAGCTTCAGTTCTTCATCACCAATTGCCTATTAGAAATTTCAAACCAGATGTTCCAGAGAAATCTCAAACTCAACATGTCCAAATTTGAACTCACTCACTTTCCCCTGAAATCCTCTTCTCTTCTAAACTTTCCTGTTTCTGTCAAAAGCATCACAATCCTTCCAGCCTCCAAATTTCATAACCCTGGCAATAACTCAACTCTTTCCTTCATGCCATATATCCATTGGCTGAGAAAAGGAAGAAGATGATGCAATACCAAATTTGTTCACTTCATTTCATCTAAAACAACAATTAATGTTTATTTCTTTAGGTCAGCAACTATTTAATCTTCTTCTCTGTATCTCTAGTCCCTATATAGAGGCAATCTGGTGTGGTGGACAGAGAGTTGGGCTTGGAGTTAGGGAAGACCTGGGTTCAAATGCAGATTCTGACTCTCTTTCAGGGATGCTGGGCAATTATACAATCCCTCTGTCATTCAGATACCTCCCTAGGACTTGTCTCAGAAAAGACTGGATCTGCACTGATGAAGAAAGTTCTCACCTATGAGTTCTCTATTCCATCAAAGTCCTTTCTCCTTCATGTATTCATTCATCCACTGTACCTTGCATATAGTATAAACTTAATAAACATTTACTGAATTGAATAGGATTATCTATATGGATATTATGGTTATAGAGCACATTGACATTCACTATCTCATTTGGTCAGTCAATAAATATGTATTAAGTACCTACTGTGTTCTAAGTATTGTGACAAGCGATGAACATACACTGATGTAGCCTTCAAGGAGCTTTCAATCTATCAGGGAAACTTCATATAGATATTCAGGTCTTATTAAACTGTATGAGGTAGTGGCCCACAGTTTAAGAAGCCTTGAAGGGGGTCATGAGTGGCAAAAGGTTAAGAAGCCCTGGATGTTTATATATAGTATGTACAAAAGAGTTATGAGAATTTTTGGAGGCATGGCACTAATACCTGGCAAGAAAGTAGGGCTGAGGAAGGGGCAAAAAATGTCATCATATAGAAGGTGGTACTTGAACTGTGTCTTGAAGGAAGCTAGGGATTCGAAAATGCAGTGCTGAGGAATGAAGACCTACAGTGTAAAGGCAAAGAGACCACAGATGGCATTCTATGGATGAGGAACACAAAGAAGATTTCAGGGGACATGAGGGATATTAATATATAACAAAGTTGGAAAGTTAATTTGGGCCCAGGAAGTATAACTCAATCTTCACAACAATCCTGACAACTGGATAAATATGATATTCCTCGTTTGCCAGATAAGAAAACAGGAGCTCTGAGAGGTTAAATTATCTCCTCAGTCACTGAACTAGTGGCTATAGATCTGAGGCTGACATTTAGGTCTTTTGGATTCAAATCCATTTCTCCCAGCAAATCCTCTGCACCACCAAAGAGAAAACCTCCCAGGGAGAAAGAAAAAGAAGTCAGCAGGAATCCTTGGATCAAAACCTAGTCTATCTAGGTTAAATGTTTACTTTGATGATGACAGAAATGAATAAACCACTTAGAAATGATAAGGCAACAAAATTTGTGAGGCTACATTTACTTATGTGCACCCTGACCCAGAAGTAACTGTTCACTCCCTTAGCACACTGGGACCCCCCACCTTGAAGCCTGAACAAGGGCACAAACTCGGGTTATAATCTCTGAATTTAGCTGCTCCAATAATCTTTGCTGAACAGCCGGCTCTGCAGCAGTCTCAGAAAGGGCTGCTCATTCCATGATCCTGAATACTAATCATGTACCTTTAAGAGAAATCACTGGCCATGAATTCAGGCCTGCTCCCTAGGAAGCTTTTTCCCATTTCCAGAATATTCAGGAGAGACAGGGCTGGGGGATTTGTTAGCCTCAGCAACTGGCTAATTAACATTCTCCTGCAACCTTTCTGGAGAATGGTCACAGGCTTATAATCCACTTCCTTGATATTCAAATAGCATGTTTATTCTGCTGGGAAGACTGCTAATTAGTGTAACTTAACACACTTTGGAAGCATTATTTTTCCTAAGTCAGTAAGAAAATAATAGACTGATTCAAATTAAGGACAAGATATCACCCCACATTTCCCCTTATAACTGAAGAATTAATTAGAAAACACTGGACTCATTCTGGAGACTGGTAAACAGCCAGCTAGGGCGAAAGACATGACTAGTAAATAATTGTCTCTCAACCTACATTAGATTTGGATAAAATAACAATCACCTACAACCTCATTGGGAAAAAAATACTAAGTTTTGAGTTAAGGACATGAGTTCAAATCCAACTTCTGATACCTAGTACCTATGTCATCTTGGGAAACTCATTTCCCTTCTCTGGGCATCAGTTTCTTTATTTGTCATTTGTCCCTCATTCTCGAAAAGGGCCATGACAGCAGAAAGGTGATGCCATGCCTTACAAGTGACTTGGATTTAAGTAAGAGAAGGTTGTGCAAAGTCACCAGCCTCACTCTCCTTTGGAGCCATCTGGTCCAGTGGCAAGATATCGATCAGGACTACTGGAGAGGACCCTGGATGTAGTAGGATACGTTGGCCTTTTTAAATTAAGGTCTTTCCCAGGTCTCAGTTTGACTGAGGCAATACCCATTCAGTCATTAAAGCTAGCAAATCTGTAAAATAAGGTGGTTAGACTAGATTATCTCTGAAGTATTTTCCAGCTGTACATAGCAGAATCAGAGCATTTGCAAGTTCAAAGAGACCTCAGCAGTCATGTAATCCAAACCATACATGAAAGGGATTTCCTTTTTAACATATTCCATGAATGGTTATCCACTTGTCTATTATCATTATCCTATGATCCAAGGGTCAGGACAGGTTGGAACCACACGTGATGTAAACGAAAAGAGATTTCTATGGCCAGGCTTTTGTACTGATACAGGCTATCTATGGGATGATGAGACAAGTAGAATTTAATCTCTTGGAGGCAGTGACAGTCTCTTTTTGTTTTTGTATTCTCAGCATTCAACATAGTGCCTGGTGCATAGTAGGCTCTTAACAGATGGTTGTTTATAGTTCAAGCTGTGGACACACTACAATCCCTCTTCCCAAAAGTTAGAGCAAATGAAAGGAGGAGAGAGCAAACACAGAGGCTGGAATGATGCTATCTTTTTCAATTAGACTCAATCCTGTTCAACTTAAATCAACTAACATTTATTATGTTACCTACTATTCAAGATACTGTTATTAGTTACTGGGGAAATACAAAGTTTTGTTTTGTTTTATTTTGTTTTAAAGGTAGTCCCTGCCTTTAAGGAATTTATAGTCTAACTGTGTAATGTATATGTAATATTTCTCTATCATACTTCCATCTGGGTGCAATCCCTGTTTCCATCTCTTATTCAGGGAACTATACTGAGATTAATACTAATATTTCCTCAGTAAAGGGTATGTAATTTAATGACCATGTTACCTCATTTATAAACACTGTGACTTCTCAGACTGGAGTGCTAGATCTTCCCTGCCACCCTTGTCCTAGAAGTGTTTTCTTTGAAGCATAAGCATCATGAGGGCAGGAAATCTCTAACTTTTGTACTTGTATACCCCATCATTCAGCTTAGCACTTGCTTACAAAAATCATTCAATAACTGTTTTTCGTTCA
The DNA here is from genome assembly GCF_003287225.1 of Phascolarctos cinereus. Taxonomy (NCBI): domain Eukaryota; kingdom Metazoa; phylum Chordata; class Mammalia; order Diprotodontia; family Phascolarctidae; genus Phascolarctos; species Phascolarctos cinereus. The sequence goes on from NW_027556098.1 coordinate 333,287,620, forward strand.
TTCGTAATGGTTGAAATATACATAGAAAATCAAGGTTTATAAAAGATTTCTTATAGATAATATCTTTTGGTCTTTCCCATTACTCAATGAAGTAAGTATTATAGATGCAATTATTCCCATTTTTACACACACACACACACACACACACACACACACACACACACGTTTAAGGACTGACTTTGGGAGCCAAGATGGTAGATCATCACGCAGCAACCCAGCTGAATTTACCCAGCATTTCCCTCCAAACAACTTTAAAATAACTCCCCATGTCAAATTTTGGAATGACAGAGCCAAGATCAGGGTGATACATTTTTCCAGCCTAAGATAATTTAGGAGTCAGCAAAGGAGAGGTCTGTGACACTGAAGTGTGAGCTAGCCTGGAATGCATGTAACATAGCAGTGGTAGACAGCAATGGTAGCGGTAACCACATCTGCTTTGGAAGTTCTCAGCACAGAATGGTAATGGGGGTCAGCCAACTGGTCAGAAAGAAATCACAGGAGACCTTTTGCTGGCACTGGGTGCAGTTGGCACTGATTGGTAATTCTATTGCCTATAAGCAGTTCTAGGTCAGTTCCAGGGCAGAGAGGAGCACTCGAGGCCTGCCACAAGTAGGCAGGGACCCGGTCACATTTCCAGGACCAAGAAGAGTGCTATTGTTTGTAGTTGCATAGAATCTGGATTTCTTCCTGGGTGAAGACCAGGGCACAGAGTAGAAGTGAGCACACTCTGCTCAAATCCCACCACCTTGGAAGCACCAAACACTTTCAGACCCCCAGAACTAGCTCTGAAAACAGTACTATGAAAAAAAAATTTAAAAAAAAAGACAGTGGATAAAGCTCCAGCCTTGGAGTCAGGAGGACCTGAGTTCAAATCTGGCCTTAGACACATGATGCTTACTAGCTGTGTGACCCTGGGCAAGTCACTTAACCCTTATTGCTTCATCAAAAAAGCAAAAACAAAAAACAGTACCATGAAAAAGCTGGAAGCCTGAGACAGTGCCTCCCCACTCCCAGGTAAGCATAGCTCAGCTTTAATATAAAGTTTAAGGTCAAGCAACGGGCTGGAAAAATGTGTAAATAACAACAAAAAAGAACTTGACTATAAAAAGCCACTACAATGTCACAGAAGGCCAAGATACAAACTCAGAAGAAAACAACAAAACTGAGTGAAAACAACTATAAAGTCTGAAAGAAAAAAATGCTAGTTGGACCCAAGCCCAAAAAGAATTTTTGAAAGAGTTAAAGAGACAAGAGTAGTAGAGGAAATATTGGGAAAATAAATGAGAGTGATGCAAGAAAATTATGAAAAGAGAATTAATAATTAGGTAAATAGAAACACAAGAAAATTGAAGAAAATGACACTTTAAAAGAGAATTTACCCAATGGTAAAAGAGGAACAAAAAATCACTGAAGGAAAGAACTCTTTAAAAAACAAAATAGGCCAAATGGAAAAGTAAGTATAAAAGCTCACTGAAGAAAATCAATACTTAAAATTTAGAAATGGAAGAATGAAAGCTAATGACTCCATGAGACATCAAGAAAACATAAAACAAAGTCAAAAGACTGAAAAATTGAAGAAAATGTGAAATATCTCGTTTGAAAAACAGCTGACCTGCAAAAATAGATCTAGGAGAGATAATTTAAGAATTATTGAACTATCTGAAATACAAGATAAAAATGTTTAAATATCATCTTTTAAGAAGTTATTAGGGAAAACTGCCTTAGTATCTTAGATCCAGAGAGTAAAATAGAAATTGAAAGAATTTACCTATCACATCCTGAAGATATCCCAACATGAAAACTCCCTGAATAGTATAGCTAAATTCCAGAGCTTTGAGGTCAAGGAGAAAATATTGAATGCAGCTAGAAAGAAACAGTTCAAATATTGTAGTGCCACAGTCAGTATAACACAAGATTTAGTATCTTCAAAGTTAGAGGACTAGAGGGCTTGGAATATAATGTTCCAGAATACAAACGAGCTAGGATTATAACTAAGAATGACCTACGCATTCAAAATAAGTATAATCCTTCAGGGGAAAAAATGGAAACTTAATGAAATAGAGGACTTTCAAGCATTCCTGATGAAAGACCAGAGCTGAACAGAAAATTTGACTCAAAAGGAAGACTCAGGTGACTTATAGAAAGGTAAACATGAAAGAGTAACCTTAAAGGATTCAATTAACTGTTTACATGCCTATGTAGGAAAATGATACATGCAACTCCTAAGAACTTTATCATTATTAAGGGTGTTAGAAGGGGTCTGCAAGGACAGAGGGCATGAGTGAGAGTAAATTATGTTGAGATGATCTGCCCCCCCAAAAAAAGTGAAAGTGTGAGAAAGATAAATGTACTGAGAGAAGGGAAAGGTAGACTGGGGGGTACTTTTCTCACATAAAAGAGGCACACAAGGAAAATCTCTCATAGTGGAAGGGCAAATGAGTGATGATAGACAATGCTTGAACTCTCACCAGAATTGTTTCAAAGAGAAGATGTGTGTGTGTGTGTGTGTGTGTGTGTGTCTGTGTGTGTGTGAGCATGTTTGTGTGTGTGTACAGACTCAGTTGGGTATAGAAATCTATCTTGCCTGACAGGGTTTAGGGTTAGGGTTAGGGTTATGGTTACGGTTAGGGTTAGGGTTATGGTTTGAACCTGGTCTTCTTCCTCCAAATCCAGAAAACTTTCTGCTTACTCTGAGTAAGCACTTTAATCTCTTATAGTTTCAATTTCCTCATCTGTAAAATCAGGATAATATTTGTACTAGTTATGAGAAGGAAATAAGAAAATGTATATAAAGTGCTTTGTAAAATGACCTTATAGCAATGTAGAGAGGCTGAAGCTTCAATACCTAACAAAGGACCTTTGCACACAATAGGTGCTAAATCATTGTTCTCTGAGTTGAATGAAGTTAGATTTGTCAGCTTCCTTTAGCGAATGTTGAAAGAGAACAAGGGGCAGTGGAAGGATTTGAAATCAGAAGACTGGATATATGTTCATTGATCTAGAGACAGAAGTGATCTTAGAGGCTATTCCACTTCCCTCCATTTTTACAGATGAGGAAACCGAGGCCCAGTGAGATTAAGTGACTTTCTCAAGCTTAATCAGTTAATAAGTGACAAAAGCAGAATTGGATTTTAGTCCTTTAACTTCTAAATAGCTGCTCTCCCCACTGTACTTCATTGCTTTTGTCCAAATCCCAGAGTTGCAACTAATTAACAGCATCATTTTTCCATGCCTTGAGAGAGTTGACTTAGATACTCTCTAGGCTTCTTAGAGTCATAAATCATATGAAAATAAGTCATTTAATCTCTCAAATATTGCTTCCTCATTTATAAGATGAGAAAAGAATTCTTGCTGGATCTACCTTCCAGACTTGTAAGAAAAGAACTTTGCAAATTTAAAAGCACTATACAAATATGTTATTTTTACTCTTTTGGGAAGGAACATTGGATTTGGAATCAAGACACCTGGGTTCAATCCTGACTCTGATACTTAATAGGATGGTGAACTTCAGCAAGCCTCTTTGCCTTTATGAGTGTCATTTTCTTAATATGTAAGACAGGTACTGGGTACCTCATAGGGTTACCGGGGGTTTGAGTGGCGCATTTTATAAACTTTGTATTTCTAGAAGAATATGAGCTTATGTGTTGCAGGGGCACAGAATGAGATTTTTTCCAAAGCTTTCCACAAATCTTATGTCAGCAAATGAAATAGCATAGATGAATTTTCTAGGAGGATAAATAAGGCATTAGGAATATCCCTAATCCCAGAAGCCATTGTTAGGTATGTAGGAGATTTCATATCCATTATAAAATGGAAGGTACTGTAAAACTCTTAAATTACTCTATCCTTTCAAAATAAATGACAGCAAAATGCACAGTACAATAAATGTAAAATGAGGAACCAGAGTTGCTTCTTAAATTTATTTAGAGAAACATAATAATGACTTATATTTGCATGTTTTTTTCTATTATCTATTATATCTATAGTGTTTCTTTTTATTTGTAACACACCCATGAGGTAGCTAATGGAAAATTATTATCTCCATATTACAGATGAGGAAACTGAGGTTGAGAACAATAAAATAATTTATCTAAAATACAGTGCTCAGATTATATGTGGGAAATGTGTCTATTTCTATGCAGATAAAGCAGTGGGACCTTACTGTGACCTTAATCTGAGCTTGGTGTGAAATGTTCCAGCAAGCAACTAAAATGGGACTTTTAGGTTTGTATTGTGTTGTTATTTACAGAGTTAGAGCCCTACAAATCTAGGTTCTTTCCACTATACAGCATTTCTTCTTAACATCTCTTTAACTTAAGATACATTTTATATCAAGCTCAGAAAAGGAAGTAATCTATAGATAGAGATATACGTATGTATATATACATGCACACACATATGGTTATGTCGACACACATGTGCATATGTATACAGCGGTGCACACCTATTTTATATGTATGCATGCCTACATGTGTACATGTGCATATATGTACACTGTATGAATTATGTTTGTATGTATAAATTATCTTCTCTACAGAAAAATTGTATCATTTAAAATTTTATTTGGTACTAGCTCTGGGATTCTCAGGAGATTTGGGATAGGCCTTCTGTAAACAGATATCCTTTGTCACACAGTCATTTCTTTGTTTTCCAGAGTAAAACACAACTCTGGAGAGGCAAAGGGAGCCTATGTTGGAATAATGGCTCTGCTAGGCCCATAGGATCAGAAGTTTTGACCTAGAAGAGACCTCAGAGGTCTTGGTCCCACTCCTTTTTATAGATGAGGAAATATGACCCAGAGAATAGGCCTGCGCTCAGTGACACAAGTAGTAAGCAGAAGAGATAAGATTTGAAACTGGTCTTCTTCCTCCAAATCAGAAAACTTTCTGGTTACTCTGAGTAAGCACTTTAATCTCTTATAGTTTCAATTTCCTCATCTGTAAAATCAGGATAATATTTGTACTAGTTATGAGAAGGAAATAAGAAAATGTATATAAAGTGCTTTGTAAAATGACCTTATAGCAATGTAGGATGTACGTATTTGAATTATTATTATTAATGATTACTACTAATATTGCCTAAACTTGCCACTTAGTTCCAAAGACATATTCAAACAATATAAATCTAAGAAGTCAAAGTATGATGCAAATATCTTTCCAAGGTCAAAGTGCACTCCTTAGAGGGAGCTCTGAAAGATTCTGATACCTGAGAATACGTGCACTTTAAGATGTTTCTCACACATATCCAGCAAATAAAGCATCTTCCAATAACTGATTACATTTCCCAGAATTTTCTTCTTTTTTTTTTTTTTTGCTTTTTTGTCAACTTTGGCTTCTGGGAGGGAGGGAATGAGGAAATATGCATTTATTAAATTCCTACTATGTGTCAGGCACTAGGCTAAGCACATCACAAACATTATCTTCCTTGATCCTTGTATCAACCCTGGGAAGTAGGTGCTATTATCATTCCCATTTTATAAATGAGGAAACATGCAGTCAACAGTTAAGTGACTTGCCCACAGTAACACATCTAGTATCTGGGGCTAGATTTGAACTAAGTTCTTCTTGACTCCACACCCAGAACTCTTCACTATGCCATACAGTTGCTCCAGTTTCCCAATTCTGACCCAGTCTGGGAGTTTGGATTCCCATCATTATTATGTCTTCTAGCTTTGGAACTCTACTTTCTGACTGTCCTTTTATGACACCTGGCTTCCATGGTTCACCATTGCTTTTTTTTCCCTTTCCACATCCGATGTCCCTGACCCTTGTAAGGAATCAGATACTACCCATCCCACCTCAGCCAATCTCGACAATTATCCTATAACCTAGCTGACTTTGCAAATAAGCAGCTATTTGATTGGCATGTAGTTTGTACCCTGGAAAAGCTTTATGGTGTGGTCTGAATGGTAGCCTGACAAAAAGGATCTCAGATTTTTTGGATCATAGATTTTCATAAGAAAAAAGCAATGAAGAAGAAAAGTTGAATTTTCAGATTTTAGTAGAAAATCTTTAGACTTTAGAAAAAAGTAATGCAACAGAGAAATTGCATAATTACAACTTCATCTGAAAGGCATAGGTTCCCAAAGTGTGCAATACCACACCCTGGGGGGTGCTGGAATGATACAGGGTGGTGGGTGTATTGGGGTGGTTTTGAATAAAAATGAAGGGGCAGTGGAAGCACAAGGAAAAAAGAGAAGATAAGAAAATTTTGAAAAAACATCCGCACACATTTCATCTGTTGTGTAACAGAGTTAAAGTCTTAGTGATTATATTATTTTCCAAATATACATGCAAAATGCAAGTTATAACTGATCAGTGGTCACATCCACTGACAGGTCTTAACAAGAAAGCTTTGGTAGATGAGCATGCTGCACATTGTTGAGAAGTTCAGCACACATCAGCAGAAATGTGTGCGTGTAATGACTTGTTTACAATATGATACTGTATGGTTGCATGATGCAATATTGTATCATCAAAATTTCAATGCAGGAAAAAAGCCCACAAATTTACAATAAATTATTCAATTTAAGATGCATCATTTAAAAAGATATATTATTTTGAAATGATGCATTTTTTTAAAAAAAAAAGTTAAAGGGTTAAAGAAAGTAGATTTCCAGGGTGTGGGAGGGCTGAGTAATTTTTTTAAAAGGTACAGTAAACCAAATAAGTTTGAGAACCTCTGTAATCTAAACCTTTCAAGAACTATCCATTTTTATTGAAAGTTAACACAAGATAACTTTTTTTTTTTTTTTAATGAGAACCTTTTTCTGCTCCTTGGTGTTCAGACTTCGTGACTTAGATGATTTGTACCTAGAATTGAAGAGTACTCCACTTTCAAAGGCCTCTTTTCGGTCTAATATCATCACAGGATTTGGGGTAGCTAAAGTAGTAATATCTTCCATTATGATTAAACTTTTCCTATAAAGGCCCAATTACTCTAGCTATTGTATTCAAAAGGATAGTGGCTAGTGGGGGGAGGAGTTATCTGACATCCATCATCCCCCAAACACAAATACCCCTTAAGGACACAGAATGTAGTGAATATTTCAGGTTTCAAATAATTAAATCAAATGAAGTTTTCTTACAATGGAGCTATCAGAATCTCCTCTGTTGGCATTTTGAGAAGTGGAAAGGTACCCAATCATTTCAAAGCACCCATTTCAAAGAATTTCTTGATGGATTTGTGAAAATGAAACAGTATCAGCCTAAAGTGAATGTTGCCATAGGCACTATTTTAATGAATTTACTTCTTCATACTTTGATAGATCTGCAATCTCACAGATGTGGCTACTGTTTCCTTTGATGTAAATCAAAAACCATTTTGAAAGAGTCTTGTTAATGTTCATTGATAAATTCTGCACAGGGAGCCTACTCAATGTGTGGAGAACCAGATCTTTGGCATTTCAATTAGACCAGCAGTTCATGCTGGACAAACACGTGATGCTTCATTCTTGTGGGATGAATGTCCTGTTTCCTTTTCTGGAGATACGTCTCTCAGATAATATGTTTTACACCGCTAGGACAGATGACTTTAAGACCTGTGTCCTCATAACATTTGGCACATAACCAAAATACCTTAAACTTTAGTCTGCATTCAATGGCCACTGAAAATGTGATTATGTCTTACCCCATAGTCACTTACATATGTGTACTTTGAATCTTATCTTCAAGATATTCATGAAGAGGAAACTTCAAGCTAAAGCCCTGCTATTAAATCTCTAGAGAACTTGTTAGGCAGCTGGAAGGTCAGGGAGGGGAGCCATAAAAGGTTAGTAACTGAAATCCAAAGTTAGTAACTGAAAAACCAAGAAAAGTGCAATGTTGAGCTAGAAGAAACTGAAGTGTCATTTAATTCAGTTTTTTCCTTTTTTTTTTTATAAAGAAGTAAACTAAGGCCCAGCATTGCACAGCGGTGTGACAGCTAACTCTGGAGTCAAAGTACCTGGATTAAAATCTTAACAGTGACTATTGCTACCTCTGTAACCTTAGATAGGTAACTTAACCTCAATGGGCACCAGTTTCTTCTTCTGTAAAACAAGAGGGTTGAACTATTTTGCCTTTAATTTCCTTCCCAGCTTTAAATCTAAGATCTTATGAAAGGCCTTTCCTAAAGTTACAGAGCTAGTAAGTGGTAAAGAAAATATTAATTTTTTATTAATAAAAGTAAGCTTTGTAGATAGTCCCTTCTGTTCCAGATTTCAAAACCATTCCTCTGTTGTTTTCTCATCCTGAAACTTGGAATATCCAACCATCTATTCAGCCTCCTCAACCTGGAACATCCCTTTTCAATGCCTTGCCCTTTATGCAGTTGTTGAATTCCTACCAGGGTCCCATTGTGGACAGGCCCAAACCAGCCTCAATTTCTCTCTCCATCCTTTTTCTGACTTTCAGACTTCCATGGGCCTTGATGGGCAGCTCCCTTCTTACCTTTCAGCTTCCTTTTGCATATTGGATTTCCCATTAGAATTTAAGTTTTTTGAAGGAAGGGACTGCCTTTTTTACTTGTGTTTATATCCCTAAACATAGTAGCTGGCATATAATAAGCATTTAATAAATACTTGTTTCCTTTCTTTGCCTTTGTAAATATAATGCCGTGTTCTGGATTTGCATTTATGACATTTTACCATCATTACTTAGGATTCACTGCAACGTACTTAAGAACCAATAAAATGACATAATCAAATTACGCATATGTGTTTATGTAATATGTACATGTACACATACCTATAATGAGTGTTATTCCATCATAAGCTTTTCCACAGACCAAAGAGTCTCAAATTACTTTCTTCAGAAAGTCTCTTTAATAAATCAGGATGAATATCAACTGTAGATCCAATCCCACTAAAAATAATATCTTATATCACCAAACCTAGGCTTCTCTTATGAATATGGAATTAAATCATCAGAGTAAACATCAAGGGAAAATTAAGATTTCATCTTATGCAGTGGGAAGAAAAATGAACAAAAAGCATTCATCATTTCACTAGCTTAGACATTTGACATCAGGGAAAGAAGTAATTTCACTGAGCTAAATGCATTTCTTTGGGAATTTTCTGGATTTATGGAGAACTTTTATGCTTGGTAGTTTTCTCTAAAACATTTATGATTTGAATAAAGGGGAAGAAAGAAAATGAGTGTGTAATAGATCAGAGGGTATAAACTAGAAGTTAGAAGGCTTGGCTTCCAATTACTCTGACATTAATGAGGTTTTTGATCTCAAGAAAGTCACTTAACCTCTCTGGGCCTCAGTTTCTTCTTTTGTAAAATGATGTGGCCTAACTAGATGGTATGTATGGTCCTTCCCAGCTTGAAAATCATATATAACATCAGTGGATGAGTACACATGTAGAAACAAATACAGTGCCAGTCTTTACAAAACAGTCATATGAATATTTAGGTGAAGTAAAGGGACTCAATTATAATTTTAAGATAATAATAATAGTCACTATATATATATGTTATTTAATTTGAACCTCACAATAACCATGTGAAGTAAATGTTATTTGTGTTCTCATTTTACAGATGAGATGAAGAAAGAGAAGCTGAGAGAATTTAGATGACTTGCCCAGGGTCATAGTCACTGAGGCAGGATTTGAACTCAGGTTTTCCTGACTCCAACTTCATTGCTCTTAATCACTGTCCCCCCTAGCCAACTTTGATAATATAAGCATAATGTGATGAAAAGAGCTTGTGGTTGAGAGCTACAACTCACCATCTGTGCTGTAACACCTCAGTTTCATCATCTACAAAATAAGTGGCTGCAAGAAACAGGGCAGAATGGACTAGACTGGGTGGTGTTCAGTCAGAGTGCAAGGAAACCTCAGTATTCTACCTCTGCAACATGCAAAGCTGTTATATTCTTTGTACCACCAGCATTTATCCCATGTACTCTGCTCAAGTCAAAGGCTGTCATGTTAACAGAAATATGGCCCTTTTTCTTTATGACCAGCCTACATTTCATAGAATAACCCAAAGTCCCTTGACTCTCGAACCCTAGAGAGGAAGTGAGAGGGGAATCCCAAAGCCCAAGGCAGTGGTGTGGCTCTCCCACTCCAGCCTCTCTTTAAATTTCAATGCCTGGGAGAAATGCTCCAGTTGGCTCACCTTGGTTAGAGTTCTGCCTCTGGACTCACATTGTTAACAACTTGGGTATATTTACCATTTAATTTTATTTGGAAGGCAAAGTGTTGCAGTAGATGAAGTCCTGGCATTATAGTTAGAATCATTGGTGTCAAATCCTATCACTGAGAAAGACTAGCATGTGAGGATAGACAAATCATTGAAACTCTAAATGCCTCAAGCAACTCCATAAAACTATATATGATAGACTAGTTTGGTGGTGTCAGTGTATTCCATCATCAGAATTCCTACACTAATGAAATAATAGATCTTGGACTCCTTTTCCCACCTCCACCCTGAATTAGAAGGGGAGATTATTTATTTTAGTGATCTGTGTTTGTTTTACCTACTACCTACCACCTTCCTACCCCTACCACTTGACTATGAGTTTCATGAAGACAGTTGCTATGTTTTAGGTCTACTTGTATCTCTTCTTGTGACTAAAACAATAGTCTGTATACAGTTGGCACTCATTGAATGTTATTAGATGATATGTAAAATGGATGGAATGCACAATCCTTGTCTTCTAGGATCTTCCAGAGACAAAGCCAAAACATATAAATAAGTAATTAGCATGAAAAGATAGAATACAAAATGCCAGCATTAGAGCCAACAATATGCAGTGGTCCAAAGAAGAGATCAATTTTCTCTGGAACATTTGTGGAAGGAAGGTTGCATGTGGTGGGGTGGAGAGACGTGAATTGAGTCTTGCAAAATGTGTAGAATATAAATTGCTAGCAAATATGTGGAGATGGAAATGAGCATGATGTTTTCAGGGAATAATTTCAGCAGGTCCATCCTGCTGTCATGATGATGCCATTTGATGAGAAGAACATGGTTGGAAAGAATGAGACCAAATTATTTAGGGCCTTGCATCCCCTGAAAAAGTACAATATTTATTGCACATAGTGGCAATCAGAAAACTCTTAGGAGTAGGAATAAACATGCAACTATATGAGTTTTGTGAAATGTTGTTGTTGTTCACTTATTTAAGTTGTGTCTGACTCTTCATGACCCCATTTGGGGTTTCCTTGGCAAAAGTACTGAAGTTGTTTGTTATTTCCTCCTCCAGCTCATTTTTTCAAGTAAGGAAATTGAGGTAAGCTGAGTTAAAGGACTTGCCCAGGGTCATAAAGCTAATAAGTGTTTGAGGCCAGATTTGAAATCAGGAAGATGAGTCTTCCTGACTTCAGGTCCAGTGGAGGCACTGTGCCACCTAGCTGCCCTTTTTCACTTTTGTGAAATGTGAAGGTCTTAAAAATACTTTAAAACTCTGAAGTGCTTATTACTGGTGCTTGAAGTAGAGAGAGACCACTGAAGTAGATAAACTAATGCATTATCGGTGGAGCTGTGATTTAGTCTAATCATTCTAGAAAACAATTTGAAACTGGGCCCAAAGGACTATAAAATTGTGCATATCTTTTGACCCAGAAATACAAAGAAAATGGACCATATGTACCAAAATATTAATAGCAGCCCCTTTTGTGGTGGCAGAGAATTGTAAACTGAGGAGAATGACTAAACGAGTTGTGGTATATTAATATGATAGAATACTGTTGTGCTGTAAGTAATGATGAAGGAGATGATTTCAGAATAATCTGGGAAAACTTATATGAACTGATATAAAGTGAAGGTAATAGAACCAGGAGAATAATATATACAGTAATAGTAATATTGCAAAGATAATCAACTGTGAAAGTAACTCTAATCAATACAACAATCCACCAGAATTCCAAAGGGCTCATGATAAAAATATTCCCCACCTCCAACAGAGAACTGAGAGAATCAGAATGCAGATTGAAGCATGTTTTCCCCTTCTTTTTCTTTTTTCTTTTTTAACATGGCTAATGCGGAAATATGTTTTGCATGATTTTGTACGTATGATGGGTGTAGTATTTCTTACCATTTCAATGGGAGGCTCATAACTCAAACTTTGATCCACAAACCCTAAATAGTCACCATAGGAAAAAGAATCTTTCTTCTTTTCAGCTTTCCCTACTCTGGCACCATCCTCGGTGCATCTGTTTCTTAATCATGTTCCTAGGAAGGAATGGGTTACGAAGGAAAAATTTATGCTAGCACTATATCTTGAGGTTACATTTGAAGTATATTCACATTAGTATACTACAGTATACTACATCTGCCACAGCTGATAGTCTGGCATGAGGGAAAAAGCAATGAACTTGAATCCCAAAGACCTAGGTTTGTATTCTGGCTCTATTAATTAGTAACCATGTAACTGTGTCACGTCACATTTCTGAGCTTCAATTTCTTCATCACTAAAAATTTTTTCGATTTGTCCTGGCTACCTCACTACTTTATAGCAGAGAAAGTGTTTTATAATCTTTAACATACTTTGGAAATATGCCTTATTATTCATGGTGCTTAATAAAAGAGAGATCACTAGAAACCATGCATTGAAAAATGCTGAACTGTTTATGGCATGGGTTATTTATTATTTTTTTTTTGCATGTGTCATTCACCCCTTCAGCAATCTGGTAAGCCTATGGATGCTTTCTCAGAAAAAGCATTCTCTCTCTTTTTTTTCCACATCCAAGTTCATGACCCCCTTGAAATCCATTCATAGACTCTTTATGGGAGGTCTGTGAAAGCCAGGTTAAGAATCATTGGTTTGCATGTATGTATGTATACACTCACATTTACATATGCCTATATTTACTATACACACACACACACATACATGCATATATATATACACATACACACATATATTTTAATAACTTTCCCATTTATATTATCTGAGATTTCTCTGCAGTTTGTCTGGAAAAGATCTGGGCATGTTAGTGGAAAACAAACTAAATTTTAATTGATAGTGTGATATAGTAGCCAAGGAAGTTAATATGATCTAAAGTTCCATTCAGGACAGCATGTGGGAATAAGGAGATGATATACATACAGTACTGTGTCTTAGGCAGGCAACACCTGGAGTATGTCTTTAGTTCTGGGTACTACATTTAAGAAGAGCTTTGATGAACTAGAGAACTTGAGAAGATGGCAAAAGAATGATGAAAGGGCTCAAAGTGATGGTATCTGATGATTTCTTGAAAGAAAAAGGGGTATTTAAAGACAACTAGATGGTACAGTGTCTAAGAGCATTGGATTTGACTTCAAGTGCCCCTCAAACGCTTAATAGCTGTGCAATGCTGGGCAAGTTATTTAACCTTTCTCAGTCTTTTTTCTTCATCTGATGGCAGGGAATTAGCACAGTGGATAAAGTACAGCACTTGGAGTCAAAAGAGCCAAGTTCAAATCCTGCCTTGAACACTTGCTATGTGATTCTAGCTAAGTCACTTAAACTTTGTTTGCCTCAGTTTCCTTACATGTAAAATGAAGACAATAACAGCATGAACTTTCCAGCATTGTTGAAGAAATAAAAAGTAAGAATATATGTAAAGCTCTTTGCAAACTTTAAAGTACCATATAAATGTTAGTTGTTATTATCTATAAAATGTTGTGAAGATCAAATGAGAACATCTATCCAGGGTTTTTGCAAAACTTGAAGTGCTGTATAAATGCTAGCCACTGTGATTGTTACTATTTATGTTGTTGATTAACTATTAGTTATTAATATTATTTTGTCCTATTTATTATTATGATTTAACCTCATGAGGTGGATATGCTAGCAACCCTTAAGTTTAAGAAGGACTGCCATGTAGAACAGAAATTAGTCTTTCTACTTTGCTCCAGAATAGAACAAAGAACAGTGGGTAAAAGTTGCTCAGAGGCCAACTTCAACTATATATCAAGAAAAAAGAAAACTCCTCAACAATTTGAATTCTTCCAAGCTGCCTCTGAACAGGATGAATTCCCTCAAATATGAAATCTTCAAACATAACCCAGATCAGCTGTTCCATGAATTATATGAGATATTTGTTCAGCTATGAATAGGATTAGATGAACATTAAGGTCCCTTGATACCCTAAATGATTGTGCTTCTGATTCTGTTCTCTATTTCACCCAGTCCTCTTCCCCAATATTAGGAAAGATACTCAATATCAGAAAGGTAACCCAAGTAAATGAAATGAGTCTTTAAGTTGGCAGCATCCAATTATTAGAACTGAGTTTTGCAGAGGCTTGTTTCTTTAGCTTTCTTGAATACAACTGTCAACCTCTAAAAGAATCTAATAAGTAGAAATAATTAGACAACTCAAAAATATTTAGTTATATCCTATAAAGATGCACTCAAAATTCAAAAACCGTGATAAAATAACAAACAAAAATATTTTTGGGGGTGGGGATATCAAGATTACAGTTTTTGGAAAAACAATTTCCATAAATCTGTGCTCAGACTTTGGTCTACAGCAGTGATGTTGACCAATGGCCCATATCAGTACCTGTCCAATTCAGATATGCAATACAAGTGTTCTAACAGTGTTTATAAATGACCCTGATCTTTCCAACTGAATGAAATAAGCCAAGAGCTGAGACACTTAATGTGTGTTTCTGATTTTTTTTTAATGGAAACTCCTTCAGAAATTTTCATGTAATACAATTTCATATATTGAAATCATACAAAGGATCAAGGGATTAGAACTGCACATCTCGTCATCCAGTGCATAATGTAAAATACATAGTTTGTCAGATCATTTTGTACCTGAAAACTAGAAATAGTAGTGGTTTTTTTTGTTTTTGAAGGACAAAGTAGGGAGAGTGAGCTTCACAGTATGGTCACTACTATCGAAATCAGGCTTGACTCAAAGATTGATGTCGAAGGAGCAGGTGATAGAGCAAAGATTCTAATAGGGTAGAGCAACATTATCAAAAGGCAGTTGAGAGGGTTTTCAAGGGAATCATTGCTGACTTCCAAATTCCCCTAGCTGACTATTTCCATTCTTCTTTCCTCCCTTGTCCTTTCTTCCATCAACTTCAGCCAAGCAGTGGAAAGGGGAAAAAGTCTCCTACTTGGGCTTATCTTATCAAGGGGTGTAATAATGTCTAAGGGGCAAAGGGCTAGTTAGTCAAACAACATTTATTATTCACTTACTGAGTGGCATGCACCATGTTAAACTTCTGGATATGATGAAAGTCAAATACCTGAGTCTTGCCCTTAAGGAGCTCTAATTTGGTAATGCCTAAAATGTAATTCAGAAGAGGAGGTTAAGAGCAGGGATTAGATTATCATGCAGATAGAACATTCATACTTCACACTTTTTTTTTCCATTTCTCTACCTCTTCCATAATGCCTTTTACCTTATATAAGGCAGATTTCCAAATGTTATCCTGTGCATAGAGCCACTTTCAAGTTCTTCAGCAATAGTCAAGTTCTTAGCATCTAACAACCACCATACTTAGCAAACAAACAGCTTTGCTCTATTCCTTCTGCCCATCTGACACTGTCCTGGGCACAGAATATGCATTGTAGGCTACTGCCAGGGAGAATAAAAGGTCTCCCCTCACTCAGCAGGCACTTCAGCCTCTTGGCAGGGTGCCCAGGCATTTCCTTTCCTACAGGGCAAAGTCTGGGTTTTGAAGGCCCATCAATCTGTCAATCCTTTCTGTTCCCAGGCCAAGTAAAGTTTCCCACAGTGAATCACACTGTTATTTTCACAAAGAGCTTTGGGAAGACTTTTACAAAATGATGCAAAGCCAAGGTTAGCACAATAAAAATAACAGAGTAAACACTGACTACTAAAATATAAATAAGAATAAGAATAAAGGTGACATTTTAAAAAGTACTTAATTTTTTGAAAGGGAGAGAAAACTTTAATCAATTAGTATTACCCTTATTAAACCTTGAATTATAATATTTTTCAATGAAATGTAAATGATTTGAATATTAAGCTTTGGTTTGGTTTGGTGAGGGAAGATAATGTGGGAGGGAGAGGTGAGTCCAGAGCAGTGATTTCATCAACATGGAGAAGTCCTAGTTGTCCTAAACTAAGCCAAATAGGTGGCTTATTTCTAACTTAGGATCTTAGATAGTTGAGTGGGGGCATTGAGTGCTCAGATGACTTACACATCTGTCATCATGGAGCTAGTATGTGACAATGGCAACACTTGAACTCAAGTCTTTTTTATTCTAAATGAATGAATATTTTTAAATCCAGTCTTCTATCCACCATACTTCATTGCTTTTAATATGTGTTTATAATGATGGAGGAAAAACAATGCCTTCTTTTTCTAAAATCCCTTCATTGAGATTGTAATCACCTATCTAATCATGGAGTGAAAGTGACTTTCAGACTTTCAGTTTTCAAAGAATATGCTTGTGGAATCCGAACTCTGATAGGTCACATCAAACTGGATAGGATTCAATTATGGGAACATTACTGGAGTGTTGGTCTGTCCAGGAGCATCCTAGTGCCTGTGGCATTTTTTTTTGTCTATCCCTTTGATTTCACCAGTGTAATGGAACTCTAACAAAGCTTATCAGCAGTACTCTGCAATTTACATTCTTACAAAGTTGCTTGGGGCACTGAGAGACTAAGCAATTCTCCTAGGTCACAGAGCCCATAGCTAAGTCCTGAGAATTAATGCAAATAATGGATGCAGTGGTCACATGTATGTGAATTTTTACCACTTGAAATTCTAATTACATAAAATATGGCATAATTCTAGGCTAATGCAAATATGCAATGTGAATCCAAATAACATGGCTGCTTCGTGGTATTGATTATCCATACTTATTAGGACCTTGCTGTGTAAGTCAGAAGAAGGAATTGAAGCCAAGTCTTTGTGACTTTGAGGCCATCTTTTAATATACTACTCCATACTACCTCTCCTCTGTGTCTTAGTCTAGGTAAATTTGAAGACTCTCATCACTGGAAGGGTGGTCACCAGCTTATGACTTGGAGTCAGGGGATAGTTGCCACAAAAGTTAGGTAGACTGTGAATCAAGGTTAGGATCTGTATTGATGGAGGAAGTAACAACAGTGATAAAATCATGAGATTTTTGAAGTATGGAAATATTGTTGCTGTTGCTGATGCTAATGCAATTGTTATACCTCCTTCATAGGTCACGATGGCCAAATTGTTCAGCAGTGAATGGTCAACCAGCTAAAGATGAGCCTTGTATCTTATCTTTGGACAACAAACATAGCTCATCATCTAAATTGTATTTGAAGTCTTTCTAACTTGACAAAGCTGGCATTGTGCTGCTGTAATTGAGCGTTCAATGCCTCTCTAATGAGGCACACATTTCTGTAGCTCACAGTTATAAAGCTCTTTATTCTTCACCAAATCCTTTCCTCATAGCAATCTTGTGGGGTGGAGAGTATTTGTAAATGATAGGGAATCTGGGAGATTTAAGCAACTAGCTTGAAGTCATGCTAGCTTGTGTCAACTTGATTAAAATGCAAGACAAACCCAAGGCTCTCACACTCAATACATGGACAAACATTTGTTAAGTGTGTATAATGAACACAATACTGAGGTGAGCAGTGGGGAATGCAAATACAAAGAAGCTTGCATCTTACTGAAGGAGAAGATGAATTTCAGTCATTCTTAAGTCATCTCTGACTCTTTGTGGCCCCATTAGAGATTTTCTTGCCAAAGATATTCGAGCGGTTTGCCATTTCCTTTTCTAGCTCACTTTAAAGATGAGGAAACTGAGGCAGACTATGTTAAGTAATTTGTCCAGGGTCACACAGCTTCTAAGTGTCTGAGGCTGAATTCAAACTCATGAAGGGTATTCCTGACTCCCAGCCTAATAATCTATCCACTGTGCCACTTAATGGCCCAGAAAGTTGTATACAGATAAGTAAATAAATCTATTATCTAACTGTCTGTCTGTCTATAATTATTGATGGTGGAGTGAGCTAGAGATCAGGAAGAGTATTATGTTGGAGAAGAGCCCTGAGCTGAGCCTTGACAGGAGCAAAATATCAAAAAAGGAAGAAGTGAGGAGGATAAAAATTCCAGAAATGCAACACACTATAGAAAGGGATGGAGATGGGAAATGTGCAGAACTAAGATGAAGCTCAGTTCTTTTATCTCCAAGTCTACACCTACAATAGTAGGTGCTTAATAAATGCTTTTTGACAGACCCTGATACCTGAAATCAGAATGATAACCAACAGCCATGTACCACACCCACCCATTTTCTAATAATCCTTCCAGAGCCACCTTCTCTGCTAACCCCAAGGAAAGTGTGCATTTGCAATGGCAGCTGACATTCCTCCAAGGAACCTTAAGTAACTTTAAATAACAAGTAGGGGGTGAGAGTGGAAGAAAGGTAAAAGATGGTTTCTTTCCTTTCTGTTGTTTATAAGGAGGACTGACTACATCTATTGGAGAATCAAGCAGAGTCTCTTTAACAACCAAAACATGAACTATCTCAGAAAAATTAGTTGTTCAGTCAGTCAAAAAATATTTATTAAGCACCTACTATGTGCCAGGCATTGTGCTAAGTGGCTATTACCCTTTCCATTAAATCTTTGTAAGCACCATATCTCTTTCACCAGAGAAACCAGTGTCTAGACCAAGACTTTAAATTCTCTGCTCCTGTCATTTCAAACAAGTCTGCTGATGTCATGTCTGGATTCTAACCAGTAAGATCCATCATCTGACTCGCTTCTTTGACCAGGAGCTTTCCCTCTGCTGAAGACAAACGCACACAATTTTAACTGGGAAAGCCAAATGAATTTAAGGGATAGATGGCACAGTTCTAATGGAGTGATCCATTTCTTTCATCAAGTTAACATTTCTCTTTCTTCCATCTCTGTGGAAATGCCTTTTGCTATAACGTCCCTCTCTTCAGAGTCACTGAAAACAGAGCTATTTGGAGCACCATCACCTCAGAGAAATGAATGCCATCCTAAAATATTGTCATTGATCTTGATGGTTATACTATGGAGAATAGATATTCTTTCTCAGCTTGCACTTAGTGGCCAGAGAAATTAATCTAAATTGCAGTAGCAGGGATTTGGGTTAGGTTTATGGAAGAACTGTTCATCATTTAGAAAGTTGAGTCTGGCTCACTTTTCATCATAATAGTTATTTCTATTATATTAAAAAAAACTTTTAAAAAGTGCTCTCCTGACAAGAGTTGTTAACTTGGGGTCCTTGAACTAACTTTCTTTCTCTCTCTCTCTCTCCCCCAATGGATTTTTCCTCAGTGCCAAAATGGATTAAAGGCTCTATGAAGAAAACAAATTTTTCTAAGGACTCCATTGAATATTGATTCATTGATCATGGGTTTCACTCATTTAAACATGTTTTCTGAACATGTCCTATGTATCAAAGATGGTCTTTAAGAGTGTGCAACATGCCAAAGAAATACAAGGCATAGTCTTTACCTTTGAGGGGCATATGGCATATGGGGAGGTATGATTTAATTTTATCATCTGTAAAATAAAGGGATTATACCAGATGTTCTAGGATGTTCCCTCCAGGAACATGAAAAGAAACAAGGCATGATGACAACAATGACAAAGAAAAGTAGCAAATCCAAATGAAACTGCAATTGGGCTTTGGAGCATGACTAGACCTCCTAACATGGAGCCATCCTCCTTCTGAGAAAAGATGCCTTATGTAGTTTCGGTGAACTGACTAAGGAAAGGAAAAGGATTACCTTCTCCCTCCTCCCTCCAACCCTATGGCCCTGAGAAACAGACTCGAGATATTATTCACTTTCATTTCTCTTTTTCACTTCCACGTGCAGGAGGTGTAATCGCCACTGGACCCAGATTTGAGCTGTTGTGACCTTAGAGCCAGGATTCCAATCTGGAAGTTTTAGCCAGCCAGCCCAGGAGGGAACCCCTAAGAAGCCAGGTATTGAGCCTGTTTTGGGCTTTGGACATGGAATTTGGAACTCTGCTATGTAGAAATGTAGCTAAGTTGTGAACCAAATCTCCTTCCCCTACCCAAAATATGAAGTGGTGGTATTAGGAAGAATTATGTCCCATGTGGTAAGGAAGTATATCAATAAAACTGTAGTTAAATCATTGAAGTATTTTTTTAAATAAAAGTAAAGCCAATCATACAGCTAAATGGAACTGGAGTACAAAGTATACTTCCTATAACTGGAGGAACACAATTATTGGGGGTCAAAGCCAACAGCAGAGAGCTTAGACATATCCAAACCTCCTTAAGGATATTGAGAGTATTCCAAAGTATGGATGAAATGCAATATAGCTGTTCTTCTGATTAACTTCATAAACTAGGTAGGTACATAGAGATTTGAGTTTTCTCCTCCATTAGAATGAAGGTGCCTTGAAAGCTGGGGCTTTATATTCATTTGCTTGCTTTGCCTTTCTTTCTGTCCCCAGTGCTTACTCCCACATCTAGTACTAAGTAAGTCTGTATTAAATGCTTCTTGACTGTCTGACTGCAACTTAAATCTTTAAAAATTGCCTAGCACTTTGCGGACTTGGCTGTAGTCATACAGCTAGTATGCATCATAGGCAGTACTTGGGTCAAAATCCTTCTGATACTGATGCTAATACTACACCACCAAATCTTTCTTTCTAATTGAGATATAACCAATACTATCTAAAGATATCAGCATAGTTCACATCTGGTTTGACTTCCTTATGACCTCTCTTATGGTACTGATGATCACCTAGTTACCATGGAGTGGTTCTGCCAACAACCTGGCTCTGTCTCTATCATCAGAACCCAAGTCATTTCCATCCAACATTTACCTGATGGTAGGTTCTGTAATGACGAGCAGGTGGGTAGCCATCTGTTGGTTATTATCTCTGTGTATCTGGCTGCCTCCGTTCAATGACATCATTTAGTATGTTTACATTTTGTCTGGACAATGTTCGCAGGGCTACTCTTTGGCGAGACCTCAACTACTCAAGGACACTGCTTAGGTGGTAAGTGGCAGTGTACAGGGCTTTACTATGGGTTACATAAAGTTATGATCTTGGAATAATTAAGATCTTTGTTTAAATGCTACCTCCAATACACCAGCAGTGTTGTTATTGTTATTGTTGTTTAATCATTTAACTTCTCTTCCTTTTTCTCAGCTATAAATTACAAATTAGAATTATATGTCAGTAAAATGATAAAGTTTATCACGTTATTTTAAAAATTATAAGCTAGATCCCCATTGGTGAAAATAAGAAACTCCAGACCTGAGTTCAAATCTAGCCTCAGACCAAACACTTTACACTTACTAGCTGTGTGACCTGGGCAAGTCACTTAACCCCAATTGCCTAAAAAAAAAATAGAAAATAAGAAACTCCACTAAGTGGGGTTTACTTGAATTCACACTACATTGTGTGAATTCACACTACATATTTTCATTGGGCTGGAACCAATTACCATAATTTTACATAAGTATAAATTGGAATAGTGTGAATCTGAATACATATGACCACTTCACAGCATTGATTATTCACAAAAATTCAGAATAAGATGAATAAGAAAATATATGTAGAGTGTTTCATAAATCTTAAAGTGCTATATAAATATTAATAATGAAATTGATGTATGATCTACAGCTGTGAGAGTATTCATTTCATTGGATGAATCTTGTGTGCTCTGCATGAAATTATGGGTTTCTAATCTTGATTAAGAGAGAAATTTCATGTTGGTCATTCCTAGAGGTCAAAGCAGTATTTTAAGCTCTTTTGATCACAATCCAGAGTGTTTTTTTTTAGGAAACTATGACACAATAGGGAGATTTTCAATTTTATAGCATCACAGAAAGTTTGACAGGCAATGAAGATACTTGATTTACAAAATTCTGACTGAGACACTGCATCCACTTGAGACTCCACTTGTTTGGTAACAGGTAGAAGTATAGCAGGAGATCCAACCAATCATGATAGTAACATAGCAGTATAACCCTTGAAAATGACTCTTCAGCTGCTCTAGAGTGTTTTGTTGTATGCAATGTGAGTTTCACTCCATTGATAATGAAGAATGGCTTTATATGAAGTGTGCTTTCTGAACACATTCTGTAGCACATCTCCTAAAACATGCCAGTCTAAAGGAATCATCCATGCCCAGATTTGTGTATGGTGGATAATCTGCTTTTTGTACACAGTAGAAGCTTTATAAATGTACATGCACGCACTTGAATGTAGCCACTGACTTTGTTTTCAAAAGCACATAGTAAAGTGATATAACAGAAAATTTGGGAGTCAAAATCTAGTACAATAAATCAAGAAAAAGTAGGAGGCATGCTATTGATCCCCAACAAATGTATGCTGGTATGATTTTTTTTCTAGTGCAGGTGACTTGCACTTACTGAAGATCACTAGCCACAGTCTTATTATCTTCTTATTTATTTTGGGTTCTAATTCTCTATTCTTTTTATTTTGTGCTTTCTAGTTAAAAATAATTCTCCTTGGTAGAACTTAAAGTACAGTTAAAGCCCTACACAATCTGGCTCCAGTCTATCTTTCCAGGTTGATTATGTAATAATCACACATTCACACATTCCATTCTCCATCCAATTTGATGTACTTGAATCTTCATGTAACACAGTATCCCATTTCCCATCTCTATGCTTTTGCAATTATTGTTTCCCATGCCTATAATGTTGTCCCTCCTTTGCTCTGCCCCTTTGAACTATTAGCTTCACTTCAGGATCAACTCAAGTGTTACCTCCTTCAAAAGACCTTTCCAATTCTTCCACCAAATCAAAACAATCATATTTATTCAGTGTGTGTATGTGTGTCTCTGTGTGTGTACTTTATATTATAGAAGGATGATGTATTCCCCTAGCAATTTGTAAGCTCCTTCAGGAAGCTCATTTTTTTTGTATTTGTATCCCTTCATACAGTGTTTGGCACATAGCAGGCTCTAAATAAATACTTCTCAATTGAATGATTGAAAATAGAAGTTGTATTGCTCTGTCTTCTCTCTTGTAGATTTTCACTATACCATTCATGTCAAGTAGCTGTTTTATCCCTTTCCGATTTTCCTTCTAACTCCTTAGATAATCAAAAGGAGAAAAAAAAAGTCTTCAGCATTCATTTTTAAACTCAACTAGTTTTGAGCTTTAACATTTCTTACACTATTTTTACAATTATTCCAATTCTGTTTTTCCTCCATTCATTCTAGTCACTTGCCCTAGCTTCGATCTCTAAGTCATGTCCTTTTAAACTCTGAGTTGTTCAATAATAAGAGCTAACATTTATATGGTATGTCTCAAAATTCTTATTGAAGTTTTAAGCTTTAGTAATTTAAAACACCAATAAGACTTTTGGAATACCTAGTACGGTGCTTTAAAATTCACAAAATCCTATGTAATGATTTAACACTTTTGACAAAGCATCCAAACAATCTGGCACTGGGTAAGAAATAGAGTAGTGGATTAGTGAAATAGATTAGGTAGTTATCTAGTGTTTGATAAACCTAAAGCTCCAAGATTTGAGGGCAAGAAGTCACCCTTTGACAAAAATTGCCAGGAAAATTGGAAAGCAGTTTGGCAGAAACTAGGGATAGACCAACATCTCAAACCAACACCAAGTTAGGTCAAAATGTGGACATAATTTATATGTAAAATGTATCATCAAAATTAAATTGGGGGAGCATGGAAAAATGTACCTGTCAATTCTATGGGTAAGGGAAGAGTTCGTGACAATACAAGAAACACACAAAATCACGAGAAATAAAATGGATAATTTTGATTATATTAAATTATTTTTTTTTCATAATCAAAACCAATACAACTAAAATTAGAAGGAAAACAAGAAACTGGGGGAAAACATCACAGCCTGTATCTATGAAAAAGGCCTCATTTTTTAAATATATAGGGAACTGAATAAATTTATAAAAATAAGAGCTATTTCCCAATTGATAAATGGTCAAAGACAGTTTTCGGAAGAAGAAATCAAAGCTACCAATAGTCACATAAAAAATACTTTGTCACTATTGATTAGAAAACATAAATTAAAACATTTTTGAGGTACCACCTTGTATCTGTGAGATCGGCTAGCATGACAGAAAAGAAAAATAACAAATGATATAGGGTACGTGGAAAAATAGGGACACTGATGCACTGTTGGTGTAGTGTGAACTGGTCTAAACATTCTGGAGAACAATTTTGAACCATGTCTAAAGGATTATAAAAATGTGCATACTCTCTGACCCAGCAATACCACTACTAGTTTTTTATCCCAAAGGGATAAAAGAAAAGGGAACATGATGTATGCATACCAAAAATATTTATAGTACTTCTTTTTTGTGGTGGTAAAGAATCAGAAATTGAGGGGATGCTCATCAAATGGAGAATGGCTAAACAATTTGGCAATATCATTGTGATGAAATATGATTATGCTATAAGAAATGCTGAGCAGGATGATTTCAGAAAAACCTCGGAAGGCTTATATGAACTGATGTCAAGTGATCAAAACTAGGAATGCATTGAATACAGTAATAGCAATTTTGTAATGATGGGTGACACAGTGGGTAGAGTGCTGGTCTGGAGTCAGGAAGGTTCATCTTCATGAGTCCAAATCCAGCCTCAGATACTTATTAGCTGTGTGACCCTGGCCAAGTCACTTAAACCACTTTGTCATAGTTTCCTCATCTGTGGGAGGAGGAAATTATAAATTACTCCAGTGTTTTTGCCAAGAAAAGTCCAAATGGGGTCATGAAGAGTTGTGCGTGGCTGATAAATGACTAAACAGCAACAATGATGATTAACTATTAAAGACATCTGTTCTGATCAAGACAATGATTCAAGACAATTCCAAAGGATCCATGATAAAAAATGCTATCCACGTCCAAGAGGCAAAACTGATGAACTCTGAATGCAGATTGAAGCATATTTTTTTCCCACTTTCTTTAAGTTTCTTGCTTTTTCCTTTTTTTTTATCATGTATAATATGGAGTTGTTTTTTTGTATTATCTCACATTCATAATTCACAATCATATTGCTTGCCTTATCAATGGATGTGGGGGGATGGGATGAAGGAAGAAATTTGGAACTCAAAATTTTTTTAAATGAATGTCTAATTAATGATTAAAATAAGTAAATAAGCCTTGCTGATAGTTATACAGATGTGTCTGAATAGTGCCTGAATAGTGTCCATCACAATTTAAACCCAGATCTTCTTGAATCCAATCAATCTATAGTATCACTGTACTACCTCCTTTTCTTAATATAAATCACTTTAACTGTGATAACACAAATTTATTCTCAAAAGGACCTCTGGAAAACTTCTTGAACTTCTATGTCTTTTAGATACATACTTTATGTTATACAATCTGTCCCATTCCTGAACTTTTGAGCCACTTTATCTTAATATTTTGAGTACTCATAGAATATTCACTATTCCTTTCCTTATCTATCCCAAATTAAAGGCTATATTGTGAGTAAAAGCAAAGCAAAGCATTCAGAAAATGTGCAGATATAGAGAGCAGTCAATTTTGGCTCAAAGGTAGAAGAAAGTGCTATCCTCTAAGTTTTCAAAGTATTGTGGTACTAGACAATGGAAGGCATTGAGTGTCAGCTAAGAACTTTAAACTTTACTTGGTAGGTATTTGAAGGATTTTGAGCAAGGTATATGAAATGACTGCTTATAGGCATAAAGGGAAAATAGTCTGAACGCTATGCTAATGTCTCAGTAATTCAACAAACATTTATTCAATAATTGAGCAAGTTATGCTGTAGGTGAATTGGTGTAAGGGAATTAGAAATGTGAATTTAGTGCTATAACAGATGTATATATGCATATTTCTCCATAGTTATGTCTCTAGGTCATGTTTGCACTAAGTTCTATGAAATATTTGGTTGAAATTTCAGAATGTATTCACCCCACAAAGGACAGACTCCTCTGTGAGGAGTCTTTGCTGTCCCCATCTTTTAATGTGATCATATACAAAACTATAAAGGTAGATACACCAGCAGAGAACTTTAGCTTCCAGAAGAAAAGAGCTGTCTTCTAACAAGCTACTGATCTAAATATAGGCGGGGAAAATGGAGAAAGAGATATGAAATCACAGATTGCTCACAAGGCAGCAGCATCTGGCCGGCATTTGTGAAGATTAAATAGATTGGCCCTATTCTAGGAGTTTGAAAAGAGGGAGGAGATATATTGCATAGCAAGTGGGAAGCTATTCAGAGGGCTGGGGGTGGCATGGGAGAAATCACAGAGAGAAAAACAGAGAGAAGGAAACAAAGGAACAATGAAAGGAAAAGAGGAGGAGGTGGAGCTCTTCACTGATGCTGAGGGTGTGTTACCTAATATAAAAACCCACAGCAGGAAGTAAGCAAAACTTGTCAAATCTCAGGCACAACGAATTTGTGTCTACACAAGTAAAGCGGAGGGTTGCCTCAGTGTATTTGTTCTTGCTGGAAAAGCAATATGTATAATTCAAATCATAAGTCACTCTACATCTTCTCTGTATTGACAGATATATTATATATATTATGTGTATACATATACATATTCATAATACATACATACATATATATGTATATGTATATATATATATATATATTATAAATATATGTGTATATATATATGTGTGTGTGTATATGTGTATATACACACACATATATATATTCTAATGAGTAGGGTAAGAGTTGCTGGACATATCCAGATCATAAGCTTGAGAGCTAAACCAGAACTTGGGAATCATGTAGGCCAGAGGTGACAAATGCACAGCCTGTAGACTAAAAATAGCCTACAATAGTCCCAAGGTCATCCTGAACCAGGTAATATGTATGGGAAATATTTATTTAAAAATACAATAAAATATAAAATAATATAAAAATGAAATAGATAATATTTTAAAGTCCATATGTCACCTGCAGGGTTTAGTCGGCTCCTTTTCTATATGAGTTTGATATCACTTATCTAGGTCACCTAGATTTTTGTACACATGTGAAAATTGAAGCCAAGAGAATGGTTAAGTGAAGTTTCTAAAGTCATACAGACCCTTCATGGCAGAAACCAGGTGTTCTGATTGTAAAATCCAGTGCTCTTTCCTTTATAATCTACACTAAAGTATCTGGATACATTGCTTTATGCTCCACTTGGCTTTGATATATAGCCCCTCTTCAAACTAGCATTCAGAAGATGATATTCAATGGTATTATCCAAGGTTCATTAAAGATCATATTCCAATCAGTGCCTTTGGCATGGATAAATAAAATATGAATTAATTAAATATAGCCTTGTTATCATTTCCATTGCCAAGGATAATCATTTGTTGTCTTTGTATTACTCTCTTCACAAAATTAGCACCCAGTGCTAATGATTTTTCCCTTTATTTTAGATGTCTAGATTTCACATCTTTATTTCATAACAAGGATCCAAGCTCAGATTTTTTTCCTAACTTTGCAGTTGCATTTTTGTTTTCTTAATTAATTTATTTTAGTTTTCAACATTTACATCCATAAGCTTTTGAGTTTTAAATTTTCACTACTTCCTTCCCCCCCCCAACTAATATGGTGTGCAATCTAATACAGGCTCTACATATAGATTTCTATTAAACATATTTTCACATTAATCACGTTGTAAAGAAGAATAATAAACAATATGAGGAACCACAAGAAAGAATAAACAAAACAAAACAGAAGAAAAAAAAAGAACAAATAGTATGCTTCTCTCTGCATTCAGACTTCACCATTCTTTCTCTGGATGTGGATAGCATTTTCTGTCATGAGACTTTTGGAGATGTCTTAGATCCTTGCATTGCTGAGAAGAGATTAGTGTATCAAAGTTAGTCATTGTACAATGTGGCTTCTACTGTGTACAATATTCTTCTGGTTCTGGTGTCTTCACTCAACATCAACCCATACAAGTCAGTCTTAGTGGTGACATTCAAAGTGATATTCAACTAGAGTGATGATATTCAGCTAAGAGGATATAATGCCCTTCATAATAGAAGTAAGCATTAGCCCTGGGTCAAGTGCCTTTATGAAGATGGTTGTGGAAAAGGGGAAGAATGGTGCTTGGTTGCACAACAACTCCACTGATGGCAATTCTTGTACTATCTGTGAAGATCTTGCGGTAACCAGTTTGGCTTTGTTACAACATTCTTTTTCAGATCTGTGCTGCTATAACTATTCCAGAAGCTTCCCCTTGAGGGCTGCCTGACCTAACCTATCACAATTCTGCAACACTTTCATTTGATATGAATTTTCACTTATGATGTTACTTTAGAACTTAAATTAATAAACTAAAAATATTGATAAATTATTCAATACCATCTTGTATTTATCAAATACTCCTATAAAATCAATCAGTTATGTTCATTGCTTAGATTCTTGGACATTTCCTAGGTTTTCATCAGAGGAAAGGCTAAGGAGAAAGAGATCTACTATACCATTTTGGTGTGTCCTTTTGGAAAAAAAAAAGAGATATGTTTCCAGGTTTAGGGGGTAAAAGCTACCATTATGAAAGGAGAGAATATTATGAAATCACAAAAATCTCAAAATCCTAGAGTTGGAAAAAACCTCAAAGATCATGTAGTCTAATTCTTTCCTGAATAATTCTAACAAGAAGTTATTGAGGGGCAGCTAGGTGGCATAGCGGCTAGAGCTCTGGCCTTGGAGTCAGGAGGACCTGAGTTCAAATCCAGCCTCAGACACTTGACACTTACTAGCTGTGTGACCCTGGGTAAGTCACTTAACTCCAATTGCCTCATCAGGAAAAAAAAGCAAAGGAAAAGAAGTTATTGAGCCTTTACTTCTTCCCCCCCCGTGTGTGTGTGTGTGTGTGTGTGTGCATGCACGCGAAAGCATATGCACGTGTATTCAGTTATCTCTGACTCTGTGACCGCATTTGGGGTTTTCTTGATAAAGATCCTGTAATAGTTTGCCATTTTCTTCTCCAGCTTTCTTCCAGATGAGGAAGCTGAAGCAAACAGAGTTAAGTGATTTGTACAGGTCCACACATTTAGTAAGTGTCTGAGGCCGGATTTGAACTCAGGTCTTCTTGACTCCAGGCCCAGCTCTCTATTCATTGTCCCACCTAGCTACTCAGTTTACCACTAGAGATAGAGAATGCATTACCTCCTGTGGCAGCTCACTAGTTTATTATATTGCAACAAGATAGAGAATGAAAAGTAATTGAACTTTGATGTAGAAGACTAGATGTGGTACTATCCATGCTACTTTAGCATCTATTTATCCTTTTATACCTCTTGGCCTCAGTTTCTTCTTTAAATGTAGGGGGTGGACTAGAGAAGCTCTTACGTCTCTTTTAATTGTAAATTACCGCTGAAGGAATTAGTGGTAATGTATATATTTACTTATAAGGAAAGCAGGGTAAGGAGGCAGGATGAAAGAAAATGTCTTCCCTCAAAAGAATTGCCTTTCTCATGTATAGGAAGCACCAGATTTCAGTTACCTTCCCCTGGTGATTGTTAAGTACTCAAGTCACCAAGGTGTTGTGGAAAGAACAATAGATTAAAATCTGAAGACCTGGTTTTAAATTCTAACTTCTTCCTTTCATATGTGTTTATAGGCAGATCACCAACTTTATCTGTAAAAGGAGGACGTGCTTGTATTACTTAACTTCCAGAGTTATTGTGAGGGAAAATCTTTATAAACTGCTATGCAAATGTGAGTTGTTGTTTATAGAGTTGAGACACATTATTAGATTTCAAAACATATATCTCCCCAAAGAGATATGCTGAGTAACATAGCTTGAATTCATTTAAATTTTAAAATAAAACATTCTGAGACTATTGGAGCATCCCCTTGAGCTTATGCCAGATCAAAAATCTGTCAGAGAGCATTAGAAGTGGAATGAACGAAGAGATTGTCTAATCCAATCTAACCCAAAAAGCAATTTTAAAGCACCTATTGAATATAAAGAACTGTAATAGGTCCTGAGAATATAAAGACAAAATGAAAACAGCCCCTGATTTTAAGAAATATTTATTCTAATAAAAAATATTTTACTAAGAAGATGTACTAATGTAACCTCCCATCAAGGGGTCTGATGGGAAATGAAATTTTCCCAGGTAGAAGCAAAGCCTGAGTAGTCAAGGGAGATAGAAGCCTAGAGAGACAGGAAAAGCTGTGGAAAGTTTGAGTCTCCAAAAGTAGAATAGTGGTGTGGGTATGTGTACATGGTAGTGTCATGATTGCAAATGAAGGCTGCTGTTACTTTGCACCGAGAATCATCATGAGCAGTTGGAGTCTTATCTGGCTTGGCTCAGTGACCCATTTATGGAGTTATCTGCCAGGATAAAATTTCAAAATGAATAGCTACTACTGGAACCTGATGAATTTATTCTTTCTCCACTTCCTCTTCTTTTACTGTCTTAGGTTCCCAGGTACACTACACTAGATTATCTTAGAGAGTTTCCTGTTCTTTTTAACTTCGTTTATTTACTGTGTGGAGTTTTTTTTTTTAATGGATTTTGTCTCCATATAAAGATAAGATGAATTTTTACTGCATTCTGAAAGAGTATTTTCTATAAAGTAATGGATCATAGAATGGGGAAGTGGAAAGTGGGACCAAGGGACCCTAGGCTTTACCTTAAGAGTATTTTGATTGTCTCTTTCTGGAGAAACAAAAGAAGAGTTATATCATATAAACAGAAGTTTACATGTGGGAAAACTAAAGATAAAAGTGGAAAAGTGATTTGACCAAAGTCAACTTGAATCTCTTTCTGCTTCTCCAATCCTACTTCTACCACCCAGTTCAAATTAGTTATGGAGTCCTTTATAATCTTCCCATGTGATATATCTCAAAGAAGCAACACTGTGTAGTAGAAATAGCCCTAGACTTGACTTTCAATTCAGAAGACATGGATTCAAATCTCTATGCTGATGTTAACTAACTGTGAGAACTTAGTCATCATTTGCCCTTTACAATCTCCAAACTTCAGTTTCCTCAACTCAAAAAAAAAAAAACTGAAGAAGTTTGAGTAGATAACTTAAGCTCACTTCCAACTGTATAGCTTCTACAGCTAGTCCTTTATTACCATTCCAATTGCTACCACTGCAACTATATGTATGTGTGTGTGTATACACATATATATATATATATACACACATATATATATACATATATATATATACATACATACTGAAATAACCTTCTAACTTGTCTATCTTTAAGCTGATTCAGTCCTGTGTCCATATACACAATCGATCCTCCTAAAGCTCTATTTAAAAACAAAAGCAAATCTATTTTATTGATGGCTTTACTTTTAAATTACATTAATTTCTGAATATATTCCTTTTTACTCCCTCTACCCAGCAAGAGCTCATTTGTCACAAAGATTTTTTAATATGAGAAAAAAAACCAACTCTACAAAACTAACTAAAATATGAATTGTCTGAAAGTATATACAGTACTACAAACCAATACATCCCTGCTTCTGCATTGAAAGCAAAAAGATACATTGCCTCAATCCTCCTCCAGGACCAAATGCAGTATTCATAATTATACAGTGTTTAGTCTTGTGCATGTATGTTTAATGTTGTTGCTGTTCTTTCCTTTGCTGTCATTGTTATACTCATTGTGTATATTGTTTTCTTGGTGCTGGCTAATTGACTTTATCAGGTCCCATGTTTCTCTCTCAAGCCTTTCTATGTTTCTTTCAAATGTTCATTTTCATTCATTTTAACAACACAGTAATAGTTTATTATATTCACATGTTACAACTTGTTTAACAATTTACCATCAATGGACACTTTTGTTTCCATCAATCAATCAAGAAACTTTAAGTACCTCTTGTATGCCAGTCATATTTATAAGTCTTGTTATGAATGTTAAGGTAAGTGACTTTTCTTTATATCTTTAAACTCATCCCTATCCATCAGAAACCTATGAGTGAAATAGTATGGAAATTATAGTTATTTTTAAGTGCATTGTTTTTCTGGATTGGACACACTTTATATACAAATCAATTACAATGTATTAGTGTGACTGTCTTCCCATAGCTTTTCCAACATTCACTATTTCTCTCCTATCTTCTTTGACGGGAAGTTACGTAGTGTAGCAGGTAGAGTGCCAGGCTGAAAGTCGGAAAGATTTCTGAGTTCAAATCTGATCTCAGACATATACTAGCTGTGTGAGCCCATACAAATCACGTAATCTTGTTTGCCTCAGTTCCTCATCAGTAAAATAATCAGGAGAAGGAAATGGCAAACCACTCCAGTATCTGCCAAGTGTTTGACACAGTTGAAATGAATGAACAAATCTTATCATTGATAACTTATTGAATGTGAGAGATGAAACTGAAAAGTTGCTTTGATTTTCTTTTTTTATTGTGAGTGATTTTGGCACAATCTAAAGTGCGATAATACTTGTTATTTCCTATACAAAAGTCCTTTGTTATTTCCAAATGCCTAAAGTCTGAAATCTAAGCCTAGGGTTTGAATCCCCCTATAATTTGTCTCCAATCTATTTTTTCCAAGAGGCAGGTTGGATTGGGAAGGGCACTGTTCCTGGAGTGAGAACATCTGGACTCAAGTTTCAGCTCTACCACTTAGTTCTCATATAATTTTGGGTAAGTTACTTCCCTTTTGAGTGGTTCAGTTTTGTCATCTGTAGAAAGGGGATCATAATATGTGAAATTCCTACCCCCTGGGGACCATCACTAGGATTCGATAAGACAGGAAAGCTGATTAAATAAATAGAAACTAAGGCTATTTCATTGATTCATCAATCATTAATTGCATGCTTCCAGCATCTAAACCTGTGAGAAGGTGGGTAGAGATGCAAATGTTTAGATAGGACATAGTCCTTACCCTCATAGAGTTTAGAGTCTTCTAGGGAAATGTACACATGGATACCTGCAGAGTGCAAGAATTCATAAATAAACAAATCAGGTATCAAACAAACCAATATCTCAACATTTGTGTTTTTTTTCCTTCTGAGAATCCTGTTCTCCAGTCAACCCAGTCTACTGATTTCTCCTGAATATACCTTTAATATTCTGCCTCTGTGCTTTTGTTTTCATTGTTCTTTCTGCTTAGTATACAATTCTTTCCCCCCCCTCCAATCCAAAGCACTTAAATCCTTTTAAAATTCAAGACCCATTTTAAGTCCTGCTTCCTCTGTTAAGTGTTCCTTGGCCATGCCAGCCCAAAATTGTGTCTCCCTCCTCTGGATTTCTTGTTTTATTAACAGTTATTTCCTTTACAGTTATTCTTTTACAATTTCTTTACAATTCTTTTACACATTCTCCCTTGAATTATAACATTGACCTTTCACAATCACATATTCATATTTCTGATCTAACTCAATTAGATTGTAAGCTCATTGAGGGGAGGGACTCTATAAATATAAATGTGTGTATGCATATAGATATATGTATATATGTAGCTTCTATGGAATCCATTGTAGAGCGCTGCATAGGCATTCAACAAGTATCTTAAAATTGATTCCTTAACTGATAACCAGTGATATTATCGCCAGTGACACTCTAAACGCTGTACAAAGAAGGCTTGGAAGTAGAGAATTTCTCAACTGTAAGGGCCTCAAGTTGTTTAGTTTAATTGATAATTGATCAAGAATCTCCAGCAAATGTTGTCAACTTTTACCTGAAGATCATTAATGATGAGGAACATAGTACATCCTGAAGCTGCCCATTTCATTTTTGAACAGCTCTGAAAGGTAAGAAGTTTTTCCTTAGACCTAGTCAAAATCCAGTATTCCATAGATTCCAATAAACAATGCCATGTGCATTTGTTTTCTTTGCCATGTTTAAGGGAAAGTTAAGCCTAACCCTTAACTTACAACAGATCAGTTAGTCTATTTAGTACTGATGGCAAAGAAATTCAAGTACCTGTTGTGTGTGTATATATATATATATGTATGTGTATATGTATATGTGTGTGTGTCTATATATATATATATATATATATGTATATATATGCGTATATATATATGTATATATACATATATATATACATATATATATACATATATATATGTATATATACATATATATATACGCATATATATACATGTATATATACATATATATATACATATATATATATATATATATATATATTTATATATTTTAGGAAATAGATTGAGTCATGCCATGAATCAAAGTTAATGTCTATTCTAAGGCAGAAGCAAAATGTATGAAAAAAGCACATGATTAATAGAAAGGAATACTCCACCAGGGGGCAGTTCTTTTTCATTTGAATTAAATAAAATAACAAGAGAAAACCGAATCCAGGGCTCTCATCTCACCAAAGTATAACCATTTCTCTACCTGAAGTTGAAAGATATTTAAGCAATGTCAGAATAAAAAAACAATTTTTACTTAATTGCCCTTTCTGAAATACCTAAGTTGTTTAATTTTATGTTAAAATAGTATCTAACCTAATACCTTGAATATAATAAACTTTTAATAAACATTTGTAGCTTTAATAAATGAATGAATTAATTGAGAGAAAAGTGCTGGTTACAAGTAAATACATGGTTAAAATATAGATGTTTGAATGATGCCTCTCTTTTTTTTTTTGCTGTTGAGCCTTGAATTAAAAAAATAGCATTAACCTGTGACTCAATTTCTTCACCTGCCAAATGGGAATCATATATATCCATTGTTACTTTTTTATGTTCAGTGCATGTACGACAGATAGTATTTTTGCACTAAGATTACCCATGTAGTAGTTCATATTTGGACATGTTTAATTCTTCAAAGCACTCATAATCTTTTCTCTCATTGATCTTTACTCAAAATTACTATGTGAGACAAAAGGGGATGTCTCCATTTATTTTCTCATTTGATTTTCAACATTTAGCATAATGACCTCAAGGAAGTCAATGATGAAAAGAAACGTTCTATAGACATTGAAATATTGATAGCTCAATTTTTTCATGGTAATAAAAACAGCAAATATAGTATCTGTCCATCCATCTGAAATGGCTTTTCCTGGAGCCAGTATTTTACTGCATTTTTTAATTTACTTTGTGACCTTGGATAAATCACTTACTCTGCAAAACTACATTTTGTACATATTTTTCATTTATCTACAAACATAACATTTTTACTGGTAAAATGTAAGTTTCTTTGGGGTAGGACTTGTATCCTTTTTCCTTTATATTCCTCAATGTCTAGCACTTAAAAAGTCTTATTGATTAATTTCAGCTCTAAATCTTAAAACCTACCAAATCCAGCCATTGTTACTCCTGGAAATACTGAACACAAAGCATAAGCTTTATTAATAACATTCCAATAGCAATGTCATCCTTATTGGGAAAAACTAAAAATCTTCTAGAAACCTCTCAGCAAACATTTATTCTAAAATATTAACCACATGGGAAAAGCTTGTAAAATATATTATCAACCATAATTTGTTTTCTACTCTGAGGACAATCATAAGAACCCTTAGAAGAAAAGGCCTCCTTTAAGTATGCCCTCAGAATACTGAGCAATCTTTGCCATTTTTCTTAACCCAATTTGCCTATGATGATCCACCAGACCTTGACTTTGAACTTCTTTTCATGTAAAACAGCATTTTGCTTGATCAATTTCGGGGAACAATGACAAAAAGCATAAAATAGGCCGTTCAATTATATTCCTCTTTGTTTACTGGAAACAGATGTAAAGACTATTTAAATTACTCCAGGCTTAATATAACTTGGTGCAGAGAACAGGGTATCCTTGGTGAATAACCATGAGCACTTAGTGCCTCTATTAGAATCAAAACAATGACAAACAACTTAGACATCTTAGAATGTAGGGAAAAAAAATATCAATTGTTTCTGCTAGTGGTGAGCCTCTCTACTTCCAAAATTAAGCACTGTCAAGTTTCCAAAAGAGTTGATCATATCTGAAATGTATTCTAGAACCCTCAGCTATGCCAAGGCTAAGGCTCAAGCCAGAAGGGTACTGGATAGATGTCAGATCATCAAATCCCTTATGAGATGTGCATGATCTTAAATCAAAATATTGGTCACATTTCTTGTTGTCACTCCAAGTGCTACTCATTGATAACATTAAAATGTCAAAAAAAGTCATTCCCCTTTGTTTCAATTGCCAAATGTAACTATATATAGCTTTCAAATGATGACCTCAATGCCATTAGCATTGTCTTCCTTCTTCACTCAAGTACACACTTCAATCTTGCAAACAAATGGTAAGAATTCACAGCCAGCTCTTATGAGTTCGTTGTGTTCTGCCCAGATCTCTGAGAGTCCTGGGCAAACCAGTTCATGCCAAAAAAGGACCATGAAGAGGTGAGAAGCCATTGTGAGAAGCCATTGATCCAGTGCCAGCCACCTGGAACCATTCATCAAAGATACATTTATTTTTCAAAGAGACAAAGTTAAGCTAGAAATATTTACAGAGGACTCTATTTAGCAATAGGCCAAATATTGAAGGATAGGGTGAGAAGGGACATTAATGATAATCAGCTATAATTACAGTAATTATCTGTATTTCTGGGTTGCTCAGATTTTTTTAAAATGAAATGCCTCCCAAGACAATGCAATATGCATTCATTATTTCCCAAATCATCCTAAGCATCTTTGAAATGAGCTCTCCACCATGAAATTAATAATAGTAACACATTTTATAGAATTTTTAGGTTCACCAAGTGATCCCCTCACAATCATCTGATGAGGGAAGTAGTGTTTATCATTCTTACTCTCATTTTACAAATGAGGAAACCAAAGCCCAGAAAGGTAAAGCAACCTGCCCAGTGAAAATAGCCCCCAATAATTTAATTCAACAAAGTAATCACGGACTTCCACTATGCCAAATGATACAAAACATTAAAAAAAATATTCAATATGCCAGGTTTCTTGCCCTCTGCATCTTATAATCTAATGACTCATAAATTGGCAAATGTATATAAAATATGTGATATTCTTGGTCAATAGAAAAAAAAACATTTGGGCCCATTGAAAGCTATGAGAAGTATTGATTATAGCTTCAGGATAAAAGAACCATTTCATGGTAGAATCTTATTTGGCAGAATTTTTATGCCTTAATCCAAGAGTCCATATGGTATCAGTGGAAGAAGTTCAATATTAGGACTTGGGATACTTGGGTTCAAATATGAGTCTTGATACTTTACTGAATCAGTACAATTCAGAAAAGTATTTCACTCACTAGTGAAGTGGACACAATATACATCCAAAGGTTCTTGAGAATACATTATTTTGTAAACCTTGAAGTGTTATATAAATAAGTTAGCATAAAAAACATTTTCAAAGCACTGATAAAAATTATATTTTAGTGTTATTTTAAGAAACAATAAAAATTGCCTGTCTTGACTACAGGTAACAACATATATCTAACTAATAAATGTTTTATTTTTTAAAAAATAGTTATTTTATTTTTCCCCAATTGCATGTCAAGACAATTTTTAGCATTAATTTTTACAAGGTTTTAAGCTTCAAATTTTTTTCACTCTGTCGCTCTATCCCCTTCCCTCTTCCTAAAATGGTATACAATTTGATATAGATTATACATGTCCTAGCATGTAAAACATATTTCCATATTACTCACAGTTGTGAAAGAAGAAACAGATCAGACGGAAAAAAAATTAATTGAAATATTAAGTGAAAAAAAGTATGCTTTGATCTGCATTCAGAATCCATCAGTTTTTGTTTTTGTTTTTTATATGGGTAGCATTTTCCTTTATGAGACCTTTGTACTTGTCTTGGATCATTGCATTGCTGAGAAGAGCTGAGTCATTTATAGTTGATCATCACACAATGTTGCTGATACTGTGTACAATGGCTTCCTGGTTCAGCTCATTTCACTTTGCTTCACTTGAAAGACATACAAATCTTTAAAGATTTTTCTGTTCTATCATTTCTTATTGAACAGTAGTATTTCATTACATTCATATACCACAGTTTGTTCAGCCATTCCCCAATTGATGGGCATCCCCTCAATTTCCAATATTTTGCTATCATGAAAAGTGCTACTCTAAATATTTTTGTACATGTAGGTCATTTTCCCTTTTTTATGATCTTTTTGGGATACCAACTTAGTAGTGGTATTGCTGGGTCAAAAGGTATGCATAGTTTAATTGCCCTTTGGGCATAATTCCAAATTGCTCTCCAGAACAGTACAATCAGTTCACAACTCAATCAACAGCATATTAGTGTTCCAATTTTCCCACATTCTCCCCAACATTTTTCATTTTCCTTTTTGTTTGCCGTATTAGCCCATCTGATAGGTATGTGGTGGTACCACAGAGTGGTTTTAATTTGCATTTCTTTTATCAAAAGTGATTTAGAGCACTTCTACATGTTTCTATAGGTAGCTTTGATTTCTTCATCTGAAAACTGCCTGTTTACATTCTTTGACCATTTATAAATTGGGGATTGGCTCATATTCTTATAAGTTTGACTCATTTCTCTATGTATTTGAGAAATGAGGAAATTATTAGAGACACTTGCTGTAAATACTGCTTCCCAGCTGTCTGTTTTTCTTCTAATCTTGGTTGCATTGGGTTTTTTTGTGCAAAATCTTCTTAATTTAATATAATCAAAATGATCTATTTTATATTTTATCATGCTCTCTATCTCTTGTTTGGTCACAAACCTGTAACTCAACTTCTCCTTTAAGAATGTGTATGCTATATCACATGGTGCACATATATTTAGTCATTGTATTACTTCATTTTCTATGGTACCTTTTAGCAAGATATCATTTCTTTATCTCTTTTAATTAGGTCTATTTTTTTGCTTTTTCTTTGTCTGACATCAAGATTGCTACCCTAAGGGGCAGCTAGGTGGTGCAGTGGATAGAGCACCGGCCCTGGATTCAGGAGGACCTGAGTTCAAATCTGGCCTCAGACAATTAACACTTACTAGCTGTGTGACCCTGGGCAAGTCACTTAACCCCATTGCCTAGCCAAAAAAAAAAAAAGATTGCTACCCTGCTTTTTTTTTTCTACTTCAAATGAAGCATAATAGATTCTGCTCCAGCGCCTTACCTTTATTATGTGTGTGTCTCTCTGCTTCACGTGTATTTATTGATTTATTGTAAACAACATATTGTAGGATTCTGGTTTTGAATCTATTCTAGTATCTATTTCTGTTTTATGGGAAAGTTCATCCCATTCATATTCACAGTTATGATTACTAACTTTATGTTTCAAGCCATCCATTTTTTCCTCCTGTTTGCCCTCTCTCTCCTTTCACGCTTTTCCTCCTTGACAGTGTTTTGCTTCTCTCTCTGCTCCCTCTTCCATCTGCCCTTTCTTCTGTCTGTCCCCTCTGCTTTTATTTAATCTCTTCCCCTCCTACTTTCCTGTTGGGTAAGATGGATTTCTATATTCAACTGATCGCATATATTATTCCTTCTTTGAGCCAATACTAATGGGAGTAAGGTTCACGGGATGCCTACTGCTCACCTACCCTTCCATCTTTCCCTCCACTATAATAGGATTTTTTTATGCCTCTTCATGTGAAATTAGCCCATTCTATCTCTCCCTTCCTTCTGCACTCAGGAGTGTACTCCTCTTTCTCATCCTTTAATTATTTTTATGTCATTTCCTCAGGTAAAGTTTATATCCATACTCTCTGTCTATGTATATTCATTCTAGCTGTACTATTACTGGTACAATTTT
Source organism: Phascolarctos cinereus (assembly GCF_003287225.1). Taxonomy (NCBI): domain Eukaryota; kingdom Metazoa; phylum Chordata; class Mammalia; order Diprotodontia; family Phascolarctidae; genus Phascolarctos; species Phascolarctos cinereus. The sequence continues at coordinate 333,327,136 of NW_027556098.1, forward strand.
TAAGAATTACAAGTATCATCTTCTTATGTAGGAATGTAAACAGTTCAGCTTCATTGAATCCCTTATGTTTTCTTTTTCCTTTTTACCTTTTAAAGCTTCTCTTAGGTCTTGATATTGAAGATAATATATTTTTAATTCAGTTATGGTCTTCTACTTATAAAAGCTTGAAATCTTTCTATTTCATTGAATGACCATTTTTTTCACCTTGAAGTATTATGCTTAATTTCACTGGGCAGATGATTCTTGGTTGCAGTCCTAGGTCATTTGTCTTCTAAGATATCGTGTTCCATAACCTCTGATTCTTTAATGTTGCAGCTGCTAAGTTCTGTGTAATCCTGATTGTAGCTCCCCAGTATTTGAATTGTTTCTTTCTGGCTACTTGCGGTATTTTTTTTCCCCTTGACCTGAGAGTTCTGTAATTTGGCTGTAACGTTCCTTGGAGTTTTTCTTTTGGAATCTCTTTCAATCACTATTTTGCCCTCTGGTTCAAAAATATCAGGGCAGTTTTCCTGGATAATTTCTTGAAAGGATGCTTTCCAGGTCCTCCTTTTGATTATGGCTTACAGGTAGTCCAATAATTCTGACATTGTCTCTCCTGAATCTATTTTCCAGATCAAGTTTTTTTTTTTACCAATGAGGTATTTTATATTTTCTTCTATTTTTTCATTCTTTTGAATTTGTTTGATTGATTCTCGGTGTCTCATAGAGTCATTAGCTTCCATTTACCCAATTTTAAATTTTAAGGAGCTGTTTTCCTCAGTTAACATTCGCTTTTATAAGATTTTGAGTTCCAAATTTTTTTTCTCCCTCCCCTACCTCCTTCCCAAGATGGCTAGCCATCTGATATAGGCTATACATGTACAATCATATTAAACATATTTCCACATTAGTCATGTTGTAAAAGAAGAATCAGAACAAATGGGGAAAAACACAGGATAAAAGAAATAACAACAAAAAAAGAGAAAACAGTATGTTTCAATCTGCATTCAGATTCCACAATTCTTTCTCTGGATATGCACAGCATTTTCCATCTTTAGTCTTTTGGAATTGTTTTAAATCATTGCATTGCTAGTAAGAGCTAAGTCTATCCAAGTTGGTCATGGCACAATGTTGCTGTTACTGTGTACAATGTTCTCCTGGTTCTGCTCACTTCACTCAGAATCAATTCATGTAAGTCTTTCCAGGTTTTTTCTGAAATCTGCCTGCTAATCATTTCTTATAGCACAATAGTATTCCATTACATTCATATACCACAAATTGTTCAGCCATTCCCCAATTGATGGGCATCACCTCAATTTCCAATTCTTTGCCACCGCAAAAAGAGCAGCTATAAATATTTTTGCACATGTGGGACCTTCTCCCTTTTTTATGATTTCTTTGGGATACAGGCCTAATAGTGGTGTTGCTGGATCAAAGGGTATGCACAGTTTTATAGCCCTTTGAGCATAGTTCCAAATTCTTCTCCAGAATGGTTGGATCATTTCAAAACTCCACCAACAATGCATTAATGTTCCAGTTTTCCCACATCTTAAGGAGTTGTTTTCTTCAATGAATTTTTGTATCTCCTTTTCCATTTTGCCAATTGTACTTCTGAAGCCCTTGTTTTCTTTTTCCAAGATGTTGACTTTTTTCATAATTTTCTTGGATCACTCTCATTTATTTTCCAAATTTTTCTTCTTTCTCTCTTAAATGATTCTTAAGCTCCATTTAAAACTCTTCTGTGAGTTCTTTCTAGGCTTGAGACCACTTCCTGCTTTTTTTTTGGGGGGGGGGGTTGCCAAAGATATTTTGATATTGTTGTCCTCTTCTGAGTTTGTGTCTTGATCTTCCCTGTCCCCATAATAACAACTTTCTTTGAGTCAGAATCTTTTCTGTAGTTTTTTGCTCCTCGTTTTTGCCCTTTTTCCTTCCTTTTAAATTTCAGCTCTGCTTCCAGAGTAGAAGGAGCATTGCCTCATATTTCTTGTGCCAGAGGCTGCAGGCCCTGGCTATTTACCTGGTGCTGTACTGATGTTGCCGGGAGGCCCATGGAGGATCCTCATGTCTGGTAATTACATATAAAGATAGTTTTCAGTTACACTGAGAGGGTGGGGTGAGAGTGGCTGGTGTTGCTGGAGGCTATCGGGATGGCAGCTTACCTGATGTTGAGCCAAGGTCCTAGTGCTATTGTTTGGCTAATGCTAAGGCTGGTGGGGTGTTCCTGACATATGGTATATGGAATAATCTTAATATGGCAAAATCTTGAAATCTTTCTGTATCCTAACCCTGTTCCTCCATATGAAGGGTGGGGAACCAGTAGCCTCAAGGCCACGTGTGGGCCTCTAGGACCCCAAATGTGGCCCTTTAACTGAATCCCACCTTCACAGAACAAATCCCCTTAATAAAAGAATTTACACGACTGGCCCAGTCAAAGACAAAAACAAGACATCTCTGATGAATTTTCAATATGTTTTTTGTGTTACACTTATCACCTAACCATACCATATATTTCACGAGAGTACAGAATATTTACTCTTTAAACTGCCCTAGAGCAGACCTGTACAACTTAGGAATAGGTAGGGGCCAGAATTAAAACAGGCTAAACTGCTTAAGGCTGCAGATAGGTTTTTAGCGGCTCATTTTCCAAGTAAATGTATAATTAATGATTAAACTATTTTACAAATAAACTATATTAAAAAGGGAAATTTCAATTAATATAAATTAATTACACTTACTGCTCAAGATTTTTTATCATGAAATCACATTAATGTTAAAAAAAATTGCTAAAGCAGTACAAATTTTATTGCATTTTCAGGTTTTCTTATTCTTTACATTTAGTTAATGGGATGTATTACACTTCTTGTAAGTAATCAGTTTATTGTATTCCAGAATCATGTTTGAAATTGATTTCTTTAGAAATCTGAAAACTAACCATAGTAGCGGCTTCATTTTCTGAGTTTACTTTCTTGAAAAGCTATTGTTCCCCACTGAGATTTTTCAACAATTTGGATGCTTTAATTTGTTTTTCATTGGTGTCCAATTTTCTTAAGTCAGGATGTTTTGATTTGAAATGGCAACAAAGATTGTATTATTTTGGAATGGCTATCATTTCTCAGCAAACAAGGCACAATATTGTGTCTCTTGTGTAAGTAAACAAGTTATCTATTTGTCTACACTGGATTAAACACTCTATGCTCTGATTCAATCTTCCATTTCTTTTTATCATCCATTTTACAAAGTCATCCCAAAAACTTTAATGTTAGAACCAAAAAATCTCCACTGCAACTTCTCACATACAAAGAAATACTGAACTGAGTGTCTGCCCTTGGAGAGAGGACCAGACACTCATGTAACTAGGAGGACAGCTGTGCAGCAAAGGAGGGGAAGAAGCCCTCATATTGATGCCTCTCATCACATAGTGGGCATCAGTTACATTGGCACTGTGGCTGCACTCCCCATATCCCTATACAATGCCAGTAATGACGCAAAACACAATGAAAAGACATGACTCTCACTCCTCTCAGACTAGAGACAGACTGATGATGGTTAGTTGCCCCAGGTCATGCAACGAATAGGAGAGAGTGCACAGTGGCAGCTTACCCACCAAATTACTTGGAGGGCACAATAGTGATTAGTAGAAGATGGGTTATATGGACATGACAAAGCACTTATTACATCTTTACTTTCTTTTACATCCTCTACATTTTTCAAGGGCTGCCTGAAATCCATTGGCGGGTCACAAGCGGTCCACAGGCCTTATGTTGTGCATGCCTGCACTAGAGGAGTGCTTTGGGCAGTCAGTATTTAATAAATATTTGCTGACTGACTGATTGCATGAATGGGTAATGTGTTGCCCCGTTTGAATTTGAACAACTTTGTTTATGTGAAGGGGCAGAAACAGAATTTTGAGAGATCTTCTTGGAAAGCAGTTCCTCAGAAGAAAGCAAACCCTGGAGAAACACTACAGTCATGCAAAGAGCTGAGAAAAAGCAGCCTTGCTGAAGTTTGGATTCAGTTAAAGGACTGCACTTGAGGACCTAGAGGGCCACATGTGGCCTTGAAGCCACAGGCTTCTCACCCTGCTTTATTTATTGATTCGCTTTGTTGTATTTTCTGTCACTTTTTCTTCTTTTTCTTTAAAAATAGTATTTGTTATATGGAGATGGCCCTTTAGGAGGTAGCAAGGGAGAGATACTAGGAGAAATTCTGATTAGTATAAAAAGCTATCAATAAAATTTGTTTTTACAAAAGAGTTAATGGTATAATCTTGCCTAATTTGTTTAAAAATAAATCACACTCTAAGGGGCCCATAGACTACCTGAGTACTAGACATATAGCTTCCCTGCAAAAAGTTTATCCCTAGGATTCTGAGAGTAAGTTTTAGCAGCATAGGTCATATCTATCTGGGACAACCCCTGACCTCCTAATGCATGCACAAAGTTGAGGTAAGCATGCTAACCAACAATGAAAAGAAAATTGGCATCATATACCATGTCCTAGACACCATGCCCATGCCATTCCTATGTATTACAAATAAATGAGACAATTATGAAACACTTAGGCCTTTCATGTTGAGTAATTCCATTCTATTGAAATAGAGATCTAAGTGATCACCTGTTGAGAATGCAATGTATTGTTCACATGGACTTTTTCATTGGAGCACATTATGTTGTAGTGGACGGTAATGCCACCAATAATAAAATAAATTCATAGTTTAAACAAACATACAATTCCATTTGACAGTAGAAGTATAAAAATAACTTTAATGAATTTGCTAAAATGTGTTATTTTTTTCTATAAATATTATACAAGTTTATCTCCACATTTAAAATATCCTATAAGCTATCTCCAAGTAATGCACTCCAAGGAAGATAAATACTGCTACGGAATGAATACATACATACACACACATGCACATGTTGAACAGAAGGCAGAAGGCTAAGCCTCTCCCTTTCCTTACAAAAGCCTCTAACTTTTCAGGGATGGATCACATTTCATTGTAAGGTTAAAAAAAAATTACTAAAATCATTTAACGGACCTGAACAAGAAATTCTTCATGACAACATTTAGCCACTTACAGGGATCTTATCCTGTAAAAGTAGGTAGATAGGTCTACCCTAACTTTAGTGATGTGCAAAAAAAAAAAATTTATTTACAGCTACAAAGCATTTCCTCATTTCATCCTCATAAAAATACTCTGTGAACTATGTAGCATAAGTAGGACATGTTTATCTCTGCTTTGCAGATGAAAAGTACATGATTCTTAGAGAGGTCAAAATGCATTGATCCGATTTAAGGGTGGCAAATGTAATCAATTACAAGGTCCTATTTCTTTTTGTTGTAAAGGGGTTTCTATTACCTTCAGGGGCTCAGGAAGAAATCATGAAGAAATAATATCAGGGGACCATAGAATTAAAGCAGGAAGGGATCTTGGAAATCATTAAAATGTAGGACATTGAACCTGAAAATATTTATCATGGTTAGGGTATGAAAATATCCATGAAACTTGGAGTCTATAAAGGGAACCTGGGAAACCATAATATCAAAGCAGACCTGATTTGCTTAGTTCTGGCTCTCTTTTGGTCCAATATCATGGGAGAACTAGATTTTCCCTCCACTGATTTTGTTACTTTTCCTACTCCCTCAGAATGTTTTCCATTTGGAGAAATCAGGTTTCAAAGTTCCAAGCTAAAGTTCTTTGTTGTGCTTTTAGCAATATGTCATGTTTAATCAGTTAGATAAATTTATGCTTGCTCCTAAACTCCATTGCATGTTGTCGTACATTAAAATCAGTAAGTATTTATTACACACTTACTGTATTCAAAAGTACTGTGCTTGACACAGAAAATACAAAAAAATGAAAATAGATTTCCCCAAACATCAAGGAGATTACATTCTAATGAGTGGATGTATAATATACTGGCAAGAGAACTAAACTCTTGCTATACCATTTACTGTCCTGTGACCTTGGGCAAATTATTCAACCTTTGTGGCCCCCCATAATTTCATCGGTAAATTAGAAGAATGGATCAGGTGACTTCTAAGGTCCCTTTCAGCTCTATATCTATGCTGATCCTACGAATACAAAAATGGAATGGAACCTTGTGGCAAGGAATGCAGGGTGCCATCTTGGATCTTAGATGCCATCTACTCAAACAGGATAAGTGCTTAGCAAATGTTTGTTGATTCAATGATTAACCTTCTTGAGAGTCAGGATTTCCTCTTTAGCATTCCTGACAAGGGAACTTCCAGATTCTGTTGTCTTCTGTAAATTTGTGACTATTAGCAGTCCCATATTAGCCAAATGAATCATAGGCTGAAAAGGGAGTGCTGCTTATCTAAACTCATTATGGAAGGTGGGAGACTGCAGTTCATTTTATCTTAAAATAGAAAAAAATACAAAAAAAATGTGTAGCAAATAACCTCTGGTCCTCTTAAACCTGTCTTTTTATATTCTGTGTTAACACTTACCTCTGTGTGAATGCAAAATTGTCAACAACTCTCTTGTTGATAGCATACACATACACACACGAAAAAAAGAAATAAACATACCTACACAGTGCCAGCAATTGGCAGTGGCCTCTGCCCTGGACAAAGAAAAAATGGTGATTTTGGAAAAATCTACTACACAAAGTGAAGGAAAGAATCTGATTTGGCTTCATTATTTTGAAAGATGTTCTGGTGAATGCAAAGACTGTCTAATTATTCCTTTGGCATCATTTTGCTGAGAGAACATTTACACTCATAAACCAGTTATAGGAAAATGGAGTCATGTAAGAGAGGAAAGTAGTCCCAGAAGGCATTTATGCATTTGCCAAAGTAAAGGAAAAATGTTTTAAGAAAGAATTATCAAAAGTTAGTAATTACTATGTTGGTTAGTAATTCTAACGTGTTGTTTTAAAGAAATAGATAGAAAGGAGAGAAAATGAGAGAGACAGAGTCTATAGAAGAAATACGGAGACAGAGAGAGAGGAGAGGAGAGAAGAGAGAGAAAAACAGAGGGAGACGGATATCTCACTCTCTGCATATATATGTGTGTGTATATATATATATATATATACACACACACACACACATATATACACATATATACACATATATGTATACATATATACATATACATATACATATATACACACACATATATACATACATATATATATATATACACACACATAAATGCATACATATGTGGAGAGAGAGAGAGAGGGAGAGAGCAAGAGATGGAAAGAGAGAGAGAAACAGAGAGAGAGAGAGAGAGAGAGAGAAAGAGAGAGAGAGAACCAAAACTCCTTCTGTTTGTTCTTTAAATTGAACATCCTATCAAGCAGAAGGACTTCATAAGTATGAGATCTAATGCACAGTGGGATACCACTTAGTAGTCATCTGTAGATCCATAGATTGTCAGAGTGGTAAAGGACCTTACTTAATACATAATTGATGATAAAATCAACATCCTCATTCAATCCTTATTAGTAGAAGTATGTACAAATACAGTACAGATTATATGTTGTGTATGAATAGGTATTCCAAATAAAGGAAATTTTTTTCCATAAATATTTGAAAGTTACCTTTCTTTAAACACCAGCGGTGATATTTTCCCCTTTAAAATATCTTTAAATGGAAAAAGTGAAGTGTGGTAGCTTGGCTTTTGAAAATTATAGTGAACATAATTTAGCCTTTTTTTCTAGGTGATTCTAGGGGTATGTGGTATAATGAAAGGGCATTGGAAAAGAAGTGGAGAGCCCCGCTCCAAATCTTTAATCAGGTAACCTTGTGACAATGGGCAGTTAAATGAATACCCTTGTGTCTACTCATCTGTCAAAATGAATATGATACAGAATCCTTCTTCAAGGTCAAATATGTAATTCTCTAAGATCATTATGAGCAACAATTAATGAATTATGCATCCTAATTGATATATAATTAAGTAATTCTAGTAGAAGTTAGCAAAATAAGTCTAGGTTTTTCATTCCAGAGAAAATTGCAGTGCTTTAATGTTTTTTCCCACTTCTTATAGTTTCATTATCCCAAATATTAGAAGGAACTTATTGCTACTGCTGTTAATATTTCCTCACTACTTCTCAACTGCTTGCTTATTTTGACCACAATTATGTGGAAAGGGGTGAGACTTGGATTGGCTACATTCCTCCATTATATAACAACAACTACCACCACCTTTACTCCTAATCACACTTCTATCATGCTTTCAGGTTTGCAAAAGACTTTACAAACATTATTTCATTTGATTCTCACAGTGACCCAGTGAAGTAGTTACTATAATTGCCCTCATTTTATAGATGAGAACTCACATTTGAATTTACCAGAACTCTGACTTCTGAATAAGGTAAGTATTAATATGCAAAGAGAGCTTTGGGTATCTTCATGTTCAAGTAACCTCAACATATACAAATCACCAAAAAATATGAGTCACTTTTCACCAGCTATTACAACTTGACATTTCTATTCTATAAATTAACCAAAGCCACACCTTACACTTAGATCCCAATGAATCTGAACCATTTACATTTTTAGGCACATATTCAGTATTGCATAGGCAGTACTGAATAATCATCTTATTGATTATTAACCATAACTTGTAACCATCCACAGACATAGTTCAATTTACAGAACAGCAACATTTCTGAACTATTAACTATAAAGTCAATTTGTGCAAATCAAATTTTTTTCATTGCTTTCCATGATAGCAATTGAATTATGTCTTCCTGAGAAAATGTTGGCCTAATAATATGAAATAAGTTACATGAGAAACTGAACAATTTTTTTAAAAAACCCTCCATTGAAGGAAAAAAATGGCTATTTTATGAAGAAAAATATGGATGACAATAATGATCAAAATAAATCACAAAGCATTATTAGCACATTAGTAAAGTTACCTAATATCCAAAATATCCATGAATTGTCTTTAAAACTATATCTGTGCAATAGTTGGGAAGACTATAGTTTTGTTTCTCTGTCTTGAGTAAGCAGTCATATTCTTATATGCAAAGATTTTTCTTTGCCCTTGAGATAGTCATGAATGCTCATTTAACTAAAATCTTGTACCTTGGGTCAAACTGCAATGACACTTAAGGATACTTGATTTAGTTTGATCTTTCTAAATTTCTTTGTAAAATCATAGTGAAATAGTCCCTCAACTTTATAGAGCAATCCAAATATATCTCTTCCATGTGTTTATTTAAAAATACATACACACACACACACACACACACACACACACACACATAATTTTTCCAAGGTTGTAAATTCAGTATAGTCAGTTCCTCATGATCTGGGCAAGAAAGTACTTTTGAAAAGTGTGTATATTATGGAATAAGAAGTTAAGTTAATTATTAATTAGGCATAAAAATAAGTTGTCATGAGTAAGCCAGTGGAATGTCTTTTTAATGTTATTTTTTTTTTGGCAGGGGGATCCAAAGGATTCTGAATACAGTTACAAACAAAGAAATCATTTCTCACATTGTATGTATGTATGTTTTTGTGTGTGTGTGCATAATATATAGTGTGTGTGTATACATATATAAGTATCTGCACACATACTATGTGTGTGTGTGTATGTGTGTGTGTGCGCGTGTGTGTATAATCTTGCACTCATTTTGGGATGAAATCTAAATTTCCATCTCATAGATTCAGAGAATCTTAGAATAGAAAGGGTCTTTAAAATATTTTGTTAAACCTTTTACCCTATAAAGAAATCTTCTCTACAACATTGCTGACACTCTCTGCTTGATGCTTTCAGTGATGAGGAGTGCATTACTTCACAAGGCAGTGGATATTTTCATACATGTCAAAAAGCTTCATATATACATATATACAAATACACGATCCATGTTTTGGATAATATATATATAGTGTATATGTATACATACACTATATACATATGTGTGTGTGTGTGTGATTATACATTTTTTCCTTTCAAAAGGCATTCCTACCATTATCTATAAAAGCTGTATATAAAGAAATTACATTGTTCTTTTAAGAAATTATCCAAACTTAGCATTACAGAATGTTGGCTCTAGGGAAGAGCCGAATGGAAAACCAACCCAGTTCCCAAGCTTTATCTAAGGTAACTTCATTAGCAAATGTTAGAGCCAGGAAACAAATCTAAGTATTCTGATTCCAAATCCACTACACTTTTCACCACTTGATCCTTCTATCCAGGTGTTTATTGTCCCTAGAAGTATCCACATGGGAAATTGTACGTGGGAAATTCCTGCCAATGCTGCCATTAATAAGAACATAGTTTTGACTCCTCTTGGGGAAATCACATTCAGGGTTCCTGACAAAGTCTTTTGAATATGATTAGCCATGCTCAGTCATCCTTTTCAAGGATGTTCTTGACTTTTAGAAACAGAACCAAGTAATTAAAAGTCCATTTAATGTGGTAGATCATACGGGTTTTGGAACATAGATTTAGAACTTGAAGGTCATATAGAGATTATTTAGCCCCATCCCTTCTTTTACAGATGAAAAAAAGTTCAGAGAAGTTAAACAACTTGGTCCAACCTTATATAGGTATCAAGTGGCAGAGTAAAAATTTGAACCCAGGTCCTCTTACTCTAAATCCTGAGCTCTTTCCACTAGGACCCAAGACCAAGGTTTAACTTGATAAGGAGTTTCCTGAGAGGTAAACCACTGTTAAGGAAAAAAAGCACTGGCTTTGGACTATGAAGATCTAAATTCAAGTCTCATCTCTGCCCTTTTTGCAGCTGTGTAAGATAGGTACATCCCTGCCTCTTTGATTGACCTCATCTGAAATTGGGAATAAGATACTTTGCTGCCTGCCTCATAGGGTTGTCATGAGGATCAAATGGGCAAATGTAGGCAAAATACTTTGTAAATCTTAAAGTGCTAAAGTAACAGGATCATAGTTTCAGGGTTGGAAGTGCTGTTACATATCATCTAGTACCCCATCATTCTATAGATCATGAAACTGAAACATAGAAGTGTGAAGTGAATTGTTAAATGAATAATATGTGGTAGAGGTGATGTTACATCTTATTCCTTTGTGATTTCTTAATCTGTTCCTAAAGGTAATTCTAGAAGAAGAGTTTATGAGCAATGGCAGGCTCCTTAGATGAAGTGTTCTCCTCCTACAGCAAGTATTTTAACATCCCTCACTTCAACATAGAATTCGTGTTATTTTTACTTAAAAAAATGGTAGTCACACTTGTAAGATTAATACCACACATGACAATTCCTAGCCATCCTGATAAAGTCAGTTGTAAAATAAAAATGACAGGGACTGTCCACAAATCTTTCCTGGGTATTCAAGATATATAAAATTTAGTTCCAATTAAAAGATTCTGCTACCAAAGAATTGAGTTGACCCATCAAGAGGCAGGAGTGCGGTTAATCAAATACGAACATTTCTCACCAAGAATATTCCAGTCAGGGAGAAGAATGAAGAAGATGATTCTCTTTCCTACTCACCTTCCTAGAAGTAGAAATTCACCAGCCAGCCCTTGGCGCCTCATGGCCATCAGCAAACCTCTCACTGTCATCCCCTCACAAAAGCAGGCCACCACTCTTGCCTTTGGCAGGTGGCTGATAAGCTTCTTCAGGAGCTTGTCAAAACTCTGTTCCCCAGCATTGCTATAGATCTTGTAGGAATGAGCAATGCAGATTCCTTCCTTGGCTGACATGTCTTTGAATGCTTCCATCCCACTTTCTCCATAGTTGCCTGCATGGAAACACAAACAAGCACATAAGGATTAAGTAGACAGGAACTGATGCATCTTTCATAATGAAGTTCTCATTGTATATCAGAAGCATTATATTTCATGTAAAACATCTTTTAAAAAGTATATGAATATACTTAATGGGTCTTGATGCCTTTGTTATTTAATACCTCCCCCCCAAAAATAATCCAGATGTCCTGAAAAGAGCCATACTAGAGTATCAGATTTCTTGAAAGCTGCATGAAATAACATATTTGCAAATGAAGCCCACTTCATCCAAAACATCTAAAATGTAGGCGTTCTCAACCTGGGGAGTCCATGAATACACACATATGTATTCATGTTACACCAAATAATGATGATGATGATGATGGTGGTGGTGGTGGTGGTGGTGGTGGTGATGACAACGACTTCAATATAATCGGGTTCCTTTATAATCATACGTATTTTATATATTTGCAAACATTATTCTGAGAAGTCCATAAATTTCACCAAACTGACAAAGGGGTCCATGACGCACACATACACAAAATGCAAAGAACCCCTGTTTAAAGTTTCAAAAGCTAGCCATTTGCTCAAGTTACTCAGCTTGCAAAATACTAGTTACTCCTAGTTACTCCTCACCAAAGTAAGAAAGGTCCAAAGAACAACCAAGAGTCTAAAGAATGGAGATAGCCTACTTCACTCAACAGCAAACAATTCAAATGTATGTATATAATTTGTTCATATCTCTTCTCATAAGTGTATAAGCCACCAAGGCATCTCTCTCAGCATCACTGAGGGAAGGGATCTGCTTATTTTGCAAGTGACTAAGTATAAAAAAGGCCTCTTCTCTGAAAACTTTGATGAGGAATTTCAAGTTACTAGCTATATCAAGCTAATCTAGGGATTCTGTTATTCTCAGGTTTATTTTTAGTGAAATTTATGCCTTAAATGAATTTCTAGAGGAGAAATTGTAAATGATTTTAATTTCTCAAAGACTTGGATAAGGTAATAAAATTAATATATGTGACACTTAATTCAATGCCATAAGCAATTATTAAGCACCTACTATCCACAAAGTATGTATCACACAAGGTACTAAGGACTCGAGGGTCAAACAAAGAATACAAAGATTTGAGTCGATCAGGGATTTTGATGTTCTTTATATTTTTTAAAATATGTGGCATGTCTAATCTTTGGCCTATATTTCACCATCAACAATGTGTTTCAAATTCTTATATAGTAAGTTGTGGAAAAAAAGTTATTATGCCAAAATATTATGAAAAAAATCCCCAAAGTGATCATGAAGGAAAAGTATATATGTATGTATGTATGTGTATATATATATATATATATATATATATATATATATATATATATATATATATATATATATATATATATGTATGTATGTATGTGTATATATATATATATATATATATATATATATATAATTCCATAAAATATTGTATTTGATTTTTTTTAAAAGAAAAAATTAAGATAAATGCTTCTAAATGATGGGGCCTCAATGAGTATGTCAATAAGCACTTATTAAGGACTTTCTATTTGCCTTGTCATGGATTAAACATTGGAGATAGAAAGGAAAACATGCTGTCATTGCTGTCAAGGAATTCACATTCTAATGGGGGAGGTGGCATAAAAACATTTGTACACTTATAAGATATATGGGCATATTTCTCTCCATATGTGTACAATAAAAGGAAGTTAATCTCAAAGGGAAGACACTAACTTGTAGGGAGAGGGGAGCAAAGACTGGTAAAGGCTTTCTGGAGGAGATGAGATTTGAATTGAGTCTTAAAGGTAGCCAGAGAAGCCAGGATGTAGAGGTGAACAGAGAAAGCATTCCAAGCATGATGGAGAGGGTAGCCCTTGAAAAGATGTACCCTAGAGAGAAGTGTTATATACAAAGGACAGTTATTATTGGATCACAAAGTTCACGGAGGGAGTAGAATATAAGTAGACTGGAAATGAAGAAAGGGACCAGATTTTGAGGCCTTTAAATTACAAAGTTTTTTATATTATATCTTGGAGGAAATGGCGAGTCACTGGAGTTAAATGAGCAGAGGATAACATTGTCAGACCTGTGTTTTAGGAAAATCACTTTGGCAACTGAATAAAGGATGAGTGGATAAGAGATTTCAAGCTGGGAGACTAAATATAAGGCTGTTAAAACTGTCTAGGCATGAGGTGATATGAACATTTAGTACGGTATCAATTATGTGAGTAGAGAGAAGGGGCCTCATAGTATTTAGGTTTTCAGCATTCCTGATGAACCACCTCTTCCTGACTTTTGGACTGAGGCTGACTCAGACCAGTCCCGTGTTAATAAGGTTTTGGAAAAAAATGAGACACTTGCATGCCATTGAATAGTTAAAGTTTTTTACTCAGTCATAGAAGGAGAAGGGTATTCAGTAAGGTTAGAGATTGCTTACACTTTGACATGATTCAGCTGAACAAAGTCCCCTTACCCACATTTTCCACTTCGACACATCAGCCAAGCCTCAGACCCCTTTGGCAATCCTCTTGGTTGCTTTGTACTCAATCAAAGAAGTCAACAGTCTGAGCCTTTATTCTTGTAAGAAAATCAGTTCTGAAGAAATGGGTCTATTTTTTTTTTCAGGAAAAACTAGCCTAAAGTATATGGTGTAGGAGAGGACTTAAGATATTGCTTTTACCACACCAATACACCACATTAGGAGTTTGAGAAAATGACAGGACAAATAGAAGAGAGTTTATCATCTAAGCACCATAGATAGCTCTTTTCATGATTACCTCTGATTAAATGCTACTTAATTATTCACAGGGAATTCTCTCATGATTTTGATGAGGTATGCTTATATTTAATTTCTCTAATACTATCCCCATAATGAAGGTGCCTCTGGGGGAGAAAATTCATTTTACAATTAACATTCCTATAGAGAATCTTCCTTCTTCTATTTCACAGTAATTATTTCACCAGTTCTAAGGAAGAACTCTGTTTCAGTCTTGTGTTCTTTTTCATCTCATCAATTGTATCTAGTGGCAGCATCTTTCTAGGCTGTTTATCATGTGTACATTTATTCCATTTTCACTAATGAACACAGGATATATTCATGAAAATGTGAAGCTTAATGACAGCTCTTCATCTGCTTTTGTATCAGGAAAAATGACCTATTATCCAACAGTAAGTGCAAGGCTCATGAATAATCCCAAGTAAGAGTCCAAAAGAGGGCATGTAATTTCTTGTTACTCAGATTACTGGTTGGTGCTCTGTAAAAGAATGTTAGCCAGTCTGGGTTGCCATGAAGCAGTGCAAATTGGGGTGATGTATATACATGGCACCAACTATTTGGAAGAAAACCAGAGAATCTCTGTCTCTTTTCTGAATAATTGATGTTGGGTGCTGAGAAAATATAAGTGTATTGTCAATTTTGATCTGGATCTTTGATATTTTTGACCATGCATCATAGGCCCATATATCTAAAGATAAAGGGACCTCTGATGTCATTTAGTCCAGTCTTTACCTTCATTTTCTTTTTCCAGTTGCTTGTTGATTTAAGAAACTGAAGCCTAGAGAGATTAAATGACTTGCCCAAGTAGGAATTAGTAGAGTGAGTATTTAAACCAAGGCCCTCTGTCTCCAAAGTTATGTGTGTCACTCTGTGTATGTGTGTGTGTGTGGTGGAGAAAACTATCTTATTTTATAGGGAAAGACTCTTATTTTATAGGAAACAGGCCCAGTGAAGCAAAATTATGTTTCCCAAGTTCTACAGGTTGTACAAGGGAAGTTATTATTTGAAACCAGGTTGTTTCCATTAGAACAAGCTACCTCTTGGTTAACACAATTTAAGCAGCAAACCCAGTTTAAAAATTCCATGACATCACATACATTAAACACACGCACATTGCCCTTCTAAACTGGGCAATGTAAATCACTGGCATCATTTTGTAACAAAATTCATCTGTCTTGTAAAGAATATAAAATCTTTAGGGCAGGATTCTTTTTTATCACTGAATCAGTGATGTCTTGCACTTAGGAAATATTTAATAAATATTTTTAATTAATTATAGATGGCATCAGAAACACAACTTCAAGGAATCTACAAATATATGTGTATGTATATATATATATATATATATATATATATGTTATATGTGTGTGTGTGTGTATATGTGTGTGTATATATATACATATATGTGTGTGTGTGTGTGTATGTGTAAAAACACTCACATTTATGCTGTGCTCTGAAAAGAAATGTTTCCAATACCTTGTCCCCATCATAACCTACTACCCCTGGAACTATTTTCACCTTTACATTAAAAGGCACCAAACAATACATTAGCATCCAATCTATGACTATAATGAGATGTTCTTTTAATCTGCATGCTGTAAAGTGACAATACTGTGGCTTAAAAAGCAGACTCTCCTTCCCATGACTAAATCTTAATATAATATAATCGCTAAGTGACATTGATGAGATAACAGGTATGCCGATTTACCTCTGTGGAACAATAGAGGCATTAAAACATCTTGTTTTAATCCTATGAATGTTACTAGTGACAAGGAACAATTAACAAATAAGTCCAAAGAACAAACATCATTTTGATAGAATGGTAACAGTTCTTTCAAAGGTAATCTCTTGTGCATATTATAAGTAGATTTCACCCAAAGTTGAATTACTTGAGACCACATTTCAGCATCTAACTTTTTTTTAAAGCTATGACCTTGTTCCTTTACAGATTGAGGGAGGTAGAATAAGATTTGCTCTCCTGCCCCTAGAACTCTTCCTTGTGGTTTTCATTATGGGAGCTTGTACCGTGCACTTGGGGGAAGAGTGCCATGTTTACTGCTTACCCTTCTCCAGCATGGTTCAGTGGAATGAGCATTCATTCGTTCTATGAAATATTCCTGATACTGAAAGTTTTATATTAGTGATCACAAAATCCATATTTATTACCAAATCATCACATGGAGATGCTATATATCATTAAAAACTATTTTAATGTTTATTAAGTGGATTGTGAATATTTCTATTAATTGTGGTTATCTGGAATCCCACTCTATTATAATGTTATTTTAGGTGGACAGTGTCTTTCATTGGATTTAACTTTAAGGTTTCAATGTATTATGCTTTTTCCAAAAATTAAACTGAGAAGGACTTCATGCATTAGAAAATATAAATCATGTGTCTGTATATATTGAGGGTTTCCATTATTGATAGGACTATGTGAAAATTTTCAGATTAAATGAAATTGGTAATTGATAGTGAAGCTCCAATAAATTGTCCATCAACTCACAAAGAAGTCTATGTTTCAAAATTCATGGAAAATTTAGAAGAGCTTGTTTTCACTGATATCTTTCCCTGAAAACCACAATGAACTCAATGGCTCTTCTAAGTAGAGGTGATGGGCACAGAAAATAGAACCACTGAAGACCAGCCTTTGTGAATGTAGCTTGAGGAGAATACAATGAAACTCCATAGAAAGACAAATGGATTAAACCAGGTTTAATTATTTTAAAAATTATTTTCAGAATTTATGCAACCTATGAAAATCAAACATAACTGAAGAAACATCTAAGATTAGGATAAGAAAATGTGATAAAATTTAACTAGTTTTATGTGAAGTAATGAATTCTAATTCTATGTTAATACTCATACATACATACATACTTATGTAAGTAGTCATATAAATGATGTAAATAGGCCTATCTATGAAAATGTAGAGAACATATAAAGGTCCACAAAACCTATATTGGAATCTCAGAGGCCACTTATACCAATAGGAAACTAAACAAGAATCTCTCTCAACAGTTCTGACAAGTGGTCATCTAAAACTGCTTGAAAATTCCGGTGAGAGGAGAACACCTATCTTCCAAGGAAGTGTATGACATTCCCCTTTTCTGTCTTTTCTCCAAGCTCCAACAGGAGCCTGAGTTGAGTCATACCTCTAATTCAGGCAACCTAGATTCTGTTCTGGTACAGTGGCATCTGTAGTCTCACTTTCCATTAATGAAGATCCACTGATCTTAAATGAGCCTCTAAAATGAGGCCTGTTGATCAATTTGGTCAAGCACTCCAAAATGACTAGAAGTATCTATTGAGTGAGCACTTTGGCATGGTGGGAGGTAATATCTTTGTTCATAGACCTCTTCACTGTGAATGATCCATTGATTTTAAGATTAGTCATTCCTTAGGCCTCTTTAAATATGGAATAGAATAACAGACACTGAATCAAGCCACAGAGCGATGAAACATAGCACATTTATAATTTGTAGTCAGTTGGGAGTCTCTGGACAGAGAGTCACAGAGTTAGTTGAATTCCCAGAGCAGCTGGGAGCAATTAAACTCCTCCTTGCCATGTGGGCCACTAATTCCACTAATCTACAGTGAAGATCCATTTATGAACATGAAGAAGTGGATAAGAAAATGTTTCCTATCATCCAGGCTCGTAGGTTTAGGAACAATCTCATTTCTCTCAGAAATCGTAGGTGCTCAGGTATGGTTAAAACTGGCTTAGTCCCTGAGTAATAGTTGACTTAAAAGTGCTAAGGAAATGATCTGTGCTTGTATAATATAAGACAAAGTGCAAGACAAAGCACAGTAAACTGGCCATCAGCATGATTATGAACAGAGATGCACAAACATTTCTTACTCTTTCTTAAGGATCTGGCCTATCTCTCAAATAGTTAGATTTCAGGATCCCAATCAGAAGACAGCAAGGACAAGGAATCTCTCCTGGCTTCCTCTGAGTCTTAGCTAAGATCCTACCTTCTTCAAGAAATCTTTCCTAATGTTTCTTAATGATAGTGCCTTCTCTCTGAGGTCATCTTCAGAATTCGGTTATTCATATCATCATCATCTTTAACTTGTATTTTTATTTGTATTATTGTTTGTTTATTGTATTCTTTCTCCCCCATTAGACCATGTACTTCTTGAATGCAAGGTCTGGGTTTTTTACCATCATTGAATCTCTATTGTTAGTATAGCGCTGGATACATAATAGTTCCTTAATAAATGCTTGGATTTAACTTAGCCTACCTGAGTCTGTTTCCTCATCTTCAAAAGGGTGATAATACCTATCCCGTCTCCCTCACCAGGTTATTGTGAGACTTGAATAATAGATGTGAAGCATTTTGTAAACTCCAAAGCATTCTCAAATCTGAGCTATTATTAATATCTTACAAGCGAGAGCAAGGTCCTAAAGGGACCCTTGAGGAGGAAAATGACATGGTTAGATTGGTGCACTGGGAAGATTGGCATGTCAGTTTTGTGAAGGATGGACTAGAGAGGGGAGAGACCAGTCCAGATATCTCAGCCAACTCAGGGAGAAGTAAAAAGAGGATTTGTAACACAGACATGACTCATAAATGAAGAGAAAAGGATGACTGGGACAAATATTTTAGGAATGAATTGACGGTACTTGTTCACTATTGGGTGTGTAGATGAAGGAATAGAGAAGAGTTAAGGATGACTGAAGTTTCAGGCATGGGTGACTGGGAAAAGGCTGTATATTCTGAGAAGACAAGCACAATTGCTGTTAATTAAATGTCTAATTCATGTTCATTATGTCTAACACATTAGTTTTGGAGAGGCCAAATTTGTGATTCAGTATAATTGTATTTTTCTGTGCTTTACATACACTTTGTAGTACATCACAGGATTCAGAACAGGAAAGTTTCATAGAAATTATTTACTCCAATCCCTTCATTTGCAAATAAAGCACTTAAGACCTAGGGGGAGGGAGGGAATTAATTATTTAATATCACATAGATAATAATTTGCCCCCTCCTCTCCTATGGTACTGCCACCACTGTAGTTCAGCCCCTCATCGCTTTATGTATGGACTATTGCAATAACATGCTTGTGGGTCAACCTGCTTCAAGACTTTCCCCCTTCCAATCCGTTTAGTCACAAAAGTAATTTTCTAAAGTTCATATTTGATCATGTAAGTCTTCTCCTCAATAAATTACAATGGATCCCTATCACCTCCAGCAACAAACACAAAATGCTCTGTCATTTAATGTCCTTCATAATCTAGCCTCCTCCTACCTTTCCATACTTCTTATATCTTACTCCCTGACATGTACTTTTTGATCCACTGATATCAGTCTCCCAGTTATTTCTTGAACAAGACATTCCTTCTTTCAGCTCTGGTTATTTTCTCTGATTGTTCCCAGTGTCTAGATTGCTGTCCCTCCTCAACAGTTCCTATGGCTTCCCTGGCTTCCTTTAAGTACCAATTAAAATCCCATATTTTCAGGAAGCCTTTCCTGATCCCACTTAGTGCTAGTACCTTCACTCTATTTATCCTGCATGTAGCTTACTTACTTATGCATATTTTGAATGTTATGTCCCCCATTAGACTGCAAACTCCCCGAGGGAGGGGACATTTTCTTTTGTTTCTTCGGGTTGGCTCTGGCATGTAGTAGGCACTTAAAAATGGTTATTGATTGATAGTAAGCAGCAGGGTTGAGACTGAACCTCTATATCCTTTGAATCCAGTGTTCTTTCTAGTACCTTGCACTACTTAGTCATCATTAAGTGCAACTCAATTATAAAGAAGAAAAATATGACCTGTTTTTATTCCCTTTTTGCACAATGTCATCTGTGTCTTCCACCACAGAAATTTCCACTTGTCTCAATAATCTAAAAAGCTTTTGCCTCATCATGACTTGGGTATGTAAGAGTTGAAATTGTGTCAATGTCCAATTATGCAAAGCAATAATTAATCCCTAATTCCCACAGACATGTATTTGCTACCTCAGATACCAGAAATCAGTGTGTTTTATTTCCTGGTACTGAAGAATGCAGGATTTATAGCCATGTAGGTTGTTAATGACTATAACACACTAAAAATGATAGTGTTCTGCTGAATGTAAGTCAGGATTAGCTAGTCAAACAATGCCTATGGAATATTCTCATATCAGCCAACTCCCACTATCACAAATACTAAACCTGACAAAGGAGAAAGATAAGTGATTTTTGTCTCAGTGTAAGCAACTTTCAGCTTGATGCTCCATGCTTGGCATAGTGCCTGGCACATAGTAAGCATTTAACAAATGCTAGTTGTCAGAATGACAAGACTGATCACAATCCATCAATGTCTTAGTAGATAAATCCTAGGGAGTAGCCCAGGAAACAGATATGCATTGCCCAGAGTCACACAGTGACACATTAAGTTGAGATTGGAACTCAAGTCAAGCACCCAAATTACTATGCCATACTGTCTCTAAATGTCACTACAAAAAAAAAAACACCTTTGTAACAAATTTCTAAGCTCTATCCAATAGGTTATTTATTTTCAATAATATGCTAGAACTTTGCTATGCCACATTGCTCAGAGCACAATATTCACCAGAAAGAATGTTTGGGTTGGATTCCATCCAGGGTTGTTTATTACTCGAAGTACTGGAAGGATTTTGTTAAATACTTCCATTTACAGCACTGTCTTGGCTTTGGGACATGCACAGCTTTAGAGTATGGATCTAATGTATTTGACCAGGACATAAAATCTAGCATAGCGAATCTCTCTGAATAGTTCCTTAAATTGTGACCTATTCAGAGGAAATTTCTCTTAAGTCTTCTGAAACACTGTTAGCATTCAATAGAAAGAGATTGGCAAGCTTTAGCAAGTGGAACATTATGTTGGTTATTCTTTCCTTGTTGTCTCTTTTTTTTTCTGTGATGACAGCGATGGTAGTGGTGGTGAAAGCAATTTTTAACCTGGGAAGACATGGGAATGACCATGCCGATTCTCTTAAATATCAGGGCAGTGACAATCAGCAAGTTACACAACAGGTAAGACATGGGAGAGACAATAGCTCCATATACCACTAGAAATCAACATGCATGCCATCACATATTCTAGGAACATGGCATCAAGCAAAGTTACAGAAAATCATATATTAGACTCAAGGCAGAATCTATGGGACATGCCATTATCATTCAATGTTATCTTCAGTGTACTTTCTGTCAAGCCTCCAGAATGGTACAGAGCCTTACTTCAGACAAATAAAAGGATGCTTAAGGCAACTGTAGCTCCTTTTAAGAGTCTGACTGTGTCTTATGAAAAGGTCAATAACCAGGAATGCCTAAAATCAGAATGTAGGAGAACATGGAAAAAAAAAATTAAGCAAATAGCTCCAAGCAGCTTCAAACTCTCCAGATCTCAATCATTCATTTTCAAGCTCTCTTACAATAAAGCGCGAGTTGTAATTGGTTGGCTTGATAACTGTGGCCCACTCTGTGATTATTTTGTGTGGACTTAGGTACTAAATTTCCAATAGAGATTATCAGCAGCTCTTATATCATGTCTATGTTTTCCCTGGGTGTCCCTGTGTAGGTCTGCAGAAAGCAACTTTTGGGCCTACCTACCAGCTGTCAGCCCTGGACATCAAATGCATCAAAGAGAGGATCTGAGCAGTGAAAATATACCTCCTAGATTTAGCTTAAAGTGATAAAAATCAGTTGGTGAAGCACATAGCTAATCACTACTGCCAGTTGTGAACTGGGCTTATCTAAGAGTATCAAATTGCAATTTTAGCATTGGTTTACAAAAGGTATCCTGGTAAAAACTAACCTGCAGGAGTCTTTGAAGTTAATGTTTAGAAGAAAAACAGAAAGAAAGAGCTTTGTTGAGCAATTAAGTGGGTGCAAAGAATAATAGTGAATAAGATGGGAAGAACAGCAGTGTGAACTAATATATGTGATAGAATATTGAGAACCATAGTTCCTAATATTTATGTAAGAGTCTAGAGTAGGAAAAATGAGTTTGTATGAAGGATAGAGTTTTGAACTTTGCTATCTTAGAGAGAGACTGAGTGAATAACAGGGCAGTTTTGAAAGCTTCACACTCTGTGCTTTAAGCCCCAAGATACTCAGGGCCCTACTCCCAATTAACACAGTGGTGCTGGTTGCAGAGAGCAATGGCAAGACGTCATTAATCAGATTGGATCTTAGAGTATTATGACATTCAACCATCCCCAGGCTTTTCCTTCCTCATTTGGATAATGACGGGTTAAACTAGATTACCTCAAAAGTGTGTGATATATAATAAATATATTTCTACCCAAAGCTCTTAGTCCATGATGCTATAATATGAATCGGAATCTTTGACAACCCTATAGTATCTGTTTAAGACAAGAATGTTCCTAAGGGGTGGAGTGTACCCAGAACTTGAGACGTAAGTGAATGAATATGTCTATGATATAAAGTCCCATAATATTCTCATGTAATTAAGCTTAATTCCTTATTCCAAGAGAATGGGTGAATAGAGGCAGGTGTCAGAATATAATGATTATACCAGCTGTGTCACTGTGCCCCTAAGCCTATTGTTAATGTATGGACTCCTTATCATATGAACTATAGGTTGCTGATTTCTAGAACAGAATACTACTGAGCCACAAATCTGAGGCCACTATATCAGTGAGTAGGATATGGGAAGTTAATCTGAAATTATGTGAATTAGCTAGAAGGACTTAATCACCCAAAGGGTGATTTGATATTGCAAAAAAAAAAAATACACATTGTCACAAGTCATCTTGACAGCAATGATTTATTACCTGTAGTTTGGAAAATCAGTGATGAATTTGTTTTACAAGACTGCCCTGAATCTTCAGAAATTGTGTATTTCAAGAAATCTTTGCTTGGAAATGAGGAATGTCAAGAGAGAATGGAAGATTGTTGATTTTCTTTCCATTATGATAAATATATGATGAAAAATATACATATACATACATATATATGTATATATATACTTACACACACACACGTGCACACACACACACACACACACACACACACACACACACATACAATTTCACTATATCTGCCATCAAATGGCTTCTCTCAATCCTATACTTTTTTCTGGCTGATCTTTAAAATAAATAATAAAAATAAGTTTTCCCAGAAGGAAATTATGACCTAGTTTAGCTTCACAGTCTAAGCCTTCTTCCTTCAATTTTCTCCTTTTTCTTTTGAAATTGTCACTTCACAGCTCTAGCCTGATCATTGAAAGTTTCATTAAGAGTGATCCTATTTACTTGAATAGAACAAGGCTCTGTGTAAATCACTGTTGCCAATGTGCCAGTGTTTTTGGTCAGGCCTTTTTATTTTTTTGCTAGTCACTTCTAATCTGTGTGTCTAACTGCATTTAATGACAGCCCTGTAATTCTCCTATTTTCTCTCTAGTCCAGGCTAAGATTTTCCAAGTTTAACAGTTTTTGTAAAGGCAAATTGACTTCACCAATAGCTTCACCCTTAGCTGACATGTCTTTTAATGTGTTTGGAGGCCTAAGCCTTCCATTTGGTAAGTTGTCTTCCTACACAAAAGCCATCAATGACAAAGGGTCAAGGGATGCCAGGGAACAAGGGGATACTGTCCTAGAATCTGTAACAACTCTAGCATTTAGAAAGCAGATGAAAATGATTGTAAAGCAGTACTTTGACAGATGACAAGATCAGAGATTTAGAGCTAGCAGGACCACAGAGGTTGTCCAGTCCAACCTCGGCATTTTACAGAGAGACCCAGCAAGATTAAATCATAGGTCCAAGTTCATATACTGGTAAGTGGCAGAGAGAAGACTTGAATCCAAGTCCTTGGACTTGAAATCCAGGACTTTTTTGTTTCATTCACCATACCATCCTGCCTCCCAGCTCTGTCAATGGTCTTAGGAAAGATGAGATCCTTTCCTTCAAGTGAGTTTCATTCAGGAAGACGAATTCCCAACTATGCCTGGGGAACATAGGCCCAAGGACTCAGCTTTAGTCTAGTTATAGGAAAAGTGAACTATCTCCTTTTCTGAAATAATAAGACATATAGCACTTTAAAGTTCACAAAGCACTGTCCTCACCACAGTTTTGTGAGAGAGGTAGTAGGATTATTACTCCCATTTTACAGATAAAAAAAAGCATCTGAGAGATGAAACACCATGCCTACATAAAAAGCAAGTATTCATCTGGGAAGACAAACCCAAGTCTCCTGATTCCAAAGCCAAGACTTTCCTCTACATGCCTCTGCCTCAATGGGACTACAGTGTCGTGTAGTACAATTGATCCATTTTTTAAAGGCACCATCATCATCAACACATATGTTCAGAGCACCTACTATGTGTTAGGAACTATGCTAGATACAAAGAATACAAAGAAAGATAAGTCACAAACCCTACAGTGATTTATGATATAGTTAGGAATACAGATCTTTTATGTAAATTATAATTTTCTTGAGGACAAAAGCATTCCATACTTAGTCTGCCTTATCTTTATCTTTGTATTTACACATGCTTAGTGATTTATTTTATTTTTTCATCTGATGTATTTCTTTTTTTATTAATTTATTTTGATTTACCAACAATCACTTCCATAAGCTTTTGAGTTTTAAAATTTTGTCCCCTTCCCTCCCCACCTTCCTCCCCCAAGACCGTGCGCAATCTGACATAGGTTTTATATATATATATATATATATATATATATATATATATATATATATATGTATATATATATATATATGTATATATATATATATATATATATATATATATATATATACATATATATATATTCCTATTAAACATATTTTCACATAGTGATGTTGTAAGGAAGAATTAGAACCAATGGGTGGAGCCACAATAAAGAGAAAACAAGATAAAACAGAAGAAAAAAATAGCAAATACTATGCTTTGATATGCATTCAAACTCCATAATTCTTTCTTGGAATGTGGATAGCATTTTCCATCATGAGACCTTTGGAGATGTCTTAGATCCTTATATTGCCAAGAAGGGCTAAGTCTATCAATGTTAGTCATCTTACAACATGACTGTTACTGTGCACAACATTCTCCTGGTTCTGCTCACTTCGCTCAGCATCAGTCCTTACAGGTCTTTCCAGGTTTTTCTGAAGTCTGCCTGCTCATCATTTCTTATAGCACAATAGTATTCCATCACATTCACATACCACAACTTGTTCAGCCATTCCCCAATTGATGGGAATTCCCTCAATTTCCAATTCTTTGCCACCACAAAAAGAGCTGCTATAAATATTTTTGTAAGTGTGGGTCCTTTTCCCATTTGTATCATTTCTTTGTGGTACAGATCTAGAAGTGCTATTGCTGGGTCAAAAATATGAACATTTTTATAGCCCTTTGGGCATAGCTCCAAATTGCTCTCCAAAACAGTTGGATCATTTCACAACTCCACCAACAATGCATTAGAGTTCCAATTTTTACACATCTTCTCCAATATTTATCATTTTCTTATTTTCTCATGTTGGCCAGTCTGATAGCTGTGATGTGGTACCTCAGAGTTGTTTTGATTTGAATTTCTCTAATCAAAAGTGATTTAGAGTATTTTTTGTATGACTATAAATGGCTTTAATTTCTTCATCTGAGAAGTGCCTGTTCACATCCTTTGACCATTTATCAACTGGGGAACGGCTTATATTTTTATAAATTTGACTTAATTATCTCTATATTTTAGAAATGAGGCCCTTATCAGAGACAACCAGTTGTAAAAATTCTTTCCCAATTTTCTACTTTCCTTCTAATCTTGGTTGCATTGGCTTTGTTTGTGCAAAAACTTTTCAATTTAATGTAATAAAATTATCCATTTTGCATTTCATAATGTCCTCTATCTCCTATTTGGTCATGAATTCTGTGCTCCATGAATCTTATAGGTGAACTATTCCTTGCTCTCTCAGTTTGCTTATAGTATCAGCCTTTATATCTAAATCGTGAATCAATTTTGACTTTATTTTTGTATATGGTGTGAGATTTTGGTCTATGCCTAACTTCTGCCATACTCTTTTCTAGTTTTCCCAGTAGTTTTTGTGAAATAGTGAGTTCTTCACCCAGAAGCTGGGGTCTTTGGGTTTATCAAATAGTAGATTACTACAGTCATTGACTACTATTTCTTACACAGCTAACCTATTCTACTGATCCACCACTCTATTTCTTAGCCAATGCCAAGCAGTTTTGATGATTGCTGCTTTATAATACAATTTAAGATCTGGTATGTCTAGGCCACCTCTCCCTGCATTTCTTTTCATTAGTTCCCTTGATATTCTGGACCTTTTGTTATTCCAAATTAATCTTGTTATCATTTTTATTTTAAATAAATCTTAAATGAAATGAAAATATTTGCTTAGTAATTTTTTAAAACTGTGTTGAGTATTCATTTTGTATCACCTAATTTTTCTGGGATCTCAGTTTCCTCATCAGTAACTTGAGGATAAATGAGATCAACTCTAAAATCCCTCCTGGTTCTGAATAGATCATCATATGAATGCATGAATGAATGAATGAATTCATTGCAAGAGTGAAAAAGCAACAGAGCTATCTAACATTGCAAAACAACTGTGCTGAACACTAAAAGAGTGGAACATACAATAAATTCTGCAGGTGTTTAGAAAGAGAGCTCATTGTGGGCTAAGGTGGACAAGGAAGAATTTAAAGAAAAGATAGAATGTTGACCTTAGTCTTGAAACACAGGTAGGACTTGTTTAAGCAGAGAGCTACAAACGCTGAAGTATGAATGCCCTATACTCATGTGCAATAACAAATAATATATATGTTTACTTTTCCAAATCTCTTTTTCAACTGGTTTGCTCTAGCATCTGTTAAAAGCTGTGCATTTTATAAGATTCTGGACATCTAAATTCCAAAGTGTGTTGCAGGCCAGCTAGCAATCTACTCCAGAATATATGAAGTTTATCTCATCTACCTTGATCCCTTATTTCATTCCAATTTTGTAGTTATTTTTTTTAATCCCAGAAATACAATGTAGTGGCAAATCAGAGAACAACATATTCTCAAAAGGATACAAATTACAGCTTTCCCAAAAGGAAAGGGATGGATGTATAGTTGGTCTAAATTGACTGACACAATATTATCACTTTACCAATTCTTTCATTGAATATGTCAGGAAACCAAGGCTCACAGAGATTAAATATGCTGTTCTAGGTTGCATGCTAATGTGCACAGGTATAAAGCCAATGCCACAATCTAGTTTTGCAGTCACTGAAACCAATGATCTTTTCATGAGATCACACTGCCTACCTATGTCATGGGCATTGTATATTGAGAAAAAAAACTGTCATATATAAACATTTACAATAGACAATACAAACTTAAATCAACTTTTGGATGTGTGAAGCACTAGTAAACTGTAATTTTATTCAACAATTCCATAGAGTACCTTGATAAGCCTTGATAAGCTATTGATTGACCAAACCTGTGGGTGAACACATGTCAATAGATGAATATATAGAGTCAAAAGGTATTACTAATATATGGTAGTATCTGCTACAATAAATTAACATAAACTTTGCTTACCAAAATTCTCCTGATTGTATTAAGTGTGATGATAGTAAGCATACAGGCTTTCATATGTACATTTCATATTAGAATATATGTTCATTGAGGGCAGGAACTCTGATTTCCCAGAACTCAACACAGTGCCTGACATATAAAAAATGCTTAATAATTACTTGTGTACTGGTTGACAGTGATATTATAAGACCTTTTATTAGTAAAACATGGATTTTAAAATATTATTTTCCCCATAGTGAGGATGGATTTACAGGGACCCATTCATATTACCTCACTTAGCCCTACTTGAAACTAATAGCATACCTTTATGAGAAAGGATTGATCAGAGTCTGGTATACAATTTGTGACCAAGAAACAGGACAAAACTACTTGCTGATAGAAGTAGCATTTTTAACTAACCAAATGAACTAATTTTCCATATGTTAATTTTAAATATCAATAAGCTTTAGAAAACTATGGTGCTCTGCAAGTTTATCAGTAATACAAATAAAAACCCTTGAAGAGATGCCATGCATATACACACATTATACACACACACACACACACATACATACACATATATGTGTGTATAACACACATATAGCCACCTACACACACATATGCATATAAAATGTGTACATATGTATAAATTTATCCATACATATATTTATGTGTACTCTACCGTATATTTAAATATGTAAGTATATTCACTATATATATTTAGTATGATATAAATGTGAATCTATGCAAGCACATGCATTTATGTATGCATGTATATACATATACATACACACATATGTGATAGATAGATTAGATAGATAGATAGATAGATAGATAGATAGATCACCTGGCTCTATAGATAAATCTATTGATAGATCACTGCTGGGGCCTCCCTCTAAATGTAGATGGACTGGTCCTAAAATAGACCCATAGTCTGTCAGACCGTATACATCTTTCCAATTTGAATTTGCTAAGACTTTCTAGGGCTTGTGCTTTCCTGATAGATACAGAATTACTTTATCACTGTGATGCAGCACCAAACTAGGGCTTTAGTGGCAGGAAGTATGTAATCCAATAGACTTTCAACAAGAAAGGAGGGAATATTAATTTCTTAGAATTCAGTGCAGGTTAAATATTTTCATAGTCCTCTGTGGGTGTGCTGAATGAAGAAGTTGAGTTTAAGGCTCTCAAGAGATAGTTAATTAAAATCCTGGTTGAAACATGTATGCTTATTGACTTACAGAATCTTCAAGCAGGCCTCCTCGTATGGAATAACATGGAATTTTATAATGATAACATTTTACTTACACATCATGCTATCTGAGCTTTAATCAATTCATTTAAAGAAATTAAAAATTGGGGAAGACACACAAATACACACACACACACACACACCCTCACATACACCAATGAACTTAATGTTAATGCAAGTCACCTTTAATAATGCCTTATTTTTGTTTTATTCTTTTCCTAATAAATTATTATATGCTTGTTTTTACATATTATTGTCACTTTTTAATGTCTCCATCTCCAAGCCCCCACCCCCCTTTGTAACAAAGAATTACAGTTAAGCAAAATACACCAACACATTGGTCAGTTCTGATCACATGTGCCTCATTCTGAAACTCTAGTCCATCACTGCTGTGCCAATATTAGGGAGGTATTGCCACTGTCAGCCCTCTGAATTCAAGATTGGTGACTACACTGAGCAGATTTCTCACATCTTGTTCTACACTATTTTCCTTTCTGTCAGTGCAGTCCTCATGCCAGTGGTTATTGTGGATCTACTTCATTCTGTACCACTTCATCTAATTTCTGAAATGACATTTTCCAATTTACTCAGAGGATTCTAATTGCTCAATATTTGCAACTACCTCTTTGTTAAAAAATGTACATGCAGCACAATTGTACATTTCAAATGCATTATTAATGCTTTACTAAATCTAGACAATCAACAATGACAAAAACCAAGGCTTGATTTGTAGTGCTATTGTAACTCACAATGAAAACTTCACAATTGCCTCTCATGAGCTGGCTCTTATTGGCTTCCATACACCCCTAGTTCAAGACCATTCCCCGATATTTGCTATCTATGTGACCATGAACAAATCGCTTAATCTGTTATCTTGAGAGTTCGTTTTGTTAATCTATAAACAGAAATATTTGTTGAACCTATCTCACAGGGTTGTTGTGAGGATAGAATCCTTGTAAACTATGAACTACTATTTCACAGTAGTAAATACAAGCTATTTTTGTTTCTTATCCTTTCCTCAGTTACACTTCAAAAATGTGGTAGATAAAGAACCAGTTTAGATAGAATAAAATTTAGCATAAATAATGCCAGAATTGTAATAGCTTGGAGTCCTGGGCTCAAATCCCACCTCAGATGTTAAAAAACTGTGTGACATTGGGTAAGTCACTTAACCTCTCTGAGTCTCAATGTCCTCATATGTAAAATGGAGATAATAATATCTATACTATTTACTTCACAGGAAATATGGTAGATAAGGTGCTTTGTAGACCTTTAAATTCTCTATAAATGTCAGCTATTATTTTCAGAGGTTAAACAAAGTTGAAAAAAAAAGGACATTCCCTGATGTTGATAAAAAAAAAAACTAGAAAAGTCAAATACTTTGCTGGCAAATAACAGTGCTCGAAAAAATGGAGTTTAAACAATGATTCCCATTGGGCCTTCTTCCAAAGTGAAAGCAACTTGCAGCCAGTTCCCTGGTTCTATGCCAGGTCATTGGCCAATGCCTTTGAACAGCTGTTCTTGAGGGAATTGATGATATGAATGGAGAAATTCTAGTTAATCTGATATATAGAGTCGTGCATATTATTTCTGCACCACAGGTTTCCAATTTGTTATCAGCAAACAATTTTAATTCTCTGACAAGCATGCCCAGAGAAATTTGCTCCCTTTTCAATTTGCACACATGGAGAGAGATTGTTAGAGAAAGTCATGTGACCTACTGCTTTTGGAATGGCATGAAGTTCAGGAAATTTTATGAATAATTTGGGTGATTTTAGCAAACTTACACAAATTATCGGGTGATTAAGTCCAGAAATAAGGATTGAAAACTTAAGAACCTGGTTAGTTTCCTGAATCATAGAATCTAGAAAGAACTAAGCATTTATACAGCACCTACTGTGTGCCAGGTATTGTTAAATGCATTTGACAAGTACCATCTCATCTGATCTTCACAACAACTTGGTAAGGTTGGTACTATATTATATTATTCTCCTTTTAGAGTAGAGGAAACTAAGGTAAAGAGAGGCTAAATGGCTTTTCCAGACTTTCTTGGGTCCACATGCATTTTGCATACACCAAGACAACTCATGCAAAAGACAGACTAAATAATGAAGTTCTTGCACAAGTCAGAAGTAAGGAAGGTTCTTTATGGTTCTAATTTCTAGTATCTATTTGATAGCCGAGGTTTCATGGAAAGCATTGTGTTCTAATGCAGATGACCAAGTGATGTGCTCATAGTAATGAATGGTCTCCTGCTTGTTAGAGGAACCTTGATAGCCCAAGACAACAATTTCAGTTTCCATCTATAAATCAACCATAGTTGTGCAGTATAGAGCAAATGTGCTAGCATTCTTGACTATTCCCAGCTCAGACTCTATGGGACCTACGAAACCAATACAAAAGTATTTAGCTTCCACAAGTACCACTGCCATCAGAAAATATAACTTGTAAAATGGTGGGTATGATTAGCCAATATTGTAATAATATCATTGTTAGCCCATTTTCACTTATTTCTTCTTAGATAGAATCCCAGAATATTTCCAAAACAGAATTTTTGTTCCTCTCTCTTGTGCTAATACTTGCTTTGTTTTCTGAATTTCTCTTTTAAGTTTCCTTTGGTATTTCTAGAGAGGTATAAGCCTTCTGTTATTTTTCAAACACATGGAAAGTGTTCGGTTTACTCCCATAGAATACATGAAATCTAAAACCAAATCAAGGATGTCTTCCCATCCTTACAGTGCAGCTTGCTTTATACTAGCCTCTTGGGATGCAACCCTATACTTAATCTGGCCAATATAGCTCCAGGTAGCCTAGGTCCATAGGAGGGAATAATTTCAGAATTACAAGTAACTACTCCAATACATACCCAACAAGAAAATCCCTCTGTAGCATATGTGACAAATGGCTTTTAGTTTTTTACATAAAGACCTCTATTTGCTAAAGGGATACCTTTCCAAAAACTCTTTTTATAAAAAGCAAGAATTCATCTACCCAACCATCATTTTACTCTTTAACCCTCTCCCATTTCCATTTAGAAGGGGAAAAGAAGACATAAAGGAAGAAATTAATATTATCTAGTATTGTTAGAATATTCCTGGAAAAAGCTAAGGCATTAGTGAGGACTCCATTTTATGAAGATCTTATGTCATTATGTGCAAAAATGTGAAAGAGAAAAAAAAGATGACAAAGGCAGACAATTATGTTGAAGTTCAGGAAGTAATGCATGTGATTAAAGGTGATCAACTATATGCACTGCATATATATATATATATATATATATATATATATATAGGCACTATATATGTATATATACATATACATATGTAAAAATACACATGCACATATACATACATACATTCAAAAATACATACATATAGGCACTGCAATAATGGGCCCTTATGTGAAACATCTTATTCAAAAGTCATGCTACGTTGAACAGATAAATATGACATGTTTACTGAAAGAACAGACTAAGATGTTATCCTCATATTACATCGTTAACAAAGCAATATCAAGCGACAGAAGAAAGTCCTCAGCACACTGGATGATCCCTTGTTGTCACTTTGTGGGAGGATATGGAGAAGAGCTGCACAAGACACCCAAGAACGTTTGGGTTATCTTCTCCACCACTAGAGCACATGGGATTCACTGGTTCATTGAAATATTAACATGTCAAAGAAATAAAGTTTGTAGATAAGGCCCTGGAAATATCTGTGCATTGTCAGCCCCAGATAGGATGGAGAAAGACACATTATACGTTATAGTTTTTATTTTAAAGGGACTTATGTGTTAAGAAACTCAGTTGCAGAAAAGAACAACATACTAATTCACACATGATGATGATGATGAAGATAAAGATTTATATAGTATTTTAAGATTTGCGAAACACTGTACCTATTATATGCAAGATCCCATGATAGAGTGGTGTGAT
Organism: Phascolarctos cinereus; assembly: GCF_003287225.1. Classification (NCBI taxonomy): domain Eukaryota; kingdom Metazoa; phylum Chordata; class Mammalia; order Diprotodontia; family Phascolarctidae; genus Phascolarctos; species Phascolarctos cinereus. Next base: position 333,360,285 of record NW_027556098.1, read on the forward strand.
TGAGAAAGGAATATTAGACATGGGTCCCTGAATTTAAAGTGAGAAGACCTCGGTTTGAATACTGATTACAACACTTCCTGGCTGTGAGTAAGTTACTTATCCTCTCTGCATCTCAGGTTCCTCCTTTCTAAAATAAGGGGCCTGACCTAGACAATATTTGTGATTTCTTCTAGCTCTATGATCCTCTGATTCTGTATTTCCCATTTCATCTAAATGATCATAATCTAGTTGAGAGGATCACATATGCACTCACATATGAATTTGCAACAATCTAGCATCAATGTATTATATGGAGCAAATTAATATTATAAGAAAGTGCAGCTGTGTGATAGTAGTAGAAAAAAAATGTTCAGATTTGAAGCTATATAATCTGGGTTGAGATTGCAATTCAGTGTGACCTTGGGCAGTTCAATCTACATTTAGAGGTTTCTACCTTCTCTTCTGTAAAAAATAAATTCCTATCCAGCTCTAGAGAGGCTGCTTCCTTCAGTTGGAGGCTCATTTCCTTCAAATCTTTTAGAGTCTGTATCTTGAGAATCAGATAAGAATTTATTTTTGGAATGATCAGGATCAAGGGTACTGGTTCAAATACTGGGAAATTGATATGATGTAGTTCTCCACATTTCTCATCTAGAAGCTTATAAAAGTCATAACTCACTGCTTTGATATCAAAGGTATCATCTCAAAGTGTTTGCTTCCTTCTACAGTTACAGATACCAACGGATCCAGTTCAGCTATACTGCGGTACAAGACAGGAGGATTTCTATTTGGTTCTATTTTTTCTCCTGATTTAGTCCTAAGAGCCCTAGAAATTTTGGAAAAGGTGATGTTGCTGTTGTTTGGTTGTTTATGACTCTCTGTGACCCTATTTGGGGTTTCCTGGCAAAGATGATGGAGTGGCTTGACATTTGCTACTCCAGTTCATTTTATTGATGAGGAAACTAAGGCAAACAGGGTTAAGTGAGTCACCCAGGGTCACACAGCTGATGAGTGTCTGAGGATAGATTTGAACTCAAGAAGACGAGTCTTGACTCCAGGCCTGACACACTATCCAATGTTCCACCTATATCTTTGCATGTGTGCATGTATGTATAGCATGTTATGCAATTTTATAAACTGCTATGTGTAAGACCCTCTGCTACGTGCTGATGATACAAATGCAGCTATGACAGGCTCTAGATTTACACACACACAAACACACACACAGGTGTATGATTCACAGGTTTGAATCCTAGCTCTGCTATAACATACTCTCCATGTACAACTCACTTAATGTGACTCAATTTCCTCATCTATAAAATATGTTGGTTTGATGTGATGATTTCCAAAATCCTTTGAAATTGCAAGATTCTCTGATTCTGTGTTAAATAACTAGGGAAGAGAGAGAATGTGATTAAATGGAAAGTGACCAGTACAGACCATGAGCACTTACAGGTCTTTGGAGAATGTGGAAGATTAATAGCTGACATTTAGAGAGTACTTTGCAACAGTCTGAGAAGGCATCATGGAGGAAGTGGGACTTGGTCAAGGTTCTGAAGGATAGATAGGATTTGCCTGGTGGAGAGGAGGGAGGGAGGGGATTACATGACATTTATCCATCAGCTGTGCTTAAAAAGGCAGACCAGAGCAACAAGAGAGATAGGATTTAACTCCCCACACATTTTTCCACCTAAAGGCTAATCCTCCTTTTTCAGATTACTTTTGCTTTTGAATTTATAGGGATGGGAAACTAGTCCAGTGTTCTAAATCCATTCTCTAAATGTTATCAAGTTGAACCATGCCCGGGCTTCAAGTGAAAAATATTTTTTCCTTCTTTGCTCTCTTCACTTACTTTAAACAAAAAGATGGATGCAATTAGGAAAATATTTTATTTGAGGTAGTTATGTTTGTGGAAACTGGAGAAAAGATGGCTATGACTATTTATGTCTAAATAATAGAAATAAAAACAATAACAAATCACAGGAGATAAAATCACTAGGTTGAGTTTATTATATATATATATATGTGTGTGTGTGTGTGTGTGTGTGGTGTGTGTGTGTGTGTGTGTATATATGCATATAGTTTTCTAAACCTTAACACAATAGATAAATATCAACCATAATACCAAAAATGTCCATGTTAATCAAAAGAAAGAATAAGCACATTAAATATCAGTATCACTGGTGTGGTGCCCAGTACCTCTATTCTTGATGCTAAGGACGCCTAAACCACACTACAGCTTCTTTTTACCCAGCTTAATCTTCCATTACAAATTAACCTCTTCCTATCTTATAGTCTTCTTATGTTTTACTCTGGGCAACTATGTGGCACAGTGCATAGAGAGCCAGGCTTTTAGTAACTCATGATTCATCTTGAGTTCAAATCTGGCCTTAGCCACTTACTAGCTAGGTGACCCTGGGCCAGTCACTTAACCCTATTTGCCTCAGTTCCTCATCTGTAAAATGGGCTGGAGAAGAAAATTACAAATCATTTCAGTATCTACATCAAGAAAACTCCAAATGGGTCATGAAGAGTTGGACATGACTGAAAAACTACTGAACAACGATGTTTTACTCTCCTCCATACACCTAAGATCCAGATAGAATGGCTTACTTGCTGTTTCTTGAACATGACACTATTTCCTGACTCTATGCCTTTGAACTGGTTGTCCCTCATATCTGGAAAATCGTCTGTCCTCACCTTGGCTTCTTAGCTTCTTTCTTGGCTTCCTTAACTGTAAATTCATCTAAAAGTTCATCTTCTGCAGGAGGCCCTTCCCAGTACTCTCCTTTCATCTAGTCCCTATATTCACATCTTAAATGGACCCAGTTACTAAAGTGTTGTCTCTCTCATTAGAATATGATCTTGATGACAGAGATTTTCTCTTTCTTTGTATCCCCAGCACTTAGCACAATGCCAAACAGGTAGGAAGCACTTAACAAATGTTTGGTTAGTAATGCTTTGCTCCAAATATCTACCAGTAAACAGTTCAAGGACTCCCTTGGTCTACCCAGTACTTTCTAAACTGATGATTCAAGGCCCTCCAAAGTCTGGCTCCAATCTCCCTTTCTAGCCTTATCTCACACAACCTACTCATGTTTGCTGGGCTCTATACAGATTATACTACCTGCTTTCCCCCAAATATGTCCCAATCATAGCAAACCCTTTCTGAATCCTGATTTCTAAAAATCCAACACTAAATCTTAAAATTTATATTAACATTTTGATCTTAAACCTTACCTATCCTCCAGATACAGCTTATTTACCTGACCTCCATCAAAATTTCCCTGATTCTAAAAGCCAGAAATGTTCTCTGCAACTTAGGAACTTTCAACAAATGATTGGCATTCATATGAAAGATTCTGTTTTGAATTATAGTTATTTCTCTTCATCCCTTATCTTCCCTGTTATACTGTAAGATCTAATGGAAGTTAGGTAATGCAGTGGATGTTCTTGGACCTGGATTTAGGAAGATCTGAGTTCAAGACATTTCTCTGATATGTAGCTGTATGAACCTGAGGGATAAGTTATTCATCCTCAGTTTCCCCACTTGTTTTGAGGAACAAAGCATATATCATATGTAAAGTGCTTTGCAAACTTCAATGTTCTGTAAAAATGCTACTTATTTTTATTATTATCCATGATGGCAGGAACATCATATTATTTAATATTTGTTCACTGAATTGAAATTGAATTATTAATAACTGCTTTTCTCCTTTTCCATTGCACACTGAATATAATACAGCTTTCTCTCTTTGTCTCTGTCTCTCTTTGTCTCTCTGTATTTCTTTGTCTGTTTCTGTCTCTATTTCTGTCTCTCTGTCTCTGTCCCTCTGTCTGTCTCTCTGTCTCTCTCTCTGTCCCTCTATTTCTCTCTTCTTTCACACAAGCACACATACATACACAGCTATCTTTTCAAGTTTCTGTGCTTTTCCCACTTTCACTGATATTTGATTTCTAGAATATCAAATTGATGACTTCAATCTTTGGATCATCCCCAGTGTGATAGTGTGATCCAATTCAGGGATAAGCCAGACCAGTGTGATCAAATACATTATAAATATTCACTTGTTAATGGGCACTGAACAATGCTGAACCCCACACCAACAGGACTTGTGCTCTTTCAAGAGATGACATCAACTTATTGAAGATGCTTTAGAAATGTCCATGAGGAATAAGACTAATATGATAGAAACATAATTACATCTGTAGACTAAATTTCTTGACTACATCAAGGTCCCAAATGATAAGACATGGAAAAGACCTCATGGGCCATTGAGCTCAGCCCTCACATTAAGTGAGGAAATGGAGATCCAGGAAGTAAAGTCGATTGGCCGGCTTACTTGAAGCCATCATTCTTTCTGCAATGCAGCAAGTCTTACCTAATTGTGGTGCCTCACACACAATACATCATCTTTCTAAGTTTGTAACTTTTCCCTAGCTTTTTGCTGTGCCTGGCATGTTCTCCTCAACTACACTTCCAGGGTTCCTCGGTTTCCTCCAAAAGTCACTTTGAATCCTACATTCTGTGGGAGACCTTTTCCAATCCCCTCTACTACTAGTATCTTTCTTCTGAGATTACCTTTTATTTACACTGTGTATGTCTTGTATGTGCAATTTTTGGCACACTGTCTCTCCCATTAGAATGTACTCTACTGGAGGGCAGGGAACCTGCTTTTGCCTTTCTTTGTATCCCTGTCAATTACCACAGAACCTGGTTCACAATACTTGCTTAATAAGTACTTATGGAGTAACTTACTGATAGATTACACCAAGCAGGTTGTTGAAGGCACTGTCTTGCTTCAGTTTGGAGTTCATCACCACATCAGTCACAGGTCACTGATTTTTTCAGCCACAACAACTAGGACCTATTAAGTCATTAAGGAGTTCTGATATTCAGAGGAAATACCCATACTGATGAAACCACAAGTAATGACTCAGATAGTGAAGAGCATGGGGCTGATGAGGCATGACTTTGACAGAGAACACATATGGTACAAATGCAAATCATTATAAAGTTTTAAGGATTAATAGAGCCGTCATGGACAATTAGGAAAGGGTTAGACCTCAGAGATCATTTAGGCCAGCTCCCTTATTTTACAGGTGAGGAAACTGAAGCCCAGAGACTTCAAGGCCAGGCAACTAATTAGTGACAGTAGGGGTATTGAACTCCATATTTTCTAACTAAGGTTTCAAAAACGTTTTCTTACTATTCTAATGATAATTCATTAATGGAAATTAATGAATGAATAAACCCTTACAAATAATTACCATTGTGTTTTCTGGGTTCTATACTAATGCACTAGTATTAATAGTCATAGGACAGATGGCTATTAATTCTCTTTCTAGGAAGCATCAGTGACAGGCAAATACATAATAATGGGTTACTTGCATTAGATACTCAATTCAGCCAAAAGTCTGTGGGATGGTCATGGAACAGACAGATATGGTGGTCAGAGGGACAGAGAAGGAAAATCAATGGAGAACTTACATATTGGATTCTTGCCTAAAAACCTTATGAAGAGAAGGATTCAGAACACAGTGGTGCAAGCAAAAATTGGGGATGTCAAAGAGGAGTTTGATGAAAAGGAGAAGGGAACAAGGGAAAAGGGGCACAAATAGAGCTAATATTAGGCATTTGTATAGCCTAGGTAAAGTCAGAAAATTCTGTGTCTCTCATTGATAAGAGATGCAAGCACATCATACCTGTTTAAAAGTTAATCTGGATAAAATGAAAGTGACCTTAGTTACATAAATCCTCAAAGAAATGCCTAAAATATAACATCCCATCATTGTCAGATTCATTCTGGAAAAATAGCATTTCACAGCTGTGCTCCCAAATTCTAGGGACTGCATTAAAATTATGTGCATGTCAATACATCAATATTCCAGCAAATCCAGGACTAAAAATGATCTTTTTTTCCTCAATTTTGCAAACATTAATTTGTAAAATTAATGTTAAATGCCTCTCACACTTCCTGTTTCTTTGTCAGCTAGATGTCAATCTATCCTGACTACCTATTGTCTTGACTCTAGAAGATCATGTCATTAAAAGATTATATGGCATGATGTCCAAACCTCTCCCTAGCCTTGTCATGCTTCTCTGAATGAATTACAGCTTTTCATTGTCTTCCCTAAAATGTGGCACCAAGAAGGGAACAAATTATTTCAGATGTATAACCAGGACTGAAGACAATAGAACCATCGTATCCTTTGTTCTAGACAAGGTGCTTCTATTAATATAACTTGAAGTCTTTCTAGGTTCTTTGTTCTGGTTTAAATGATAGTGTTAACTTTCTTCTTTGGTTTTTAAAAGTGTGTATAGAAGGTAAAAGCAGGTGTTGTTTAGGATAGTGGTGTCAAATTCAAATAGAAATAAGGGCCACCAAACAATCCATAATAATGCCATATTGACTTAGAAAATGAGATATTATTATTATCTACCTGTTACTATATTTTTTAATTTATTTTTAAATATTTCCCAATTACATTAGAATCTAATTCTAACCACACTTAGGAGTGTTCCCTGTCTTTGACACTTCTAAGGGTTATACCCTCATCCTGCCCCTGATGGTGATTCTTCTTTATGGGCATAGATGGGGCTACACTGTGGGGTTGATGACCTAAAGTACAAGCTAGCCTGATGTGACACACAGTGTCACACAGTTTTCCATAACAGAAAGATCCCCCGTCCCTGTAAGTAGCATGCCATAGGGTTACATCCCTGTCAGATTTTCCCTAGCCAGTGACTATAAGATCCCCAGAAAATAGTCTAAACCAAGAGACTAACATGCATTTCTACCGAGATCTGTTAATGTCTAACAAATGGATTCTTGATTTTCTTCATTTATATACAATAAGCTGATAGGTTTGGTTTTGTTTTCTCTTATCACTGTATCAGCCAGTAAATTAGTATTTGTACTTGACGTGGCCTATCTCAGTGACATCTGTACTGGACTTAAAAGTCATGAAGGCTAAACTTCAGTCTCTGTTCTTCCTCTAACTTGCTATGTGACCTCGAGCTAATTAGTTACCTATCCTCTCTGAATCCCAGTTTCTTTGTCTGTGTAGTGAGGGGTCTATACTAGTTCTCTGGAGTCCTTTTCAGTGTCAAAATTCTATTATTCCACATTTTAGATTGCTTAAAAATCATACGTGTGTGTGTGTGTGTGCATGAATAATATATATACACATACATATGCAGCTAGACTATTATATAGATATATATGGACATATTCTATAAAATGAAATGGCATAAAAAGACATAGCAACAAATCATAGCATATAGCATAATGTGGCATAACATGGCATGACATCACATACCAATGGCAAGTGACACCATGACATGCTACTCCATGCCATGCCACGCCACCATGACATAGTTTGATATAACATAACATACACAACAGAACACAACATAAAAGAACACAGCATATATTGTCTTAAATAGCTGGTGTCACTATCATAGGTGGAGAAATTTCCTCTACTAAAACAAATCAGCAACCATTCTGCAACTTACAAAGAGTTACATAAGTGACTTTCCCAGGATTAGCATCCAGTAAGTCAGTATCAGAGATATAAATTGAATTCAGGTCTTTCTTATCCCAGGCCAGCTATCTATCTAGACTTGCCTCTGCTGTGTTATGTTATGTTATGTTATGTTATGTTATGTTATGTTATGTTATGTTATGTTATGTTATATAATGTTATGTTATGTTATGTTATGTTATGTTATGTTATGTTATGTTATGTTATGTTATGTTATGTTATGTTATGTTATATTGTGTTGTGTTGCTTTGTTTTGTTGTGCTGTGTTGCATTGTCTTATGCTTTCATGTGATGTCATGCTCTGTATCCTAATTAGCAGATTACATACCCTTCCTGAATTAATGCCCACAAAATACTTTCCACAAATAGTACTAATGTTACTTGATGGGTATAATGGGTAATTTACCAGAAAAAAAAAACACAGAAATTGAGGATTTCTAACACCATTTTGACTATAACACCATATATGAGGATTGTCACAGATCCCTAGGGACTCACTCATGTGGGTCAGCCACAATCTCTTTCAGAAAAGACTTTAATTGCTGTCTTCATGTAGTCATAATTCCGTCTCCCTCAGCAAAGAAGTTGTTTCATTAACGTTGGCCAATCAATAAATAGCCACTGTGGGTCCAGTATGTAGAAGTGCCTTAAAGGATGTTATTAGAGATGTTTCTGAGTAGAAAAGAAAATGGGAAGATCCTTCACTGAGACTGAGGGATAACCGATGGACAGCCTCCTTGACACTCATGTACTGTCAACAAATCTAGGGGAAATCTTCTGGCATGTTGGATGAAACAAATCCTTAGGAGATATTTTTAGAGGATATGGACAAGATTAGCACAGAATAAACAGGTATAGATGGCTTATGAGAAGAGAGAAGAGAGTACCTATGTCAATGAGGTCACAAACTCATTGAAGCATGAAGGCTAACATATACAAGGCACTGGGATAGCTGCTATAAGGGATGTAAAAATGACTGATATAATCCCTACTGGCTCTTTAAGAGTTTGTAAACTTTTGGTGATGATATGTAAATATGAAAATAAATAACAGTAAGGACAGCATATGGTTCAACAAATATTCCTATGTAGCAATACCTGATTAACCTCCAAAAACATAGTTTTGATCACATAATGCAATTATTCAAATATCTTCAATGGCTCCCTATGGATTAAAATCTAGTTTTCTTAGCAAAACTCTCAAAAATCTCCACAATCTGGTGTCGATCTTTTTAGGAAACTGTCATTGTATAGGGAAAGAGCATCAAACTTAGAAGGAGGGAATCTAGACTTTAATTCTAGTTCTAACACTCATCTTCTATATGACCAAAGGAAGTCACTTCGACTCTGTGATCTTCAATTGCCTTATCTTTCAAGTGGAATAATAATGGCACCTAATTCACTAGATTGTTATGACAAAGGGTCTTTGAAAACTTAAACCTCTATAGAAATATGAGTTATTACAGTGTTTTCAGTTTTATCTTTTAATTCTACTCCCTCTCCCAGAAATATGTATGTAATATATACATATACACATACACATACACATACACACACACACACACACACACGTCAATGCTCTAGGCAAATTGGAATTAGACAATTCACCACGCACATGCCCGGTGATCCCCTGCCCAGCTCTACCTTCGGAAAACCTTTCCATTCAAAATCCAGCTCAAATATAATATTATCTTTTCCAGGAAGCTTTCTCTGATCCTCCCATTTGGTAATGATCTTTCTTTCCACAGACCACACAGAATTTTATCTATACCCACCTTGTGCACCTATTATATTCTGGGTTGTTTCATAGGGGTAAAGTTTTAAGAGTTAAGCGGACCTCAGAAATCATTGAGTTCAAAACATCATTTTACAGATGAGGAATTGTAACTGAGAGGATGAGTGATTTGCTCAATGTCACACAGGTAATAAGGAGCATATTTGGGATTCAAACAGAGACTAATTCCAAATATTACCTGTGGGCAAGATTGTCTCATTTATTAATTTAGAGGATCGTTGAGGGATAGACCATATTTTTTTTTTATATTTCTCCTGTACAGGATTTGGAGTCAGATGACAAAGATGTAAAGTCTGTGTCTGCCTTTTCTGTGACCTTGACCTAATCTCTTTGGACTTCAGTTTCTTCATCTATAAAATGAGGTGGGTAGACAAGATGACTTCTAAGGTCCATTTCAGCTCTAAATCTTTGATAGTGTTATTCCCCCAGTGCCTACTATGGTGTATTCACACACATACAAGCACACACACACACACACACACACATACACTATGAGATAGGATACGATTTGTGGGTACCAGAGAGGAAATTCCTCTATAAGCATAAGTCATCACTTTCTCCAAAATTTATGTTCTCAGAGAGCTGCAAACAATACTGAAATACTAAGTGACTGCTATGGGGTCATAGAGCTAGTGTATTTACAAGACACAATGCTCAAACCCAGGTTTTCCAGGCTTTTAGGCCATCTTTTTATCTGCTTTACCTCAGTGTGCCTCTCATATGTATGTTGAAACACTGATTAGATGCTAGACTGTAGCTATGTTATAAAGCAAAGCACAGCTGAATAATCTCAGGGGATATGAAATATTTGCAAATGATACTTATGTATTTCTTTACATTGAGTATTAGAATACAGCCCTCATTCATCCAGGGATATCAAACATTTATGTCTTTAACATTGTACTCCAATTATAATTTTAAAATCTCTTTCTCTTGTGAATTGTCAAACTGGTACAAGTATTTGTCCTGTTTTTTTGTTTTTGTTTTTGTTTTTGTTTTTGTTTTGTTTTTGTTTTTTTGGCCAAAGAATAGGACAGAGGAAAACACAATTCTCCTTTCTAGAGGAAGCAGCTCTATCCTTGGTCCAAAGCGCTAAATGAAAATGTACCAATGATGAGAAAAATCTGTGTAGTCCTAACCCACAATGACTCTGTGTGTATGTGTGTGTCTATGTGTAAGACGTGCTGAAAGTGTCAAATGCATTTCTTTTGATTTCCTAAGCAAATGCTAACCAGATTATTGGCCATCAGAGCTTTTTATGCGTTAGCCTGAAGGCCAGGGTAGGGGAGAGGAGTTGAATATGTTTTCCTGTGAACTTGACATTCATTTATCTCTTAAAATGATGACCTTCATATATCCATAAGCTATATACGGCCTTTGATTTCAGTTCCTACAAGTGACCCCTGCTGTTTTCTTGCAAGTTTCCTTCTTAACATCTGCCAAAATAAGCTACCGTCATTTCTAGGTGTCTCATCTCAAAAGGTGCCAACATCCCTAAGGGAAATAACATCCACAAGCTTATGGGTAATAATTGAGACATATATCAATCAGAGTTAAATGTTATCTCATTCTCTCTGACAATGCCTTAGATCAAGGAATAATTTTCATTTCACGATACAAATGATTCCTTTCCTTCCTACTCTGTTGGGAGAAGAATAGTGTAGGGAGGCTGATTATTTATGAGTCAAAGAACCAGATACTATATTAAAATCAAATTTTCAAATGCTCCCCATGTTCTTGAAATACTCTCGCCTCCTTGAATGATTGCCAGGGCCCTAAACTGATTTATAAGCAAAGATGAGTTTTTAATGATGATCTTCAATTCCCAAATCGAGCTGTCATTTAGGGGCCTGAACAAATTATTCATTTACCCTGTAAAGGAGTTAAATAATATTTTATCACATAACACTGAAGCTTCAAAAGTCCACCCTGCCTTCCCTTCTGTAATTCTGAAAATTCCAAACATTACATTTTCAAAGAAAATTACAAAAATACCTCATTTTCTATTTCATTTATCAGTCAGTGAATATGTATTTAAGAGCCTACTGTGTTTCAGGTACTCTGTTAAACTCCAGGGATGCCAAGCAAAGCAAAAGACAGTCCCTGCCCTCAAGGAGCTTACATGAGAGAAACAATATGCAGATGAATATGCACAAACAAGTCATATACAAGATAAACTGGAAATAATTAACAGAGAGAAGGCACTGGAATTCAAAGGGGTTGGGGAAAGTTTCCTGTATAAGGGAGATTTTAGATGGAACTTGAAAGAAGCCAGGGAAGCCAGGAAACTGTGCTTTGTTTGTTACGTGGTCCTAGAATAGGGAAATGAGGGAAAGGGACAGGCAACTGGACCAGGCTTTCATGAGTTTGTGAACTTGGGATGCTCACATATCAGTGCTGGTTGACAACTGTTAGGTATTTCAGAAACTCAGAATGAGAATTGGGAAAGATGGAGGGAGCAGGATTTTTAATAGGTTTTGCAGCCACCTGTTTGGGATAGAAGCATGAAGCCATGGAGGCAGAGTCATGGACAAGATGGTCCACTTAGTTTCATATCATCTTGGTTCCGTGAGTCTCAATTAGTAATTGTTTTAACACTAATCATGACCATAGTCATCAGGAGAGCAGTGAGCTGTACTTAAGACCAAAGCAAAATCCTTCCTTGTGCTTTAGCTCTGGAAATAATTACCAGGCAGAGCTGCCAGCAGGGTGTCACATTAGCTCTTCAAATACATGCCCTCTTTACCACATTGGAAAGTCAATCTTCTGCTTTGGCCTTTCTATAGATATTCATTTGGTCAATTACTCTCAGTGGACACCATCCGTGGACTTTTATATTCTCCAGATAAAAATATTTAAATTACTTAACATTTTTTTCTCATTTAAAGGCCTTTTTCTATAAAAAGTATACCAACTCAGATATTAGCAAGTTATTGTACATACACAGGTATGAATGGATATGGATTTTGAAGGAGATAGCATGATTTAGTGGATAGAGAATTGGCCTTAGATAGAAAGTACTTGGTTGCAATCTTCTCTCAGATAGTTGTTAGCTGTATGGCCCTGTGTGTATTACTTAAGTCTCTGAGTGTCAATTTTCCTTCTTAAAAATGAAAAGATTGATGGTGCAGTGGATAGAGCCCCAGCCCTGGGATGAAGAGGATGTGAGTTCAAATCTGGCCTCAGACACATAACACTTACTAGCTGTGTGACCTTGGGCAAGTCACTGAACACCATTGCCTAGGCAGAAAAAAAAATTAAAAGATTGGATTTCATGACGTTTGAGGTCTTTTCTATTCTTTCTGTATCTCTCTGTCTGTCTCTGTCTCTTTTTCTTTCTCCCTGGAAAGAAATTTGAATTATACTGCCATTTTGGCCTCTTAAATCATCACAGATCTTGATAATATATATTTAAATTACATAAAGATACAGAGGTCTTTGTTTGTTAACAATTAACTTAAAGACATTCCCTTTGCTAATGCTAATTGGCTTATTAATGTCCCAATATCATCCTTCCTATAGGTATCAATATCAGTTCTGATGAAAGAAGGAAAGAGACCTAATATTATTGGACCCCAAGTATCCTTTTATACTGCTTCCTTCTTTTTAAAAGAAACAGTTTGCTATTTAGTCAGATATAGTCTAGTACAGCACTAATTCTTTTAAAGTTATAGAGATGAAAATATGGATATTTTCATGGAAAGTTATTTTCCTGAAAATATCATCCCTGGTAATAAGCATCTTTTTAATTGTAGATATAAGCAGTATCATCAAAGTCTTATTTTATTTGTGGTACAAAAGGCCCGTGTGATTCTTTTTCATTTAACCTCCTAGGAACTCTTTGATGAAAATTGCTGTGATAAATAGAAGCTTGATGATTATATAGCCATATGTACTGAAATATTGTGGAATAAATTTGGTAAATCTGCAAAGCCTGTAAGTACCAAAAGCTCCTATAAACAGATTAAGATATATTACCAAGGTTGATGTGCATGTGTATGAAATGATATAAAATACATCTTCAAATACACACACACACACACACACACACACACACATATATATATATATATATGAATATCCATACATACTTATACATATAACTGCAAAATACTTTGTAAACCTGAAAGTGATCTATGATGTTAGCTTTGCTCATCGTATAATCATGATAATCATAATTTGTATTAGCATTATCAGTAATAATATTAGTAGTTGAAGGACAAATTCTTCCTGACAATTTGAGCTTCCCCCATTTCTGCTGATGACACCAGCATCCTTCCTAGCCAGGCCTAGAGCCTTGAAGCCTTTGGCTCTCCCAGCTCCCTTAATCTCCCATCTAATCAGTTGCTAAGTCTTGTTGATCCTACCTCCACATCTCTTACATATCCACCCCCTTCTCTCGACTTATGTAATCTTTGTGGCCTCTCATTAGACAACTCCAATAGCTCCCTAGTTGTTCTTTTTGCCTCTGGCATCTTACCCTTTATTCTAGCCTCCATACTGCTGACAAACTGATATTCCTAAAGCAAAATTTTGATTATGTTACTTTCTATACTCCACTGAAAGATGTTTAGTGTTTGTTTCCCTATTGCCTTTAGTGCAAAAATACAGATCTATACTTGGAATTTAAAGTTCATCCCATTCTCCTAGCAAACTTTTGAATCTTAGATTTTATCAGTTGCCTTCATAAAATCCCATCTGGGCAATATTCTTCATAGCACTTTAAAGCTCCATATTTTTGCATGCATTCCTTGTTATTTGAATATTCCATGTTAAATAAATCTCAACTGTATGAAATAATACAGAATTAATTATACAAGTAACTATGACCATGTTAATGTTCGAACATAGAATCTTTGAATGAAAAAAAAATGTAAATCTATGAGGCATTTGGGAAATTACCTAAGTGTTTATTTTACAGATAAGGAGACTGAATTTTATTTTACAGATTTATTTTATATATTTATATTATATTACAAAACTTATTTTACAGATAAGGAAACTGAAGCACAGAATCTTTAAATGACTTATCCAAAGTCATGCATCTAGTTAGTGGCAGAGGTGAGACAAGAAAAGAAAAAGACAGGTTGGCATGAGTCTAGAGGACTAAAAATGAATCATGCTTCCTACACCCTGCTAAAGAGGTGATAGACCTAAAATCCAGAATGAGACAGACATTTTTAGATGTGGCCAATGTGGAAATGTATTTTTTAGACAAAATGTTCATAAATAAATAAATTAATCAACTATTTAAAAGAGCATTTTGTGAATGGGAATAAAGGACATGACATTTGTAGTCAAGCACTTGAAGGAATGTCATGTGGAAGAACCTTTCTGCTTGGTCACAGAAAACAGGACAAAGACCAATGTGTATAAGTTGCAAAGAATCAAATTAGTCTTTATGTTAGGGGAAAAAAAAAACCTGACAATCAGCACGGTTCAAAAGTGGAATGGGTTGCATATTTCCCATTCTTGCAATGGTGAATGATCATTTTGTTAGGTATGATTTAGTAGAGACATTTTTTGTTGGTGCAAATTGGATTAGCTTGCCTATTGAGGTCCCTCTAGCTCATGTTCTGAGTGGTTCTCTATAAAGAGTCCAAGTACGATGTTCAAAACAACTTGTATTCTGGCCTCGACTAAAACTAGACAATAAAGGACTAAACTGCTTCTTTTAGGAAAATAGGTTCACTATCAGCATAAATTCACTCAAAATCAAGGTTTCTTACTCTGAGCCTCATGAACTTTGCACTTTGATTGGATCTTGGATATTGTTGTGCTTCAGACATGTCAGACGTTTTCGTGACTCTGTATGGGGTTTTCTTGGCAAAGATACTGAAGTGGTTTGCCGTTTTCTTCTCTAGTGGATTAAAGTGAACAGAAGTTAAGTGACTTGCCCAGGGTCACACAGCTAGTGAGTGTCTGAAGCCAGATTTGAACTCAGGTCTTCCTGACTCCAGGCCCAGCACTCTATCCACTGAGCCAATTAGCTGCCTCCATCCATTTTGGATATATTATCTATATCTGTACATGATGTCTCCCCTGTTAGAATAGAAGCTCTTTGAAGGAAAACGCGATTCACCTTTTGTCTTTGTATCCTTAGAATGTAGCACAGTGCCTTGCACATATGTGAACTTAAAAATGCTTGTTGACTGACTGATTGCTTAATCACTTGCCCCCAGGACACATAGCTAGAAAGTGTCTCAAATGGAATTGAAATGCAGATTTTCTGACTGGTCAATCACCATTCTCTCTACTATACCATATTTAACCCTTCTGATCCTCAGGATTCTCATTTGTAAAAAGGGAATAATAGTAATATTAATACCTGCAGTATCAGACATGATCAGACATGTAATTTTTTTTATTTTTAACAAAATTATTTACATTTTAGTGAGATAGAGTCACATAGTACGTAAATATGGATAAGACAAGGAAACTCGGGAGATGAACGCTACCAACTAACAGGCAGGGCCATAGAATTCTTTATTCAGGAAAAGTGAATAGAGAAATCTTTGGGTCAGCATCATAACCTAGTAAAGTGGGTCCTAGTTTATATAGGCTGTGAAACTTCCATTTGAATTCTGTTTATCAGCTCAATCCTGTTAAGATTAAAACCTATTCTCACAAGGCTACCTTAGAAAGTAGGTATTTATTCTCTTGAGATCCCCAACAAAAGTTATCCGAAGTGTAAAAAGTGTTTTTAACATATGCTGTAGAATGTAGTCGAACAATTTTCTAAAAGGTTAAAAAAAAAGGAAAATACAGCATGTTGTTCTAAATATAGGCTTATACTTTTGCCTAAAAACCTATCTTGAACAAAACCTATAATCACATTTTAGTAAGAAAATGATAATGAAATTTATGAAGATGAAGAAAGCTAGATAATGAAAATGAATAAAACATCTAGATTTGAATTGAAAGAAATTTATTCTTTAAAATCCTTTCAGAGTATTTTTTCTTTGTGAGGTAGAGAATGGTTCATGGTAATTTTGTATAATTATTTTTCAGTGTATACTTACATGATTTTTCCTTTAGAAGATATCTCATTTTAAGGGTACAGTCTTCATTTAAGAGGGCACTATACGCAGAACCCAATGAAATGACATGCACATAAAATAATAGAATAGGTATACAATAGCAATATCCTGACACATTTCTTTGGGTCAATGGAAGTTAAATGAAAACACACACACACATGCCCCCAAATATATAAAAGTGAAAAGCAGAAGAAATGCTCTTGAAGGTCAACCTAAAAAATCCATTTAGTGCTTTTTAGATATTTTAAAATAAAATGTAATTATTTATTTTATTTTATTTTAAATTTATTAAACTAAATTATTAAATTAATTTTAGAATAAAATGTCATTTAACAAAATAATTGATCATAGAGACTCTAAGTAATATGTTTCTGGATATTAATACTAGAAGTAAATGCAGATTGTATTATTTATCTCTTTCCATTTAAGTGTAATAGAGTCATTCTCCAAAAGGACTACACTTTCTACATGGCTGTTGCCCTAGGACTCCATTTCTTGCTATGTTCTGTGTCTACAGCACAAGGCAATTTCATCTTAACAACTAGCTTTGTGTCTTGAAGAGGCAACTAAGTAGAAGGGGCAGCTACATGGAGGAGAGATGGTGGCATCATTGTCTAGAAATGTAGGAATTCCTGAGATGTAAGTGTGGAGGGCAGAGAGGGAGGGAGGGAGGGATGGAGGGAGAGAGAGAGACAAAAAGAGAGAGAGAGAGAGAGAGAGAGAGAGAGAGAGAGAGAGAGAGAGAGAGAGGGAGGGAGGGAGGGAGGGAGGGAGGGAGGGAAGGAGGGTGAGATAGAGAAGGAACAGCAGCAGCAGCAGCAAGAACAATTAGGCTGAATGAAGTAAAATGAAATTCAAAAAGGAAAATGTAAATTCTGTCTGGGCACAAAAAATAATCAACTTCACTAATGCAATATGGAGGAGGTATGGTTATATAGTGGTTATTCTGGGAAAAACAACGACAGCAACAACAACAACAGTACCAAACAATCCATTGGGATTTTTCACAGCCTGCAAACTAAACATGAGACCGTGTTGCATGTCCACCATCAAAAGCTCGTGTGTAAGTGGCATCGCTTCTAGGAATAGGAAGTTGATATTCTCACTGTCCTTTGCCCTCACCATCCTTCTTCTGGAGCACTGTGCTCAGTTTTGGGTGCCATAATTTAAGGATGATGTTTGTAAATTAGAGATTTTCCAGCAGAAGACAACTAGGGTGATGAAGAGCCTTGAGTTCATATCATATGAGGACTATTTGGAGGAACTGGGAATATTTAGCCTGGAGAAAAGAAGATTCAATGCGGACATGATAGCTCTTTAAGGTTTTGAAAGGCTGTCATGTGGAAGAGGGCATTAGATTAATTCTATTTGTCCCCAGATGGCTGGATCAGGAGCAATGAATGGCAGTTACAATTTAGCTTCAATATCAGGGGAAAATTCCTATTAATTAGAGTGGAATGGGCTGCTTTGATATGTTCCTCCTTTTTGGTAGTCTTAAAGCAGAGGCTGGATTACCATTTGTTTGGTATATTATTGTAGGGGTTTGGCTAGATGGCCACTGAGGTCTTTTCTAGCTCTTAAATTCTGTGATTCTGTAATTCCCTTTATCAGAAAAGCCAAGGCTAGAAAATCCACACGTAGGTAGTACAAATTTATTAAGCACCTATATGTGCCAAATATAGTGTTAAGTTTTCAGATACAAAAAGAGGCAAAAGACAGTCCTTGTGTGCAAGGAGCCCACGATCTAACTGAGATGACTACAAGTAAAGAAATATATACAAGCAATCCATATACTAGATAAGTAACAAAAAATTCACAAAGAGAAGGCTCTAGAATTAAGAGGGATTGGGAAAGATTTTCTATAGAAGATTTTAGTTTGGACTTTAAGGAAGCCAAGTGGTAGAGAAAAGGAGGGAGAACCATTCTAGGGCTAGATTATGAAACTTTGAATGCCAGACAGAGGATTTTATATTTAATCCTGGAGGTGATAGGGAGCCACTGGAGTTACTGTGCAGGAGGAGGATGGTGTGGTCTTAGGAAAATCACATTGGTGGCTGAATAGAGGAAGGATTGGGGTTGGGGGGAGACTTGAAGCAGGTAGCCCCACCAGAAATGGCAATACGACTTAGAACAAAATTATTTGATAAAACCAAAGATAAGCATCACTTAGAGAGCAATGAAAAGGTGCAATGTTACATTTGCACAGTTTATAGCGTATAACCAATAAGAAACACCTAAAAAGAACAGGATGGAAGGATATCTTCAAAGACTTGTATGAAAGAAAAAAAATGGCTCAGTCACATGACAAGAACAAAGGATAATAAGCAGATGGCCATGGTGTCCTAATGACACCTTTGAAATATCTGGAAATGTAAGGAAGGCCTTTCCCTTCCTTATTACAGCAGACTTTTCAAGGGTCCAAGTGTGAGGTGATGAGAGAGTGCACTAGGGTGGTGGCAGTATCAGAAATGAGAAAAGGGAATATCCAAGGGATGGTGCAAAGATGAAATTGATTGGCCTAGGCAACAGATTGGACATGGTGGGGTAAGAGATAATGAGGAGTTGAGGATGACACCTAAGTTGCAAGCCTGGGGTCTGTAAGGATGGTGGTACCTTCAGGAGTAATAAGGAAGTTTTTTTGAGGGGTAGAAAGAAAGACAATGATTTTAATTTTGGACATGTTGAGTATAATATGTCTACTAGACATCCAGTTTGAGGTTTATGAATAGCAATTGGAGATGTGAGGGTGGAGGTCAGCAAAGAAATTGGGGCAAGTTAGGTAGATTTGAGAATTGTTATTATAATCAAAGTGGTTTAAGATAACTGAAAGTATAAATTCATTATTAATTGAGAAAAGATCTATTATTTATACATAAGAATAGACTTATTCTAAGGAAATACAATGCTACTTTATCAATCTATTGGGGCTTTAATCCAAGAAGCTTGGATTCTATTAAGAAATTCCTAATTTTATAATGTGCTCTAGGGCACTCTATTCCTCAATTTTCCTTTTGTAAAATGGGAGTAGTATATGTTATGAATGTATTCACAACAAAGCAGAAAGGGATATAACACCAAACAATAAAAGCAGCAAATATTTTAAGTCAGACATTCTGGAAAAAGTGCCACATCAATACAAAATACCATTGTTATTTACATTTATGGCTCAATTTAATCAGCCTTAGCTCCATAAAAAAACATTCTTTTTCCTGCTAGTAAAGGCTATTCCTGCAAATAATGTTTATTTTTCTCTGGAGAAGAAAAGAGAATTGAGAGATTTACTGTGCCCTAGAATAGAAAATACAACATGAATTTAATCACCATCTCTCTGATTTCTTAAAATGAATTAGTATTCCTTTAAGTACAGCCCTTATCAGTAGAAATTTAAATTTTCTCATGGGTGTGCAAGTGCTCATGTATATTTTTTTCTGGCCTCGGTTCACTCAGAAATTACTAGGGGATTTCTCCTTCTCCAGTTCATCAGAGAAGTTAAGAAATATCCTCTCTTTCTTAGGATCCTAGGATCATTGGAAGGGAACTTAGAAATCATTTAGTTTATCCATCCTCATTTTATGGATGAGAAAACCAAGGTCTAGAGAGAAGCCACATGCCATTTGGATTTATCTAAGAAAAATTTTCAATAAAATACCAAGAAACAAAACAATAAAGCAAAAATAAAAACAAAAACAAAAACAAAAACAAAATTCCTCCAAGCCACATGGTCTAAGCTTGTAGCAGTTGACATACTTGCATTTCCACTATGTTCATTCATCAACATATTAGAATCTCTACAATGAAATCATCACTAATGAAAACAAGAGGTAACATATTGTTTTGAGGACATTGCTGGAATTTGAGTCATGAAGACGTGTTCAAATCCTGTGCGTAATACTTACTTAGCTGTGGGACCATGAGCATGTCACATCAGTTCTCTGAGCCAGTTTCCTCACTTCTCAAACATGGATGATAGTATTTACTACACAGGGTTGTAAGGATCAACTGAGATGATATTTGTAAAGCACTAATTAAATGTCAGTTATTATTGCACTTGCCTTACAGAACTACCAGATCGGTTGCTTATCCACACCTCCTTTTAGCAAGAGCACTTTGACATCCCTTTCCCTGCTGCAAACTTGCCTGCAACTGTGTCCTTGTAGCCAATTTGGCTTTTACTCAGGGGATACATAAAGCCCCAGGTGGCTCAGCATCTTTACCTTTCCTGCTAATCTCCCTCCTATCTTGCATCCTGAATCTAGTTACTACTAGACACATGCCTTTCCACCGCAATTGAGCCCTAAAACGTGTGCTGTTCTCCCTGTACTTTGCCCATATATCAGTTCTTTTCCTGATTACCAAACCTCAGATGCCAGTTTCTCTGGAGAAAGTCTAAGACAACTCTCCCAGAGTCTGGGGGCACTTTCCTGAAGTGCATTTCCTGGGTAACTGACTCCCTACCTTCCTTGGCCACTTCTCATACTTACCACTCTACTCATTTGATACTGTGCTCTACCTGCTGCTGACACACTTATCAGCCGCCTATCTCTGGGCACAGCTGATCCTGGCCACCCGCCTACCTGTATTCTGATCTATTGCCTTCCACCAAATAGCTGCATTGTCCTTCAGCTGGCAGAGGACCAGACATCATCCTGCAACTTGTTGCTGGGACTTGCTTAGATTTCCTGCTCAGCCCTAGCTCATCTATCTCCCAAGATTTCTAGGTCACAGCCATCCCTAGTCTGTCACATACTGCCATCCACAAAGCTGTAATTGTTGAATATTTATAGGCAGAAAGATGGCATGGTGGACTCTGAGTCAGGATCCAAGTTCAACTCTTGCCTCAGATGCTTATTAATTATATGACCAAAGGGCAAGTCAATTACTCACTCTCAGCTCAGTTTCCTCATCTGCAAAATGGGATAATAATAGGATCTAGCTCACAGGATTATTGGGAGGAACAAATGAGATAGCATATGTAAAGTGCTATATAAATTATACTTCTATGGTTCATAAAATTAGATCTGGAAAGGGAATTTGGAAAGCATTTCATTCAGTGTTTTTTCCTATCATCCCTTTGTCAGCTAATGAAATTTTTGGACACCTCAGAATTACTTTTATAATGCTTATAATAAAAATAAGAGGATTGTAAAGGAAACCAATAATATTGAAATACATGTATCATCTATCTACATACACACTTAACATACACATATATGTATATGTGCATACATATGTGATGTATATATGTGTATATACACATGTGGATACACACATTGTGTTGTGTGTTTATATGTAGATAGATAGATAGATAGATAGATAGATAGATAGATAGATAGATCCAAGTTCACAGACTCTAGGTTAATAACCCCTGATTTGATTCAACTTCCTCATTTTGAAAATGAGGGAACAGATCCTGAATTAATAGTCCAAGGTCATACAAGCAACAGAATTGGATTTTGAACCCAGGCCTCAAATTCTGTTTTCTTTCCACAATGCTGTATTTTCAAGTGAAATTGCTATTTACTATATTGAAAACTTGAAAAATGTTTCTTTTTTAGAGAAAAATAATAAATGAAGTTAGAAAAGAAAACAACTTTCTAGAAGTGATTATGGAATTTGAAATGCCAAGGGGATGAGCATTATTCATGAAAGATTGGAATGAAAAAAAATTACTCTCCACCCCAGCTTCTTTAGGTGTGTAGCAACATTTAATAGCATGTTTATAAACCAACTTCTTCTCAAGCATGAGCAGAATAACTTTGGCCTTTCCTAGACTTTCCAAGAGAAAAAAGAATATTTAACAGTGCTGTGTAGAAATACAAGTGAGTTGAGATGTCCATTCCCTGTATTTTATAGAAAAGACTTTACTATTTAAGTATTTTTACTGCTAATAAAGACAAGTAAAAAGCAGTAGTAGGATGTCTGGGGCAATGCCTGACTCAGGCCAGATTAGTGATCAGGCTTGGGATTTGAATGAAATGTTCTTGGACCATCTGACATTGAACTAGTTTTACTTAACAACAGCATGAAAAGCATATTTAGCAAGGATACTACCTTGATTCAGATGAGTACAGCTCCCTGACTACCCCATTTCTAATAGTAGCTGCCAGTCAGCAAAATATGTCAAATCTAAGGAGCCTTTGGCTTCACCACACTGGACTTTTATACAAAAATGACCAGGAAGTAAATTTTACAGCATAAGCCTTAGTTTTAGAGTCCAATTAAGTCTTTTTCAACTTGTTTTAAATTTTATTTTTAATTTGTGGAATAAAACAAGCATTTCCACAATATAGTTTAAGAGGAAAGATGATTGCACATGAAACTATAAATCTACTATGCACAACTTGGTATTCTTTTCAAGTATGCAACAAAATTATCATGTAATTTTAATTTTTTTTTTCTTTTTAACTTTTCTCCCCCTCACCACAAAGATGGCCACCATTATACACAAAAAAGTGTGTGTGTGTGTGTGTGTGTGTGTGTGTCTATAATTGTTCTATGCATCTGTTTATCAGTTTCTTTTTTGGATGCAGAGAGTGCCTTTTTTCACATGGCCTTTATAGTTAATTTGAGTATTGAGAACTGTTTTTTATTGATTTTTAGGGGAGAAACAAAGTCTAGACTTTGAAGGAGAGGCCTCAATACATGTTGCTCCTACCACAAAGGACATTTCCCCATGCTCTGATTTCTCAGAAATACTTTTTGCTTTTCAATATGTTAATTTAAATAGTATAATGGTGACTGTCTATAAAACATGGTGGAGTCTGCATTTGTCATGGAATGTCCAATTCATTTAATTTTCTAATTATATGACAATATTTTAGAAAAATATTCTATAGAGATTCTATAACTTTTGAGAGATAAATGGAAGAGGTGAGCCTTTAAATTAAGTGATTGTACTGTTCCTTTCACCCCAAACCTACTCCTTCACTATTCTTGCTTGAAAGGATCAACAGTTTCATCCTTTTAACTGATACTTCTTCATAAGCATTACCATTCGCCTAAGTCTCTTATCTAAACTTTTTTGCTTTTTTTCATTTTGTCAATCTCATTTTTTCTTTTCTTTTTTTTTTTTTTTTGCTTTTTGGTGAAGCAGTCAGGGTTAAGTGACTTGCCCAGGGTCACACAGCTTCTAAGTAAGTGTCAAGTATCTGAGGCTGGATTTGAACTCAGATCTTCCTGACTCCAAGGCCATAGCTCGATCCACTGTGCCACCTAGCTGCCCTTTCATTTTCGTTCATGGTTTCAATTTTTGGTGTTACTTGAGTGTTTACCAAACATATCTCTAGCTAAAACTCTCTTCTGATTTCCAGTACAAAATTTCCAACTGCCTACTGGATATCTCCTCCAGAAAGTCCCATTCACCTCATGAATATAGCATACAACTGTATAGTGTTATAGATAGGAAAATGGTGCTGGTATCTGGAAGCCCTGGGTTAAAATCTAACCCTTAGACACCTACTAACTGTGTGAATTTGAGTACTTAAATTCTTTGGGTTTCAGTTTTCTGTTCTCTAGGTCTCAGTTTCCTTGTCTGTAAAATGAAGGCCTTGGCTTGGAAGGTTCCTTCTAAATCTAAATCAATGTTAGTCTATAGCACCATAGATAAAGCAGGTAAGGGTCTTAAAGGCCTTTAAGTCCAACCTCTTGATTTCATGCTTGAGGAAACTGAGTCCCAAGAAGTTGAATGGTTTATTCAAGTTCATTCAGATAGTAAGCATCAGAGTCAGAAGATGAATCCTGGTATTCTGACTTCAAATCCCATCAGTCTTTCCACTTTACTACATAGTACTCATCTATTCTCCAAAACCTGCCTTTCCACCTTGCTCCTCCTTTTCTGTTGATCTCATCGCTGTCCCAGTCAATTGATCAAGGATCTTTGATTCCGTTAGTGGGAATTCACTCTACCAATGAAGATGAAAATCTTTCCATAACTCAGAAGATAATCTTAGAGAGTTACCTGAGGTTCAGAAAAGTTGAGTGACTTTTCTGTGGTCATACAACTATCATCAGAGATGGGATTTCAGCCCAGAGCATCCTGACTCTAAGTGTAGAATTTTACCCAAAACTCCATATTGCTTCCCCCCCCCCAATCTCTCTAGGGTCAAAACTTGAGAGTCACAATTTACTCTTAGCATTTATTATGTACTGCCTTATATTGAAGAATCATCATGGTACTACTGAACCATGAGAGTATTAAACCTCTCTGGAGAATTTGTTTTAAATTCTATCTCCAACACTTTACTACTGTGGGTGAAAAGCCGTTTAACCTCCCAAACTCTCAGTTTGCACATCTATAAAATGGATTAAAATATTCATACTACCTATTTCGTTAGATTGAGTGGAGAAAGAAAATACTTTACAAACTTATAGTACTATATAAATGTGAGCAATTATTATGAATGAATGAGAGGCAGTGTGATGTAATGGTAAGCATGCTAGACTAGGAGTCAGAAGATCTTGTTTCATTTCTTGGCTCTGGGACCGATTACATTTATGATCTTGGTTAAGTCACTTCATCTCTGTTTTCTCATTTGTAAATTAAAGAGGGAAGGCTTGTCAGTCATTTCAGTACTTTCTGACTCTTTGTGACCCCATTTAGGGTTTTATTGGCAGAGATATTTGAGTGGTTTGCTATTTCCTTCTCCAGTTCATTTTACACATGAGGAAACTGTGGTAAATAAGGTTAAGTGACTTGTCCAAGGTCACACAACTAGTCAGTGTCTGAGGCTGGATTTGTACTCAGGTCTTCCTGACTCCAGGCCCAGCAGTCTATCCACTGCACCACCTAGCTGCATCAGTGTGGTTGCATACCCAGAAAACAACTTGGAGCATTTTTTTTTCCCATTCCAGGCAGAACTAAAACAAAGTAGCACACAGTTAAAATGAATGAAAAAAATAATTGAACTATAAAGAAAAATACGTGTGTGTGTGTGTGTGTGTGTGTGTGTGTGTATAACAAATAGCTCCTTTGATTTGCATTCTGTTTGAAGAGATCTCAAAATTCTTGAATTAACTGATATTCTGCTTTCCCTTTTTTCCAACTGAGTGCTTTTCTGTCTTTGAAAGGCTATATATTCTGGTCACAGTTTCATCCGAGACTCATTGTTAATTCAAAACATATTAACTGACTATATCTTTTTCACTTATTATTCACAGCATCAGGTGCTGGGAACTCAGGATATTTAACAATAATCTGTCAACTCTGTTTTCTCTTTCTACTTTTTTGTAACGTGTGATTTTGTTAATATAAGGAACTCTAGAGAAAATTTAATCTACACATTCAGAGTATCAACTGTCCAGAAACTGTCCAAGGACATTCTAGGTCCTTGGGTACAGCCTTTTTCCTGAGTCCAAGTTTTACAGAACAAATCTTTTTATTAGGGGCATTTGTTCAATGAAGTTTGGATTCGATCAAGGGTGCACTTCAGGACCTAGAGGGCCACATGCGGCCTCAAGGCCACAGGTTTCCCGCGTCTGGTCTAGTGGGGTATGACAGAGTTAAATGCCTTGCCCAGGGTCAGTCACTATGTGTCAGAGGAAAGATTTGAAACAGGTCTTTCTGACTTAGAAAAAGCTCTCTCTTCACTACATGGAGCTGACTCTGTTTCCTCAACAGCAAAGGAATAATCTGACAATGTTCTCGTGACATAAGTGGAATAAGAGTTAAAAAAAAAATTCCTCAGAAGGGTTACCCTAATTGTCTGAGTTCAGGTTTCAATAGGAAAATGCAAGACTATTCATTCACAACTGAAGGATTTTGTTGTATAATTCCACAAAAAAAGAAAAATCCAATTAAAAAAAAGTATTGTGTCAAAGTATGAAGAAGATATGTGGCATGAGCTCTAATCTGAGTTGACTATCAAATAGCTGTGTGATCATGGTTAATTCCCTTCACCCCTACATATGTTGATTCCCTCATGTCTAAAATAAAGGAAATGGATTTGAAAATTAATATGAAAATACCCTTCCGAATGTCATATTGTTGATAGTTTTCGATACATGTTCCCCACAGTTGGCAAGGACTTCAAGAAAAATGTGAATTCTGCACTTGAGGAAGCAGGCTAGAAAATAGTGTCAATTAGTAGAACGTGAGCACCTTATCAGCAATGGCTGTAGGAACTCGATGTTGTAACCTTATTTCTGAATCAAGATAAATTTAAGGGATTTGGGGGTCACCTAGGTGGGAGGCAGGGATAGCTTTCATGAAAAACTAATGCATATAAGAGTTCTCAAGAACTTCTGATTCCATAAACTTATTTTGTTTCTCCTAAAGCAAACAACTAGAGAATTCCAGCAAGGCAAAGCTAGTAGATACAATGAAAACCTCGGAGCTATGCTAATGCTCACATAAGTATTGAGGGATTCAAAAGCAAAAGCATGATTACTATGGGTTGTCATATCACTGACCCATCAAAAAAGGCTTCATTTGTGCTGTTTTCTACCTTAAATAAATCAAAACTATGCTTTTTCTATGGCTTATTTCAAATCACCGTATCCTTTCCTTTCCTATTGTTTACTATTGCGAACCTTAAGACATCATAATCCTGTATTTTAAGATTTAAGCTGCTATAGGTTGTCAAACTTAGCAGCCTCCTTAAAGGTCATATAGTTCCATCCCCCCACTTAACAGAGAAGGTAACTGAGTAAGGTGAAGTAGTAGTAAACTAAAGTAGTAAAGTAGTAGTTAAGAAAAGAGCCAGGACATGAACCAAGGTCTTTTAATTCTCAGTGTAGTGCATGGGTAAGGAACCTGCAGCCTCAAGGCCACATATGGCCTTGTAGGTCCTTGGGTACAGCCTTTTTCCTGGGTCCAAGTTTTACAGAACAAATCTTTTTATTAAGGGCATTTGTTCAATGAAGTTTGGATTCAGTCAAGGGTGCACTTAAGGACCTAGAGGGCCACATCTGGCCTCAAGGCCCCAGGTCAGTCACTGGGCTTTTCAGTATTACTTTGTCAGCTCAGTTTCCTTCCTGACCTTCTCAGTTAATTTTTATCTTCCTCTGCCCCCTTTCTGTTATAGAATTTTGGCCGGATTATGGGGACAAAAGTCCAGAACAGAGTCTGGAGAAGAATTAATTTGTCTCTTCTAGATGCTCTCCTTAAATTGAGTTTCTGGGAGGAGCCATCCAATCTGAAAAAGAAGCCACTGGGGTGGATGGATTTCCAATGTCAATTCCAGGACCAGAGTGAGGTTCTAGGATGAAAAGATTTCTGGAGCATGGTAGGGAATATCCCAAGTACTGTGTAGAGAGGAATGAGTATATGTACATATCATCATGACCAGCCAAAACATAGTTGAGTGCACTGAAAAAATAAAATTCCCTTCTTTGGTGAATGATTGTCTATGATATCTGAAACATCTTGGAGAATGTTGGAAGGGGTAGAAGTACTGAATGAGAAGTACTGTCTCTATTTTCACAAACAAGAAAAAGGTGATGTTCTAAACTATAAACTAACAAAGTTGGCTTCAATTCCTAACAAAATATTCTCAGAGATCCTTAAAAGGAAGCTTTGAGAATACTTATATAGAGAAATAATGATTACAAATGTATGCTATGGGTTCATCAAAAATAAATCAAGCCAGTCTCATTTGATTTCCTTTTTTTGTTAGGGTGATGAGGTTGTTGAATGCTATTGACATGAAATACTTGGATTTCGACAAAGTATTTGACAAAAGGTATTCATTATATCTTTCAGGACAAGAAGGAGAAATGTGAATTAGTTGATGGTGCAATTAGGTGAATGTTGTTCATCTTTCATTTTCTAAGACCAATAACATCAGGATGGGTGATATCTTGACTGGCGCATACGTTAAATTTAAGTGAAACAGAGTTGTGCAATGTCATCAGGCTCACTCACTCTTCCAATCAGCAAAGTCCAGTGGCAAAACAAAAAAATCAAGATGGTCATGGCCTGGGATGCAGTGGATTACCTTGGAATCTTTGTGTCTCACTAAGCACTAAGCACTCCACAGAACCTGTTTCAGCAGCCTTCCTGGCCGTTGGAACAAGTTATTCTCATCCCCCCCATTCCACCAGGAGGAATCTTCACATGCTTGGGGTAGGTATCCCCCTCAAGATTTGATGCCTGTTGGCTACCCTCAGCCTGGTTTAGCCCATGGGCCAAAATGGTTTTATTGGTGTATGACCAATGCATGTGCTCCAGCTTCTTGGAGCCACGGGTGAGAATTAGCAAATAAGGGCTCGTTAAATAATCAAGCATCAAGGGCAGTGAACAACAGATTCATAGTCATCAGAATGGAGGTCTCTAGAGGAAAATACCACGTATCTGTCATAGGCCTTATGTTATTGAGTATTTTTTATTAATAACTGTAACAAAGGTATAGGTGGAATTGTCAAATTTCTGGATATAATTAATATGGGGAGATATCTACCCTATTTATTAACAGAAGTGAGATTTAGAAAGGTCTTAAAAGGTTAAAACAATCTCCCAAATTAATGAATTAAAACAAACTTTCTTAAAAGTGAAACTATGTGCGTGAGTAATTCTCTCATTGATACAGATAATATCCTCTCACCG